>NC_044553.1:88731277-89051693 GCF_007565055.1 Rhinopithecus roxellana | reverse complement strand
TCAGATGACTCTTAATACCAGGTAAAATTCTGAGATCTATTAACTATGAATCTAATAAACTCACTAAATCCAGTAATGCCATTTTAAGCAAGACTATTGCTATACTAAGTATGTTATTTTATTTGGATGTCACAACAGTAGGAGAGGCTACCATTATGATTGCATTTTACTGATAAGGAAACTGATACTCAGAGAGGTTAAATATTAATAATATAACCAGGCCATGAGGCTACCTAGAAACTTGGTAGAACTTAAGGTCTGCCAAGGTTCAAAGTCCACAGTCTTTCCACTGTCTCTTTTGGGCATGAATTTGACCAAGCCACATAAACTCTGTGGGCATTGATCTCTCCATTTCTGAAATGAGAGTGTTATTAGGACCTTGTATACATAGCATATGTACCCCCAGCATATATTCCTATATATATAGGAAAAAACTGAGGCTCAGAGTCTATATATTACTTACCTATGGTCCCACATTTCAATTTCTTATCAGTGGAGCCTATTCTTTGGACCCCATTATATTTGTAATATGGAAATTTAACAAATTATTCCATAATTAAAATGATTATGAGGTTTCTTAGTTGTCAAGGTGAAGTTAAGTTACAATTCTGTTTTATTTCAAAAGAGAGAGAAAGGCTTAGTATGTTTTACAATTTTCCATTCAGTGTGGTATATATTACCCTGCTAAGAATACTTTGGGGCCAGGCACGGTGGCTCCTGCCCGTAATCCCAGCACTTTGGGAGGCCAAGGCAGGCGGATCACTTGAGGTCAGGAGTTCGAGACCAGCCTGGCCAACAGGGTGAAACACTGTCTCTCCTAAAAATACAAAAAGAAAAAAAAAAAAAAAGAATACTTGGGTATTGGGATGCTTTTTGGAGTGAAAGGAGAAATCATTAATTATACCAAAACAGCTGGAGTTGTCTGGCGCAGTGGGTAATTTTTAACCTAGCTCTGCTGCCTCTCACTAAATAAATGTATGTTGAATGAATGAATGAATAAATGGATAGATGGATGAGCATATATGAAAGAATACTTGGATATAGCAACCCATTCATTCTTTGGCATTTTGAATCAATGGGTTTAGGTATTAATGTGATGATATGTATATATCATTGTATATCTATTTATTGGATAATTATTTTCTGTTCTTAGTTCAGTAATTGTGTTAATCAGTTTTATAGGATATATTTCTGCTGTGTTTCCCCCTTATATCTGGTTTACCTTGCACCCAGAATGGAATCTTTAGAGACAGCACTGCAGCTTGTGTTACCTGTAGAGAAGGCATCACTTCTTCTCTGTGGCTCCAACCTGCCTCTCCATAAAATGGCCATCCAGGGATTTCATCTCATTGATGCTGATGGCATTTATCAACACCTAAGGGTAAGTATATAAGTTCTCACAGTGATTTACAGAATAATCAAGTCTTCTGAGATTTATAAATCTTTATGGATTTTTAATTATTCGTCATAGCATAGATTAAGAGTATAAGTCACGACAAATTTTTTTCAGTAATTTAGACTTGTTTTTTATTTCTTAACTCTCTAATTCCTTACAAATTTGGAGGTAGGTACCGTGGAGTACATAATGAGGTATTTTCTTTGAATTCAAAATGAAACCTTGTTTATGAATGCCTTCTTCAGTAACTGAATTCCTAAATATACTAGACTCATGCTTTAATGCCATATTCTACTGTTTTCTTATTCTAAATGCCATCTTAAATAAAAATATTTGTTTATTTTTCAGATTATAAAATTGTTTTCTGAACAGTTTAATATCTAATTATTTGCTTTGAAGCAATAGATGTATGTGCTTGTTTTCTTTTTGGGATTGAAACATCAGCTGGGACATCTGATCATTTGTAATTAAAATGTTTCCTTAGGTAGAAACTGTCACCTTTTGTTAAACCCAAAAGCATTTTTCTAGATCAAATCTAGTCATGCAGTTTGGGGCTGGTTTCTCTCAGTTTTTTAGCTTTTCTTATCTTTATTTTAGAATATCCAAGATTCTACTGCAAAACAGATTGAAATATGTAACCGCTTAGAAGAGCCAGGCAACTTTATATTAAAGGAATTACACCCATTTGATCTGCATGCAATGCAGAATATTATACTGAAGTACAAAACACAATTTGAAGAAATGAACCACAAGGTGCAGAGGAGTGAAGATACTCTGAAAGCTCTGGAAGACTTTTTGGCATCTCTCAGAATAGCTAAACTCTCTGCTGAGCCCTTTGTAGACCTTTCAGCCTCAGATACACAGGTGGCACAAGAAAATACTTTGACAGTGAAAAATAAAGAGGGAGAAATTCATCTGATGAAAGACAAGGCCAAACATTTGGATAAACGTCTGAAGATGCTTGATATGAGCTTTAAAGATGCTGAATTGGGTGAAGACACCTCCTGTGAAAACCTTCTTGATGCTTTATCAGTAAAGTTACCTGAGACACATGGCTATGGGGTACAGGAGGAACTCACTGAGGAAAACAGATTACTAGAGGCTTGTATCTTCAAAAATAATGAACTCCGTAAAAATATTCAAGATGTGCAGAGTCAAATCAATAAAATTGGTCTTAAGGATCCTACTGTTCCAGCTGTGAAACATCGGTAAGTCTTGTCCATCCATTTCCATCCAAGATGACTAGCACTTTTCTGTATTTTCACCTCTATTAGGTGAAAGATACTCTTCCTATGTCTTTCTGCTTCTATTCCATCCCACTGTATTCAGTATTCAGCATTCTTTTCTGTAGACTTTTCAGGCAAACTTCTTTTTTGTTGGTATTGTACCTGTACAAAACGTGGCATAATTTTTCTTTCCTCTTTAAAGTGTATCTTATGAACAAAGGAGTGGTGGAGTCAGATATGCATGAAGTACTGCACATGAGTTACTACCGATTCCCGTGTACTTCTGTGTGTTTACTGTGGAGTTCTCCTCAGGACGGATGACTGGCAGACTCCATGCATGTGATATTAATGAAACCAGTGGTGGAAGATGCATGTGCCACATCTTGCCCCTGCTTCTTTCTTAGTTATTTGGTCTCCTTCTCCTCCCGGCAGGATTAGGGTGGGAACTGAGTGGAAGGGCAGGAGACTGAATTTAAGAGGCAATCTAAAGTTCGTGTTGATTCTGGCGATGGAGCAGAGTTGCAGTAGACTGAGGTTGGCAGCCTTCTGTATACCTGCTGCCATTTTAATTCCAGCATTTGGAGTAGGGCCTTCAAATTCCAAAAGCTAAAATGTTATCAAGAGTCGCTTTTGTGGAATTCTTGCTCTCTGCTCTCCCCTCTGCTCCCCTTCGCTCCCCTCTGCTCCCCTCCCCTCCCCTCCCCTCGCCTCCTCTCTCCTCCTTTCTTTCAATGGAGTCTTGCTCTGTCACCAGGCTAGAGTGCAGTGGCATGATCTTGGCTCACTGCAACTTCCCAGGTTCAAGTGATTCCCCTGCCTCAGCCTCTCAAGTAGCTGGGACTACAGGTATGTGCCACCACGTCCGGCTAATTTTTTTTTTTTTTGTATTTTAGTAGAGACGGGGTTTCACCATGTTGGCCAGGATGGTCTCAATCTCCTGACCTCATGATCTACCTGCCTCAACCTCTAAAGTGCTGGGATTACAGGTGTGAGCCACTGTTGTGTTTTTTTGTTTGTTTGTTTGTTTGTTTTTGAGACAGAGCCTTGCCCAAGCTGGGGCGCAGTGGTACAATTTCGGCTCACTACAACCTCTGCCTCCCAGGTTTAGGCGATTCTCCTACCTCAGCCCCACTAGTAGCTGGGATTATAGGCATGCACCACCATGCCTGGCTAATTTTTCTATTTTTAGTAGAGACGGGGTTTTACCATGTTGACCAGGCTGGTCTTGAACTCCTGACCTCAGGTGATCCACCCCCTTTGACCTCCCAAAGTGCTGCGATTACAGGCGTGAGCCTGGCCTCTTCCTCTTACGTACCTGGCCTCTTCCCCCCTTTCTAAATCTGTCTCACTTTCTATCTCCTCCTCTGCCCACCTTTAGTTCCTCAGGCTCAGTGGTCTCTCAAGAGTCTTTAGATGACCAAGCCCTCAGTGTAGCCAAGTGTGCCTTTCTCTCTGAAATGCCCCACACCGTCAGGCTCAATGAAACTTTCATTCTTAGGGAATCCCACCACTGCATGCGATTGTACCACTGCCCTCCATCCTGGGTGACACAGTAAGACCCTCTCTCAAAGAAAAGAAAGAAAGACAGAAAGAAAGAAAAAGAAATTCTATTTAAGGAAGGTGGAGGGGATTGCTACTGAACAGGATAATCAGGGAGGGTCTCACTGAGAGGGTGGCCTTGGCATCAGAGGAGAGGAAAGAGCAAGCCACTCGAACCTGAAGGAATAACCTTCTAGGCAGAGAGAGCAGTAGGTATGAAGGTCGGTTGTGTTTTTAGAGAAAAGGCAGGGAGGTGAAGAGGTGCAGTAGTGAGGGGGAGATGTAGCTTAGCTCATGCAGGAACTTTTAGGCTGTTTGATGACTTTGGCTTGTTCTTCGAGTGACATGGGACGTCATTGCAGGGTTCTAAGCAGAGGGAAATGTGTTGGTTTTCATCATAACCTGTTGTGTCTGGCTGATGTGTTGAAAATAGACTGTAGGAGTTGAGAGAAGACATGGGAAGTCTGGTTTGACCTATTGTCGTAATCCCTGGTAGGGATGAAGCTGGCATGACCCAGTGGTAATGTGGTAGAAAGTGTTGAGATTCTGTATATAGTTTGAAGATAGAGAACTGATGATTTATTGACACATGGACATGGGGTATAAAGAGGTATTGGGGTCAAGAATGCTTCCAACAAACATTGGAATCTTCCTCTGGGTTCAGGTGCTCTTGCCTCTCATTGTCCGTTGTGTCAATGGTAACTTGAGCAGTTGAGTAAGAACTGAGTTACCATTAACTGAGATGAAAAAGACTAAAGTTTATCAGTCTTGGATGAAATTTTTCAGTATTGAATGAAAGATTGGGTGTGCTCAGTTTTAGAAATGATATATTCAAGATATACTAGACATTCAAGCAGCAATATCAGTAAGACACCTAAAAATAGATGGCATTAGGAATCAGGAGAGAGGTCTGGGCTAGAGGTGTATATTTGAGTGTTTTCATCATTTTACAAGGCTGTTTAAAGCTATGAGATTGGATGAAATTTCTGAGGGGCGTAAGTTTAGATAAACAAGAGAAGAGGTCCAAGTTGGATCCACACTCTGGGCACTCCGTATTGAGGGATCGGGGAGATGAGGGGGAGACAGCTGAAGAAACTGAGAACGGAGAGGCCAGTATAGTAGGAGGAAAATCAAGAGACTTGTGGGGCTACCTGAAGAAGGCATCTCAACAAGGAGGAAATGACCAAATATCAGATGTTGCTGATTAGTGAAGTGAGGTGAAGATTGAGAGTGGAACAGGGATTTTGCAATGTGGAGGCCAGCTGTTATAGTAGGCAGTAGAGAATGAAAACCTTATGGGAGTGAATTGAAGAGAAAATTGGAGGCTAGGAAGTAGAGGCTGTGAGCAGTTTAGCAATTTAGATTTAGATGAATGGTGTTAATCCCTTCAGTATTACTTTATCCTTAAATAACTCCTTTTTGATTGGGAGAGCTTTTTGTACATAAAGGAGAAGTGCAAGATTTCCCTTGTCTTTTCCTTTCTCCTTGGCCACCCCATCCTTAGGATCCTGCAGTTCTTGGTCATTCACCTTCTCCTCTTCTCCCATATCATGCTGTCTTCCTCCTACATAAGCACACATATGCGCTTTGTCTCTCTTTCCTCTCGTGTGTGTATACACCTTTTACAAGTGTGTTCATCACAGAAACATGTTACTGCTAATGGTTTTGTATATTTATTGTATTTATTTAAAGCACCAAATTAATATTCTGGAAATGCAGCCAGGCACAGTAGCTCACACCTGTAATCCCAGCACTTTGGGAAGCTGAGCCAGGAGGATTGCTTGAGTCCAGGAGTTTGAGACAAGCCTGGGCAACATAGTGAGACCCCATCTCTACAAAAAATAAAAAATTAGCCAGGCGTGGTGGTGTGCATGTGTGGTACCAGCTATTCGGGAGACTGAGGTGGGAGGATCACTTGAGCCTAGGAGGTTGAGGCTGCAGTGAGCTGAGATTGTGCCACTGCACTCAGCATAGGTGACAAAGCGAGACAAGCAAAACAAAATAAGACCAAAAAAAAAAAAAAAAAAAATCAGAAAAATTCTGGAAATGCAAAGAACCCCCCCCCAACTCTGTAACAGGAATGTGTAATTTTGGCATTAACCTCGTGAGGACAAATTAAGGTTACTGTGCCTCCCCAGGTTACCCATATTTGTGTTGAATCGGTGGTTAACAGTTGGCTATCAAACTTTTTTCTCATTCATAATCAAGGAAAAAATCATTAATCAGACTGGATAAGGTTCTAGATGAATATGAAGAAGAGAAGAGACATTTACAAGGAATGGCTAATTCTCTTCCACACTTCAAAGACGGCAGAGAAAAAACCGTGAATCAACAGTGCCAAAATACAGTACTCTTGTGGGAGAATACCAAAGCCTTGGTCACCGAATGGTAAGGAAAAAAAGAATCCCTCTTGAATCTGAAAAATTGTCTGTAGCACAATTAACTTTTTCAAACTTCTGGGTTGAAAACACATCTCCGTGGACCCAAATGAGAGCAAACATAAGGATTTCCCACTGGAGTTCACAGGGCCAGTGTCTGGGACAAGACCTAGAATTGTAGATTATAGCCAGAGTGCAGCAAAGAGGTTCTCCATGAAGCATAACACGTACACAATACGGTGTGTTTATGCTTGTTACCATCCCAACTGGGTTGGTTTCCTGTTGCTGTAAATCACCAAGCAAATCACCACCGACTTAGTGGCTTAAAAAGAACATGGATTTATTACCTTATGCTTCTGGAGGTCAGAAGTGGTAAAATAGGCTGCGTGAGGTGGCTCACACCTGTAATCCCAGCACTTCGTGAGGCTGAAGTGAGAGGATTGCTTGAGCCTACATGTTTGAGACCAGCCTGGCCAACATGGTGAAACCCCATCTCTACAAAACATAAAAAAATTGGCCAGACATGGTAGCTCATGCCTGTAATCCCAACACTTTGGGAGGCTGGGGTGGCCGGATCACTTGAGGTCAGGAGTTCGAGACCAGCCTGGCCAATATGGCAAAACCCCATCTCTAAAAAAATATAAAAAAATTAACCTGCATGCTTGCAGGTGCCTGTAATCCCAGCTACTCAGGAGGCTGAGGTGGGAACATCACTTGAGCCTGGGAGATTGAGGTTTCAGTGAACCAAGATAGTACCACTGTACTTCAGAGCGAGACCCTGTCTCAAAAAAAAAAAAAAAAAAAAAAAAAAAAAAAAAAAAAATCAAGCTGTGTTCCTTCTGGAGGCGCTAGGCAAGATTCATTTCCTTGCCTTTTCTGTATTCTAGAGGCTTCCTGCTACATTCCTTGGCCTGTGTCCCCCTCCTCCATCTTTAAAGCAGCAGTGCAGCATCTTCAAATCTCTCTCTGCCCTCTGTTCTGTCATCACGTCTCCTTTGACACCTCTCCCTACCTCCCTACCAGAAGGACCCTTATGATTACACCAGGCCCACACGGGCAATCCTGGATAATCTCTGTAGTTTAAGATCCTTAGCTTAATCACTTCTGCAAAGTCCCTTTTGCCTTGTGAGGTAACCTGTAAGGCAACATTCACAAGATCCAGGGATTAGGCCCAGGTATCTTTGGGAATTGGGAGCATTACTTTACCCCACGCACCTACTTGAATGGGAGATGTTGCCTGTCAATAACTGCTGTGTTTCCCGCAGAGTTGGGGCTAGTTGCAAAAATTTTCGTAATCTTCAGAATTCCACTGGGGTACACCTCCTGTTTCCTACTGGAACCTGAGTGTACAGGCGTCAAGATGAACCCTGTATGTGGTATTTGATCTAGTCTACCCTCTGACTTTACTGAGGAAAGAATTGAGATTCAAAGAGGCTAAAGTAACTTATCCAGAGGCTCAGACTAAGCAGTGCCCAGCTGTAGTAGAAACCAGGTGTCCTAACTGCCACATTGTCTCATTGCCTTACATTTTAAAAAGGATTAAATCCAGAATGAATAGAATAGATATATAAAAGGCCAGGCATGGTGGTTCACACCTATATATAATTCCAGCACTTTGGGAGGCCAAGGCAGGCGGATCACCTGAGGTCAGGAGTTCAAGACCAGCCTGGCCAACATGATAAAACCCCGTCTGTACTAAAAATACAAAAATTAGCCAGGCATGGTGGCATTTGCTTGTAATCCCAGCTACTCGGGAGGCTGAGGCAGGAGAATTGCTTGAATCCAGGAGGCGGAGGTTGCAGTGAGTCAAGATCGTACCCCTGCACTCCAGTCTGGGTGAGAGAGCGAGACTCTGTCTCAAAAAAAAAAAAAAGAATAGCTATAGAAACAACCTGTGACTTGCTGAATTGATACTGAAATAATCTGCCAGAGTTACGTTAAGGCGGCTCTGTTTTCCGAGATGTCTTTTGGTTAATGATGAAATTGAGATGCTGATTCCTTAGGGTGATGAATCCTGTGTTTCTTTCTAGACCTTACATCTGGTAACTTTTTAATGTTCACCTGGTGACAGTACTAATCAGAGATTATGCCATCTATTTGCCAGATATATTGATGTGCCATCATTCTTAGGTTAAATTGGCAAAACATATTAAGAACCACATCAAGAGGAAAAGTCCTTTATGCCTTATTCATCATTTATGTGGTATACTTGCAAAGAGAAAGAATGGTTTTGCTATTTTTGGACATTTAGCTATTGTATATTTTTCTATTCATAGTCTTGAACAATGTGAAAGAGTTTTGGAACTCTTAAAACAATATCAGAATTTTAAAAACATCTTGACAACTTTGATTCAAAAAGAAGAGAGTGTCATCTCCCTGCAGGCTTCGTACATGGGAAAGGAGAACCTGAAGAAAAGGATAGCAGAGGTGAGTCCAGCTTCCGTTAGAAAAAAACTGCACAGCGACCTCACTGACAGGCCTGGTAGTAAAGAGATATAGATTAAGTCATTTTGAAACTTCATTTAAAAGAAGTTACTAGTGACCCTATTTTACCGGGTATCTAAAAATGTGTTGCATTTTATCACCAGGGCTGGAAAAAAGAAACAGTCGCCAAGTTGGTGGTGGGTCTCTTCTATCTGGGCTTTGATGTCGGGGCTGTGTTTCTGTTCACACCTGCTGCCGCCTCTGTGAGGCTGTAACAGCCTTTGCACTGACTTTCTGTTTACAAGGAACCTGACCCTGCATTGCAGGCTTGACGGAAGATGGTGGGAAAATCCTCTCTGTTGTTAGTGGAGTAAGGAAAAATTAGCTTTTATTTACTCATTTTCTGTGAAGATGTGCAAGCTTATTGCCACGTTCCTCCATCTGTGTTTATATTCTAAGAAGAGTAATATTTTTGGACACTAGGTGTCATTATTTTCTATGGTTTTATGTGGTTATCAACCAGAGTGGCAGAAGAATGGAATAGTTAGAAAAGAATATACTACACTGCACTCTGTGACTCTACACCAGAAGTTTCTTTCTTCTCCTCCCGTCCCCACCTCTCCCCTCCTCTCCCTGCAATTCTGCCTCAGCCTTTCAAGTAGCTGGGATTACAGGTGGGCAACACCACGCCCAGCTAATTTTTGTATTTTTAGTAGAGACAGGGTTTTGCCGTGTTGCCCAGGCTGGTCTCAAACTCCTGACCTCAGGTGATCTGCCGGCCTCTGCTTCCCAAATTGCTGGGATTACAGGCATGAGTCACCACGCCTGGCCTTTTTCTATTGATTTTATAAGTACTAAGCTAAAGTGTTGTAAAGGTGTCAAAAGTATGTGAAATGTAGTTTGCTTGATATACTTGGAGGTTGGAAAGCAATTTTATTAAACTTTCCAGTTGTTAAGAGCAGCATCAGTGAAAGCTTAAATAGGACAATTTAGTCCTTATCTAGAACTATTAACCCTGAAGCTCAAGTGACACCCAGAATGTCAGGAATGACCCTTGTCTGGGACCCACTTTCTCAGGCTTAGTTTCTTAGAGCTGGCCAGTCGAAAGCAGCCCTATTTAGATACCAGCTGTACAATATATGACTGTAGCTGGTTTCTTGTCAGACTTAAAGCTGTCAAGACCATAAGCAGATAGTCACAGTTGCTTAGATGTAACCTGTCTGGTTCCCTCTGGTAGAGGCAGCTTTTGGGTTTGGCTGGTCTTGGGATCTAGAAGGGTCCTGTCCTCATTCAGTAGATTTAAAGAGCTCTGCTTTCCTAGGTTCTTAGAGACTCCAGCATGTTCAGCCTTACCAGATCCTCTTGGGCTTGTGTCCCAGTTCGCATAGCCACCCTTCTGCCGTGTCCCCGATAGCAGTCTCCTACCTTGTACTCTTGTTTTAGGATCAAGGTCTCTGCCTTACTCAACAGACCCTGAGACCCTCCCTTGTATGCTGACCAGATATCTAGTCCCTCTTGACTTGCATCTTTTCTTGTTCATGCAAATCCTCCTCACTTCTGGCGCCCTTCCTCAGCCCTGTTTTGATGAGTGTCAGTTATGATGCCCCATGCTGCGTGTGGCCTGTCTGCTGCTCTTCCCGCTACCCCATAACTCTATAACCTTATAACTATAAACTATACTTTCTAGATAAGTTATTTATCTGACTAATAAACTTCTCGTCACCTCCAGGGAGCTGACTCCTCTCCTGGGTGAGTCTCCCTAATCGGAATCTAGGCCCAGGTCTTGGCCTTTCTGCCATCATTACCTCCTCTGTGGCCTCTGTCCTCAGCTATATTTGGCAGCCCCAAGTCCAGAGCCTCCCCAGAAAGTCAATCTCTGTGGGTATGGAGGGAGTCCATCCAACCAGGTGAAGGAGGGCCTGAGAGTCTAAATGTGTTTCTCTTAAAAAATGTCCTTCAGTCTTTCTGTTTGAGGCTAACTGTATTTCGGCTTTAATGATTACCTTGAAGTCGTTTCTAGCCTTTTGAGATTCTGTAGCACAAATGGCCTTGCTTCTTATTGGCTTCTCTGCACCCTCCCCACTATCCCATCTCCTTCTAGACCAAGGTTTCAGCTTTAGTTTTAGTGAGTCAGTTACTCATTCTTCAGCTTTCCAGCTTCCCAGCTTCTCACCTTCCACCTGAGAGTATTCTCATCCTCTGTTCTCTGTGTGCTTGTTGGTTTGTACCATTTTAAATTCCTTTCTGTTGTTAAAGTAGCATGTGAGGAGGAAAGAGAGACAAACATATATTTAATCCACCATGTTAAACTTGTTATTTCGCTGTTTCAATCACTGCATAAAACTGCCTGCCCTGAAGACGTATTTGAAGTATGTATATAGCAGAAGTAAAAATTAATGAACTCTGCTTTGTCTGTACTCCTTACTCAACTGCAAAAGGTATTTTTAAGATTAATAAAAAATAATTATAACTACCTTAAAGAAACAACAGCGCCGGGCGCGGTGGCTCAAGCCTGTAATCCCAGCACTTTAGGAGGCCGAGACAGGCAGATCACGAGGTCAGGAGATCAAAACCATCCTGGCTAACACGGTGAAACCCCATCTCTACAAAACAACATACAAAAAACTAGCCGGGCGAGGTGGTGGGCGCCTGTAGTCCCAGCTACTCGGGAGGCTGAGGCAGGAGAATGGCGTAAACCCAGCAGGCGGAGCTTGCAGTGAGCTGGGATCGCGCCACTGTACTCCATCCAGCCCGGGTGATAGAGCGAGACTCCGTCTCAAAAAAAAAAAAAAAGAAACAACAATCCCGGCTTTCCTTATTTTATTAAGATGAGAATTGTACCTCTAGTATATGGGTACTTGTATGTTTGCTGAAATAATCTTTTATTTTGTATGAAAGATATGGAAGTTTTAATACACTAATATTTAATTCTTTAGTCAGGGTTTTTAAAAACTGTCTAAAAAAAGCAGATTTTAGTACTAATTATTAACATAACTTTCAGTTAATTTTGTGATGACACAGGTACTGTCTTCACAAACAGTCCATTTCTGTAGCATAGATCTTTATCCTGGAGCTTTGCAGCAGTGCCTGGAATATGATACCACTGAGAACTTTTGTCCTTCAAAACTGTGGTAACCTGGATGTTTATCTAGGATATGGTGACAAAGTTCTACTCTCTTTAATGAAAGACAGAAGTGCAAAATGTTAGACTAGAAGGCTGGAATGTCAGGAGACTATTAAAGTTTGGAAATGTCAAAGTGGGCCTAGTTCCCTTTATTTTACTCCTTCCATTCGCTGTAAAACAAAACCCATAGTTCTGCCAATGCTAAAATTACACTCTCTTGCCCTTTCTTTTCTCATCACCCTGTGGAAGCTTGTGCTAGTTTAACAAGAAAGTTCTTTGCAGGCAAAAAAAATTTAGTTTGTTCAGTTAAATGAAGTATATCAAATGAAAATTTTTTTATTTAATTGAACAAACATTTTTGCTTAAAAATTTTTTTCCTCAATAAATTTTTTTTTTTTGGTATATTTAGGGAGTACAAGTGCAAGTTTCTTTTTTTAAAATTTTTAAAATTTTATTTTGTTATACTTTAAGTTCTAGGGTACATGTGCACAACGTGCAGGTTTGTTACATATGTATACATGTTCCATGTTGGTGTCCTGTACCCATTAACTCGTCATTTACATTAGGTATATCTCCTAATGCTATCCTCCCCCCTTCCCCCCACCCCATGACAGGCCCCGGTGTGTGATGTTCCCCTTCCTGTGTCCAAGTGATCTCATTGTTCAATTCCCACCTATGAGTGAGAACATGTGGGTTTGGTTTTCTGTCCTTGTGATAGTTTGCTGAGAATGATGGTTTCCAGCTTCATCCATGTCCCTACAAAGGACATGAACTCATCCCTTTTTTATGGCTGCATAGTATTCCATGGTGTATATGTGCCACATTTTCTTAATCCAGTCTCAAGTGCAAATTTTTTACATGAGTATATTGTGTAATGGTGGAGTCTGGGATTTTAGTGTACCTATCACCCAAATAGTGGACATTGTACCCAATAGGTAAATTTTTAGCCCTCACCCCTTTCCCACTGTCTCACCTTTTATAGTCCTCAAGACCTATTATTCCACTCCATATGTCTGTGTGCCCCCTTTGCTTAGCTTCCACTTATAAGTGAGAAGGAGTGTGAAGGAGTCTTTGGTAAATACAAGTTTTTGTTTCTCAGGGATGTGTCCAGGAGTGTGCTTGCTGGGTCATATGTTAATTGCATGGGGTTTTTTGTTTTTGTTTGTTTGTTTTTTGATGGAGTCTCGCTCTGTTGCCCAGGTTGGAGTGCCATGGCACAATCTTGGTTCACTGCAGCCTCCGCCTCCTGGATTCAAGCAATTCTCCTGTCTCAGCCTCCTGAGTAGCTGGGACTACAGGTGCATGCCACTACACCTGGCTAATTTTTTTGTATTTTTAGTAGAGATGGGGTTTCACCATATTGGTCAGTCTGATCTCGGACTCTTGACCTCAGGTGATCCCACTGCCTCGGCTTCCCGAAGTGCTGGGATTACAGGCCTGAGCCACTGCTGGAATGGCACTGTCTGGCCTGCAGGTTTTTTGTTTTTTTGTTTGTTTGTTTGTTTGTTTGTTTTTTGAGATGGAGTCTCACTCTGTTCCCCAGGCTGGAGTGCAGTGGTGCAGTCTTGGCTCACTGCAAGCTCCGCCTCCTGGGTTCATGTCAGTCTCCTGCCTTAGCCTCCCAAGTAGCTGGTACTACAGGCGCCCGCCACCACCCCAGCTAATTTTTTTGTAGTTTTTTAGTGGAGACGGGGTTTCACCGTGTTAGCCAGGATGGTCTCGATCTCCTGACCTCATGATCCACCCGCCTCGGCCTCCCAAAGTGCTGGGATTACAGGCATGAGCCACAATGCCCGGCCTGCATGTTTATTTTTTAAGGAAACTGTCAGAATGTTTTTCAGAGTGGTTATACCATTTTATGTGCTTTTTCTGCATTAACTAACATGATTATATAATTTATTTCCATCAGCTTGTTAAAATGGTGGGTTACATTGATTGATTTTTGGATGTTAAACTAGGCTTGCTTCCTGGAATAAACCTTATTTGGTCATGGTATATCATTCCTTTTTTTATATGTGTTGCTGAATTATATTTGCTAATATTTTGTTAAGGATTTCTGTGTAAATATCCTTGAGAGTTATGGTAGTTTCTTTTTTGGTACTGTAAAACTGACTTTCATAAAATTAATTGGGAGTGTTTCCTTCTCTTCAGTTTTTCAGGAGAGATTGTATATGATTGCTGTTAAATCTCTTTTAGATGTTTGATCAAATTCTCTAGTGAAACCATCTGGACCAGTAGATTTCTTTTTGGGGAGTTTCTACATTATTCATTCAATTCTTTAATATTAATAGGGCAATTTACATTATGTATTTAATATTGGATGAGTTGCAGTAGTGTTTTTCAAAGTATCTGTCCATTTCCTCTAAGTTTTCAAATTTGTGTGTGTAAAGTTATTTGTAGCATTCTCTTATTATCTGCTTGATGTCTGTAGTGTCTGTAGTGGTATTCCTGTTTCATTCCCAGTACTGGTATTGCTTTCTTCTGTCTTTGCTTTTGTCAGTCTTTCTAGAAGTTTATCAATTTTACTGATCTTTTGAAAGAACTAGCTCTTTATTTTATAGATTTTTTCCTAATGTTCTTGTATTTTCAACTTAATTGATTTCTGTTTTAATTTTTATTATTTCCTTCCTTTTGCTTCCTTTGGGTTTATTTTGTTCTTAGATTATTGAAGTGGTCATTTAGATGATTGATTTCAGATTTTTCCTCATTTTTAATGTATGCATTTAGTGCTATAAATTTCCCTCTCAGCAATACTTTAACTGTGCTACACAAGTTTTCATGTTTTATTTTCATTCCATTTGATGTATTTAAAAATTTTTCTTGAGACTTCCTCTTTGACTCGTATTTAGAAGTATGTTGCTTAGTTTCCCAGTGATTGGAGATTTTCCTTTTGAAAAAGTAGCATTTTGCCTTTTATGATAAAGTTAGAATCCAAGATGTCTTAGAGTTCTGTGTATTTTATTCAGATAAGTGCTTAGGTTCTTTGATATTAAAAAGATGATTCTTATTAGGCAGATGTAGGGACTGTCATTTTTTTTTTTTAATGCCATTGAATGCAGATGCTTTTTTTTGGCTGGTAGAATCTTATTTCACATGGATAAGAAATATGGTTTTAGACCACTATAAAAATTTCATCATGCCAAGTGGGAGGAAATTTGAGTATAGGATTAACATTAAACCAATGGTTGGGATGCTAAAAACTTTTCATTGAGAAAGTGGGACAATAAAAGCCTACTTTAAAAAAATAAAAAAAATAAAAATAAAAAAAAAATAAAAATAAATAAATAAATAAATAAATAAAAGCCTACTTTAAAAAAGAACAATGTAAGGACGTATTACGCTTTGTTGGATATTGTTTTTAAGCTCAATATCCAACAATAGAATTGTGATTCTTAGCTGTTTGTCTATATCAATGTATCAAAAATAACTTTCATATCTTTTTTACAGATTGAAATTGTCAAAGAAGAATTTAATGAGCATTTAGAAGTTGTAGACAAGATAAACCAGATCTGCAAAAATCTACAATTTTATCTAAATAAAATGAAAACTTTTGAAGAACCCCCTTTTGAAAAAGAGGCTAATATTATTGTGGATAGATGGCTTGATGTAAGTGATAATTTCATTGACTGCAAATTTAATTTTGTTTCCAATTTTTTTGTGTCTTTAGTATTTTTATTTAATTCAAGATTTGAAAATACTCATTGTAAAAATGTTCAAATTAGATAAAACTTAGGAATTAATTTTAACCCCAGAGTTGGGACTACTAACAGATGGGTTCATCATCTTGTACATATAGAAATACATACTTGGCTTTTTAAAAATAAGTTCATTAATGTATTGCCTGTTCATGCAGTATACTGATGTTTAACTACATATTTATTGTAATTTTGGTTGAGTAGTAATGATATTACTAGTTTTTATTAATTACAAACTAAAAACTCATCTGCATTATGTTTTCATCTGGGTTTTTAAAAGCACTATTTAACAAAAAAAAAAATGTAGTTTAGAAATGAAGAAGACTAGACCAGGTGTGGTGGCTCACACCTATAATCCTAGCACTTTGGGGAGGGAGGCTGAGATGGGTGGATCACCTGAGGTCAGGGGTTCGAGACCAGCCTGGCCAACATAGTGAAACCCATCTCTACTAAAAATACAAGTATTAGTCGGGCATGGTGGTGCATGTCTTTAATCTCAGCTACTCAGGAGGCTGAGGCAGGAGAATCATTTGAACCCAGGAAGCAGAAGTTGCAGTAAGCCAAGATGGCGCCACTGCACTCCAGCCTGGGTGACAGAGTGAGACTCTGTCTCAAAAAAAAAAAAAAGAAATTAGGACTGTTGATTTCAATTGCATATAAGCAGCAAATCAGGTACGTTTTATTTTTTTATTTTTAATTTTTAAGAGAAAGAACTACATGATATGTTAAAGCAAATTTTTGTTGATGAATAAAGCAAATTATCTAGTAATAGTAAACTAAAATTTTATTTTAAAACAGTGTTTGGCTGAAACAGTGGTTTTCAAACTTTTCACAGCTACATATGTTGTTTCTCTTTTTAAATTATGGTAGATAAATGAAAAGACAGAAGACTACTATGAAAATCTTGGTCGAGCTCTAGCTTTGTGGGACAAACTTTTTAACTTAAAAAATGTCATTGATGAGGGGATGGAAAAGGCCCTTCAAAAAATGGAATTACATCAATTGACTGAAGAGGACAGAGAAAAGCTGAAGGTAATTTAACAAATAAAATACATGCTTTTCTTGGTACACAATTGACTTTTTTTATTTTTATTTTTTATGAATATAGTCAACAAACATATTAGGATGCTCATATGTGACTTTGTTATCAAGAAAATCACAGATATTTTTTGGATCATTATTCAGTTGTTGAATCTATTACCCTTACCACTACTTTGAAAGTATGGGATTTAGTAGGTCTATTGCTAGATCTTGTTATATAATAGGGAAACGTGTGCTAGTATTATGTATCACAAATTGTTTTTAATATTTTGATAACTATCATGTAATTTTTTTCCTTTGTAATTCTACATTATTTAATTTATGCTTTATTTTTAAAATGCTATTACACGAGGGATCTATAGGCTTCACCAGATTGCCAAAGGAATTGGTGGTATGAAAAAGATGAAGAATTCCCAGCAACAGCGCCAACTAAATGCATAATTGCTCCCGGGTAGTGATACAGACCCCAGGGGTTGGCAGACTTTTTCTTTTCTTTTTTTTTTTCTGAGGCAGAGTCTCGTTCTGTCGCCCAGGCTGGAGTGCAGTGGCACAATCTCGGCTCACTGCAACATCCGCCTCCCAGGTTCACATGATTCTCCTGCCTCAGCCTCCTGAGTAGCTGGGATTACAGGCGCACACCACCACGCCTGGCTAATTTTTTATGTATTTTTAGTAGAGACAGGGTTTCACTATGTTGGCCAGACTGGTCTTGAATTCCTGACCTCGTGGTCCACCTGCCTCAGCCTCCCAAGGTGCTGGGATTACAGGTGTGAGTCACAAGGCCATCCAGGAGACTTTTTCTTAAAGGGCCATATAGTAAATATTTTAGGCTTGTGGATCATTTGTCTCTGCCACAACTGTTCACCCCTGCTGTTGGAGAATGAAAACAGCGAGAGACAATATAAATGGTTGAAAGTAGCTGGTTTCCAGTAAAAACTTTATTTATAAAAACAGGCTATCAGCCCTCTGGCTATAGTTTGTTAACCTCTGATCTAGACCATGATTATAGACAGCCTTCTTCGTATTTGAATTAAACAGTGCCTTATAAAGAGTAGAAAAAATACATGGCTATGTTTCACCATCTTTATAGAGCTTCAAGAAAAACTACTTTTTAAAACAACAATCTCAGGTTGTGGCATCTGGAAAGAATCAAAGTTATTTCTCTTTCAACTCTAGGAAGAATTCTTCCTAATTGCTTGTTTGTTTACATATTACTTGTTTGAATCATATAAATTTGTTGTCAGCTGGGTGTGGTGGTTCACGCCTGTAATCCCAGCACTTTGGGAGGCTGAAGCAGGCAGATCACTTGAGGTCGGGAGTTTGAGACCAGCCTGGCCAACATGGTGAAATCCTGTCTGTACTAAAAATACGAAAATATTAGCTGGGTGTGGTGGTGGGTGCCTGTAATCCCAGCTACGTGGGAGGCTAAGGCAGGAGAATAGCTTGAACTGGGGAGGCAGAAGTTACAGTAAGCAGAGATGGTACCACTGTACTCCTTCCTGGACGACAGGGAGACTCCGTCTCCAAAGAAAAAAAAAAAAAATTTGCTCTCTTGCTAGGTCAGAAAAGAGCCGACGGTTGCCAGTTATATATGGTTCAACGTAACATAAGAATGTATGCTAATGCCTCAAATCTTATTTTGTTTCTAATTCTCACTTTTATTCACTTTTTAATTTATGTATTTATTTTTACACATTTGGAAAAAGTTTTTTAACTGTTTGGAGATTTCAAGTTTCCTGGATATATTATAATAGGTATTAAGTAAAACTATGATTTTCTAAGTATAAATGAATCATTTCTATTAAATTTGTCTTGGATTACAGGTTGTTTAAAAATCTGATGTTAAGAATTGTAAACTGACAGCTGTGGGCCAAAATATGCTAAAATTGTGTGTGCGTGTATGTGTGTGTGTGTGCACGCGTGCGGATGCGCACACACGGGGTATGCAATTTATAAATATATTCATGAAATTGAATGCCTTAAGGCAGACTATGCATTCTCTCATGGCACAGGCCTAGCCTTTCTCTTGTCTTATACCTAGAAAGACACTTGGTTGTAGCATTTGCCTGACCCCTGAAGGCACTTGGATTTGTAACTTCTAGGACACTGAGACGCATGATTATGGGAAATTCAAGGGCTCTCTGTTTCTGTATATAAACACTAGTAATTATGGGTATCAGAAAATAAGGTGTGAAATAAAGACACTCTCCTTTAAAATTACATGTTTTAGGAAGAATTACAAGTCCATGAACAAAAAACTTCAGAATTTTCTAGAAGAGTGGCTGAAATACAGTTTTTGCTCCAAAGCAGTGAAATACCTCTTGAATTGCAGGTAAGAATTTTTATTTAGAAGTTTCAGTTATTGAGGCTTCAGTAAGCCATAATCATATCACTGCACTCCAGCCTGGGCGACAGAGCAAGACCCTGTCTCTAAAAGAGGGAAAAAAAGGCCCAATTAAAGATTCTCTATAACAGGGATGTCCAGTCTTTTGGCTTCTCTCGGCCATATTTGGAAGAACAGTTGTCTTGGGCCACACATGAAATACATTAACAATAGCAAAAAAATTTCATAATGTTTTAAGAAAATTTAGGAATTTGCGTTGGGCCGTGGACTGGACAAGCTTGCCCTATAGCCTCTAAAATAACACTTGTAAACCATGCATTCTAAGCCTAAAATAAAATTAGGATCATTTATTCAGTTCCTATGTTAAGTCCCACCAAATTTCTAATAGTGGGTATAGTTAAATATATTTATTCCATATTTAGCATGAATGATAATATATTTTTGTATTCCTTTATTTTCCCCTCACCTATTTCACAGGCCTCAGGTATGGAGGGCAAATGTTGCCTGTGCGTCTATGTAAAGTAATGATGATTTTCTATGTGTTTCTTGGGTATAGGAAGGAGAATTTCACTCAAGTCCTCCTAGGTTTATTATTTGCTAGATGGAGAAAGAGAGAGATTGCCCCAAGTATGATTTTCTGTTGTGTGAAGAGATTTGTTTTTGTTTTTCTTAGATCTAGGTGCATAGTGGTTGAATATGAGCACTGGAGTTAAGACCTTCTGGGTGAGGTTCTGGCTGTACTACCTACTAGCTTTATGATCTTGGACAAGTTACTTAACATTCTTAAGCCTGTATTTTATATACAAAGCGCTTACCACAATGCTGTGTAGATCATAAATACTCAATAAAAAGCTGGCTATTTAATTTTTTATTTATATTTTTATTTATGTTTTATGTCATGAGCACCATGAGATAGCACCTTAGTTAGTATGCTAGATTAAACTTGTGTTGAGGGGAAGGATCAAGTTTGTCTCTTAGAAAAAAGTCAGAATATCCATCTCAGTTTTTTTATGTTATGCTTTATCCTTTGAAGGCAAAATTCAAATAGTATCAGTGACATAGAAAAATGTAGAACAGTGAGAAGAATGCATTTCACATTGAAATGAAGTAATCTTAACCCATTGTCTAGCAATATAGTTGTCTTAAATCTAGTTAAATAATGACCATTATACTACTTCATATGTGTCATGATTTCAGGTCATGGAGTCCTCTATTTTGAACAAGATGGAACATGTACAGAAGTGTTTAACAGGAGAATCCAACTGCCATTCACTCAGTGGCAGCACTGCTGAGCTAAGGGAGGATCTCGACCAAGCCAAGACCCAGATCGGGATGACTGAATCCCTCTTAAAAGCCCTGTCTCCTTCTGACAGCTTGGAGATCTTCACTAAACTAGAGGTGCTACCCAGCTGCTTGTCTTCTGTGGTTCAGATATATTTTCACACTATTTGCAGTTGTCTTGAGCTCTTAGAGTTAATAAAAATAGAAAAAGAAGAAAACTCAGAAAAACCACTTTTGTATATTTAACATTTTCATCTTTGAATTGCCTTGTGGATGATAATTAATTGATATTAACTTGCATTGTATCATACATTTACTAGCAAAGAGAAAGTGAATCCACTCAACTGAGAGTCATTGAGATTTTTACAAAACAATTGAGATCTAATATGCTTTGTGTAATTTGAGCCTGTTTTAAGATTTAATGGTTGTTGTTTGTTTATACCTTTAGGAGATACAACAGCAAATTCTACAGCAAAAACACAGTATGATATTACTTGAGAATCAAATAGGTTGTCTGACTCCTGAACTCTCTGAATTGAAAAAGCAATACGAAAGTGTCAGTGATTTATTTAATACCAAAAAAAGTGTTTTACAAGATCACTTTTCTAAGTTATTGAATGGTGAGTGCAACATTTCTCTTATTTTGTTTCTGGGACTCTTGAAGTATGAATGTAGTACTGTGAGCACAAAGGCTAATCTAAGCCTGACTTGAAGATGGTTTGCACAGACTACATTCAAGAAAATAATAATCAGATAAATCTCTTGGGAGCAAAGACTGATTTATGCTTGACATAAATAACATCTAGTTCTTGCAAGCTCCAAATCTTTATTTCTTTCTTGAAGGTAAGTCACCAAGGTCCTAGTGTTTGACCTGCTCACTGTGGTCGGTGAGTCTGGGGAAATACTGGTGCACAAGCTGTCCGGGCAGTGTCTTTGAGTATCCTGTATGCTTGGACGTTTGGTATAGAAAATACACTACAATTATTTGATTAATTGTAGTAAAAATACTGGAGGCATAGAACCGTATCTAAATAAACAGTGAGGCTGGGCGCGGTAGCTCACTCCTATAATTCTAGCACTTTGGGAGGCTGAGGCAGGTGGATCGCTTGAGCTCAAGAGTTTGAGACCAGCCTGGGTCTAAAACCTTGGTGAAAGGTTTCAGAGTTTATTACCACTTTCACGATGATGTGTATCTATGGCATGGGAAACAAGTTTCAAAATCTCTCACTTTAACAAGATACATGAAGTCTTCCTTGAATGAATAGAGCTTTTTTTCTCCCCCTGCAGATCAATGCAAGAACTTTAATGATTGGTTCAACAACATTAAAATGAACCTTAAGGAGTGTTTTGAATCATCAGAAACAAAAAAGAGTGTGGAACAAAAGCTACAAAAGCTTTCTGTAAGAGATATATGTACATTTTTTATAAAAATTTCCAATACTAAAATACTGGAGGCATAGCACTCTATCTGAATAAATAGGGAGGCTGAGTGCAATAGCTCACACCTGTAATCCTAGCATTTTGGGAGGCTGAGGCAGGTGGATCACTTGAGCTCAAGAGTTCGAGACCAGCCTGGGTCTCGAACCTTGGCGAAAGGTTCACTAAGTTTATGGTGAAACCTTGTCTCTACAAGAAATACAAAAATTAGCTGGGGGTGGCAGCAAGTAATTGCAGTCCCAGGTAAGAGGATTGCTTGAGCCTGGGAGGTGGAGGGTGTAGTGAGCTGAGATCATGCCACTGCACTCCAGCACTCCAGCCTGGGCGACAAAGTGAGACCCTGTCTCAAATAAAAAAGAAATAGAGTAATAAGTACTTTGACTTCCTAATATTTTCACATAAGAGATAATATTCCCAAATAACTTGGCCTTTTCCCAAATATTTAAGACTCTATTTATTGGATATGTGTACCAAATGGCTTACAGAATCTCTACTTTTACATATATTCTAAGATGCTGTTTAATTTAGTGTCCACTGGTGAATTCAGTTGTGTTCAAATCATACTTGATAAAAAATAAAGACCTAATTTGGATTTTAAAATCCCCTTTCTTGAAAGAGGAATTTTGACTTGTTTATACATCTTTTCCCCGTTATATTTCTTTTAAAAATTGCCACTGAACTTCAGTACATTTCTGGTTGGAACATGGTGGAGGATATCCTGAAATGAAAGGCAGAGTTCATGGGGGCGTAAGAAAGGCCTGTGGTACCCTAAAATCTTGATCACTTTAATGTTTTGAAGATAAGTTATGTTCTTAAGCTTATCAATGGCACTAAATGTTCCCTGTTTAATTCCTTGCTTTGATGTACCATTCTTTACTGATAGAATCACCTCTCTTCTCTTTTAACCATTTGAAGTCCCATCTTTTTTTTGTTTGCTTGTTTGCCTGTAATTTTCCCCATTGCATGGGCCTTAACAATTGATACCCAAACCTTGAAACATAAACATTGAGATAAAATTCTAATTTGGGCAACGTTAAATACAGAATAGTCTGTGGAGAAGTTGGACACAGCCAGGATAGGAAAGTGTAACTTTCCTGGTCTTGCTCCTGCTGATCTTCCCAGTGGCTCTGTGTTTGCTTGATATAATTCCTTGGAAGTCGGAAGTAAATGTAAATGTACATGTGCATTCTAGAACTATTATAAATCATCTGCCATTGGAGATAGCCACATCTCCATCACCCTTTTGTATAGGATCTTAAGAAGGTGGAATGTCTGTGTACTGGTTTGGAAAAGTGTTGTGAGGGTGGCAGAGACCACATTCAGACTTACCAGGAGATTGTAATGGACTTTTTGTCTTTCTGAAGGATTTCTTGACTCTTGAAGGAAGAAACAGTAAAATAAAGCAGGTGGACAGTGTACTGAAGCATGTGAAGAAGCATCTGCCCAAAGCACGTGTGAAGGAGCTAACCAGTTGGCTCGTGGGTCAGGAATTGGAATTAGAAAAAATGGAGTCCATATGCCAGGCTCGAGCAAAGGAGCTTGAAGACTCCTTGCAGCAGCTACTGAGGTAGGAAATAAAGGTGATACCTAAATAGCATGTTTTCTAACCATATCTTTATTTGTACTCTGCCTCAGCACAGAGAGCACTGGGACATGCAGTACACACAAATTTCACACACAAAAGGCGTACTTTTCAATCCAGGTTTGGTGCTAGAAATATAAAAATTTGGGGAAAATCTTCACATTATCTAATGTAGCAAAGATTCATGGAATAGTCCGAAAAACGTTTTCTGTTTGTTTCCTGTTCTCTATGAGACATTAGTGTGGTTTTCTTTAATACTATAGAACCCCACTATCATATAGGCTGTTATTTAGATTTTGTTATATTACAAATTAAATTCTCTCTAAATTATATCAAACATATATTATAAAAACCTGGTTGAGTCACAACGTTTGTGCCATCCTTTTCTTTGGTGTAAACACTTTTTGCTAATTTTGTATTTAAACATGGGTAATGCTCTTTTAGACTCCAGGATGACTACAGAAACCTGAGTAAGTGGATGGCTAATCAAGAAGAGAAATGGAAAGGAATGGAAGAATCAGGGGAGAAAACTGAGCTGTTCTGCCAAGCTTTAGCTAGAAAGAGGTATAGCTGATCTTGTATGAAATATATTACCTGGGAATATGGTTTCTTCCATGGTATGGTTACTCCTATAAACTTTAAATGGTATTTGGAATTTACAGCGAACAGTTTGAATCTGTGGCCCAGTTGAACAACTCTTTGAAGGAATATGGGTTTACTGAAGAAGAAGATATAATAATGGAGTCAACATGTTTGATGGATAGATACCAGACATTACTGAGACAACTAAGTGAAATCGAGGAAGAGGATAAGTTACCACCCACAGAGGACCAGAGCTTTAATGATCTTGCACATGATGTAATTCATTGGATAAAGGAGATTAAAGAGTCCCTTATGGTTTTGAATTCATCTGAAGGCAAAATGCCACTTGAGGAAAGAATCCAAAAAATCAAGGTATAACTATGGAAACTAAATTTCAGAAATCCGAGTGAACTCTAGTTTTGAAAAGATTTAAAGGAAATCTAAATGCTTCTTAATGGAAAATCAGATCACTGTGGAATGGTTGAAGAAATTCAGATCACTGAGCTTACAAAAAAGAAGGGTTTGACGAATCTAAAATTATTTTGATGCAAATGAAAGAGAGAAAGCATGTCCTGTCTTAGAGCAGTGCCTATTGTCCATCTTCACTGAGTGCAGAAGAATTGAGATAAAGACAATGGATCAGAGCTGCTAGTGGAGGGGAGTTTGCTGGGATGTCAAAAGAACATATGTCAGTGTAGCAGAAGCATCAGCAATGTCGAGGCAGGGGAATTCTTCAGAGTGGATATAGTTCATAAAAGGTTATTAGATAGTGGACGGGGAAAGCAAGGAAGTCTCAGGCTCCCTTGGGCTCCCTTTTTATCTAAGGGGAGATTCAATAAACAATTTTAAAAATTAAAATTTATAGTAAATTAAAAAATTCAATCACTAGATAAAAATACAGGGGACAGAAGCACTTGTGCTTAAAAAGAACTCTAGGAGAATTGAAATCACATTCGTTGAAGCATTCTTAGAGGAAGAAATGGTCAAAAATCGTGAGCTCTTAAGGTTGGTGAGAGTTAGTAAATAATCAGTCATCTGGGATTATATCCAGATGTTTTCCCAGAGAAAGTGAGAATAAGAATTAATTATGTCATGGTAGAGAAACAAGAGTTGGCATGAGGGACACTGCATTTTCCTATGGGAAGTCATAAGTCAATGCTTAGGTTATACAAATGTCTTGTCAGATTGTTATCATAACTCTCCATCCATAAATAATAGAGAGGATAGGAAGAGGTTTTGCCGGGGTTTTGGGGGCGTAAAGGAAGTATTGAAAATCTAGAGAAGGACAGGAATGCAGTCAGCTCAAACTGACAAATATTTATGGAGAACTAACTGTATATAATGTGAAGAGAGGTATCTTTGTCTTTTGGGTACATATAAAAATGAAAAGATTATGTTGAAATATACACTACAGATAGAATCTCTGTATGAAGCTTACAAATAAAGAGATACCATGTAGTATCTCTAAGTAATGCAAATGACATTATGAAATCTCTTTTATGTAATTCAGGAAATCATTTTGCTGAAGCCTGAAGGGGATGCCAGAATAGAGACCATCATGAAGCAGGCTGAGAGCAGCGAGGCCCCACTGGTTCAGAAGACCCTCACTGACATCAGCAACCAGTGGGACAACACACTGCATTTAGCTAGTACCTACCTAAGGTAAAGGGCATGCCTGCACCACTTGCATCATTTCCCATTGCGCAGTGAAGCCATAACAAGTATGTTTTGTCTGCCTCCTGGGTTTGGATATAGTATCTGCTGGAGAGAAAGTCAGTAATGTCAAGGACATCCACAGTGTCAGAGACAGAAACCAAAACCAGACAACCTCATTATCTGCGTGGTATCACTGTAGAATAATTAATGCTCTTAAATATTTATTTTAAGAAATTCTTAAATACGTGAACATTGATAAATGTTGGCTGAATCCAACGAATGTAATTCTAGTGAAAATTCTTAATTCATATCATGTCTACAATGGTACATTTTAATATTTAGAAATGTGAATTTTATGTTTTGTCTGAAGAGCCAATCAGATCTTAATTTTAAGCTATAGAAAGCATAAACTAGGCCAGGCACGGTGGCTCAAGGCTGTAATCCCAGCACTTTGGGAGGCCGAGACAGGCGGATCACGAGGTCAGGAGATCGAGACCATCCTGGCTAACACGGTGAAACCCCATCTCTACTAAAAAAATACAAAAAACTAGCTGGGCGTGGTGGCAGGTGCCTGGAGTCCCAGCTACTTGGGAGGCTGAGGCAAGAGAATGGCATAAACCTGGGAGGCGGAGCTTGCAGTGAGCTGAGATCCGGCCACTGCGCTCTAGCCTGGGCAACAGAGTGAGACTCCGTCTCAAAAAAAAAAAAAAAAAAAAAAGGAAGCATAAACTAGTTAGTTGGTTAATATAGTGAATGTTTATTTTACTTTGTGAAGAAGTGAAATATGGGAAAATATAATTACTTTAATAGAAACTGTTGGGACTTGTTTGAAATCTAAATTATTAAATATTCTCTGGTCAAATTATGTAACAGTAAACAATTATTTTTTAGTAATACTCCAATACTTTCTGTCTTGGTTTCTGAGCTAAACAGTGTTATTTAGAATGTTCTAATATCAAGAATGTCTGGGAACTGTGTATATTAGTGTTATTTTAATGTTTATTAAGATGTATGTTACATAATATGCAAAATGCTAGTCCATTTTGCTAAATATCATTTCATTTATAAAATATTTTGTGAAATTTAGCCATCAAGAAAAGCTTCTACTAGAAGGAGAGAAATATTTACAAAGTAAGGAAGATCTGAGATTAATGCTCATAGAACTAAAGAAGAAACAGGAAGCAGGTTTTGCTCTACAACATGGTCTGCAGGAGAAGAAAGCTCAGTTAAAGATTTACAAGAAATTCCTCAAGAAAGCACAAGATTTGACATCCTTGCTAAAGGAGTTAAAATCTCAAGGAAATTACCTCTTGGAGTGCACTAAAAATCCCAGCTTCAGTGAAGAGCCTTGGCTGGAAATAAAGGATCTACATGAAAGTCTTCTTCAGCAACTGCAGGTGAGGTGGTCAAAATAATGCTTTAAATGATTGTTCTAATTACACATAAGTATGCAAGACATATGTGGAACTTTCTGTTGTTGTTCATTTTGTTTTGTTTTGTTTTATTTTATTTTTTGAGACAGGGTCTCTCTCTTTGCCCAGACTGGAATGCAGTGGCATGATCTCAGCTCACTGCAGCATCAACCTTTGTGGACTCAGGTGATCCTCCTGCCTCAGCCTCCCGAGTAGTTGGGACTACAGGCATGCACCGCTACACCTGGCTCATTTTTGTATTTTTTTAGAGATGGGGTTTTGCCATTTTGCCCAGGCTGGTCTTGAAATCTTGGGCTCAAGCGCTCCTCCTGCCTTGGCCTCCCAAAGTGCTGGGACTACAGATGTGAGCCACATCTGGCCTGTTGTTCTCTTGGTAAACTGAGAGCTTTCTAATTTAATTGATCTTGTTTATTTTTTTGTTTGTTTGTTTTTAGAGACAGTGTCTTGTTCTGTCACCCAAGCTAGAGTACAGTGTTGCAATCATAGTTCACTGCAGCCTCGAACTCCTAGGCTCAAGTGATCCTCCCACATCAGCCTACCTAGTAGCTAAGACTACAGGCATGCGCCACCACACCCAGCTAATTTTTTTATTTTTGTAGAAATGGGTCCTCGCTTTGTTGCCCAAGCTAGTCTAGACCTCCTGGCCTCATATAATCCTCCTGCCTCGCCTCTGGAATAGCTCGGATTACCTGCATGAACACCGTGCCCAGCTCCTAATTTATCATTTTTAGATGAAAATCCTAACTCTCAAGGATGGAGGAATACATCCAGCTCATTTTGCTGTTGTATTATTTGATGATGATATTATATTCTCTCATCAAAATTCCCCTCTTTAGGGGTAGAATAGGTTAAGATTTTTCAGGCATCTCTATGAAGGTAACAGTGTCAGTATTACCCATCCATCCGTCATCTATTGTTAGTAGTTTATGTCAGTTATCTTATATCCACCTTCTTATCAGTGCCCCTCCCTCAGCTCTTCCTGCCTGATCTTCAGTAAAATAATTACGAGGTAGGCTGGGCACGGTGGCTCACGCCTATAATTCCAGCACTTTGGGAGGCCGAGGCAGGTGGATCACGAGGTCAGGAGATCGAGACCATCCTGGCCAACATGGTGAAACCCCGTCTCTACTAAAAATACAAAAATTAACTGGGCATGTGCCTGTAGTCCCAGCTACTTGGGAGGCTGAGGCAGGAGAATGACTTGAACCCAGGAGGTGGAGGTTGCAGTGAGCCGAGATTGCACTGTTGCACTCCAGCCTGGTGACAGAGCAAGACTCCATCTCAAAAAATAATAGTAATAATAATTACAAGGTAAAATGCCAGCTTGTCCTGAGGGAGTATATTCTTTTAATAGAACTGTTTATAATTTTTCTTTTTCTTTTTTTTTTTTTTTTTTGAGACGGAGTCTCACTCTGTCGCCGGGGCTGGAGTGCAGTGGCCGGATCTCAGCTCACTGCAAGCTCCGCCTCCCGGGTTCACGCCATTCTCCTGCCTCAGCCTCCCGAGTAGCTGGGACTACAGGCGCCCGCCACCTCGCCCGGCTAGTTTTTTGTATTTTTTAGTAGAGACGGGGTTTCACCGTGTTAGCCAGGATGGTCTCGATCTCCTGACCTCGTGATCCGCCCGTCTCGGCCTCCCAAAGTGCTGGGATTACAGGCTTGAGCCACCGCGCCCGGCCATTGTTTATAATTTTTCATACACTGAAAGCCAGATGCCATGTAAAGATTGCCTCGGTAAGAAATCCTGCTTGTCCAGATAGCAAAAGTTGAGCGGGGGTTAAGATAGACCTGTTCTTCTGTAAATTGTTTAGTAGTTGCTGCTCTTTGATCAGCTGTGGTCATTGTATTTTCCTATCCCAGGGAGAGAAACTGAAGGTGGTTTTACTTTTGAGTTAGGATTACATTTTCCTAACACACAAGTTTGGAGTTTGATTTTTAAGACACGCATCTGAGATTAGTTTGATCTCATGTGGTCTCATTTCCAAGTGTGGAAATTGGTAGCTGGTTTTATTGCAAAGGATAATTAAGGAAGCTACTTTATCATGAATGTTTGGGATTTAATGATATAATTTGTAGCTATTTCATTTTATAAACATCTTGACAAATAAATTACCTTCATGAAGGGAAAATGAAGGCAAAGAAGTATGGAAAAAGCAAATTGTTTTCAATAAGAGTCATTTTTGGCCGGGGGGAGATGGAGACTTTGCATGAAATATCTCAAACTCTAACATCATAACTCTAATTTATAGCCCTATTCCTGTTTCAAGATGAAACTTGTAAACAGCTATTTATTAGTCATTTAATTATTTTGTGAGTGAAAAAAATTAGAGAGAAATAGTTTGTAAATTGTCTGTGGCTTTATTTTTAGGATTCTGTGCAAAACTTGGAAGGTCACGTTCGAGAACATGATTCATACCAGGTTTGCATCACAGACCTGAATACCACATTGGATAATTTCTCCAAGGAATTTGTCAGTTTTTCTGATAAGCCTGTGGATCAAATAGCGGTTGAGGAAAAATTGCAGAAACTGCAGGTACTAAACAGTGTCCAGACACGATAGACATTTAAAAAAAAATCAATGTTAATTACAACGTAATTAATCAGTGTCCTCTGTCAGAAATTCCACTGGTATTCAGAAGACGCTTAGGTAATTAAAGCTCTGACCAGTCATAATAAATGAGAATGTCTTTCTTTAGTGGACAAATCCATTTATCATTTGAATTGACCCTCACTTGGTGGGCCCTCAGAGACAGTTTTACCCACTAGACTGTAGGACCTTGAAAGGCCTGTATGTTACTCCTTTATGTAACTTCAAAATCTATCCTAGTACTTGGCTGTTAGTTGGATGAATGAATGATTGAGTGAATGCTTCTTGTGTAGCCCATTAGGATGACGACTGATAAATTGTACATCGTTCACCTGGATTTATTCTAGTTCAAAGTAGCTGCTGCAGTATGTCAAATTCCTTTTGAGTCTAGAGTTTTAAAATTAGTCATATTTGTTTACACATTTATAAATATTGATTTTCTGCTGTATTTAAGATAGTACACTAGATGAATTTCTCATCAACACAAAGTTTTGCTCTGAATTTTAAATATTAGCATTAGATTCACGTGGGTACATTCTAAATGATTATTCTTTTTAATACTTTTCACATAATAGGCACCTATTATTCAGTGTTTTGATTATATGACAAAGAGGTATCTTGAACAAAACATATGTATTCAAGGAATATCTGTTGATTGCCTCCTGGGTTGTAAGAACTGTGCTGTGAAAATTTTCTAAATTACTTGTTGCAAACATTTTAGTATCTTAAAATACCTATTTGAGAATTTGATCCAAGATGCAACATGGGTTTACATTTTGCTCAAGTTTCTTCTGTGTGATACAAGTTGTTAAGTTTTTAAATATTTCCACTGGTGAAGCAAGAGTACTCTGTGATTTATAAAAGTCAATTAACTTTTGTGGCAATTGAATGGAGATATAACAATCTTTTCTCCACTCATAGGAACTAGAGAATAGACTCAGTTTACAAGATGGCACATTAAAGAAGATTTTAGCTTTAGCAAAATCCGTCAAGCAAAACACATCTTCAGTGGGGCAGAAGATTATTAAAGATGATATAAAATCACTTAAGTGTAAACAAAAAGATTTGGAAAACAGACTTGAATCTGCTAAGCAGGAGATGGAATGTTGTCTCAACAGCATTCTCAAATCAAAACGCTCAACAGAGAAGAAAGAAAAGTTTACTCTGCCAGGCAGAGAGAAGCAGGCCACTTCTGATGTGCAGGAGTCTACTCAGGAATCAGCTGCAGTGGAAAAGTTGGAGGAAGACTGGGAAATAAACAAGGTAAGTGCTTGTGATTGCACTTTCAAGACAGTGAGTCTGAGAATGAAGAGGTATTTGGCTCTGAAAAGAGGGTCGTGAATCAAGCATTCTGATTTCATAATTAAATCCTCAATGTCCTGGCTATTTATGAAGCCTACTTGTAAAAAGAGCTCTTAGAAAATTGTCCAGGATTTCAGTGGTGAAATATTGCTGTTCAGTCTGTTAAAATGTCAGTCATCAATTTAGGTTTGTTATTCTCTCTGATAGGTAATCAGATGCCGTTTCTTGGGTCAAGAGCCCAAAGGCAAATTAGAAAAGGCGAAAGAAAAGAAAATGTGCATTACCTGTTTTCTCAGGAAAAAATCCAAAATCCCAATTTTTGGGGGGTTGCTTTCATAATGAAATCAGAGACTGTTGGAAAGGATAGTTTCTTATCTTTTTCTTCTTGTGTTAACCCTCTGTTGTTAGATCACTTAGTGTGAGGATAGCAACATTTAGGCTCCTAGTTTTCCCTGGGGAGAAGAAAGAAGAATGTTTACTTGTTTTCACTGTAAACAATCACATGGATACATTTCTTGTGGCTCTTAAAGTGCTTTTTCATAGGTTACAGATTGAAATGGGAATCGCACAAAGAGAGATCCAGTAAACTATATTTGAGAGTATCTCCCTGGCACGCAGCTTCTCACAGTCAGGGTCCAGTGGGACAATAGTGAAGGTTAGAACATTCAGGTATGAGTTCCCATCAGGTTTTTAGGGAGTATGTAATCAACATGAATAAAGAGAACATGCACTTTTATTTTCTCCCTAGAACAGAAATGCATGAAAGATTAAAGGAACCAGGCAGGATTTTCTAAAAATATGTAAAACAATGTGAAATGCCTATGGAGCATCTCTCTATGAGGAAAGTTTTTTAAACAAGTCCCACAGTGTTAGATAATGCTAAGGAAATGTGTCAGGCCGGGCATGGTGGTTCACATCTGTAATCCTAGCACTTTGAGAGGCCTTGGAGGATCCCTTGAGACCAGGCTGGGCAACATAGCAAGACCCCTGTCTACCAAAAAATAATAGTATTAATAACCAGGCATGATAGTGCATGTCTGTTAGCCCAGCTCCTTGGGAGGCTGAGATGGGGGATCACTTGAGCCTAGGAATTTGAGGTTACAGTGAGCTGTGATTGTGCCACATACTCTATCCTCGGCGACAGAGTGAGACCCTATCTCTAATCTTTGTGTTTTTTTTTTTTTTTTTTGAGACGGAGTTTCACTCTTTTTGCCCTGACTGAAGTGCAATGGTGTGATCTCGGCTCACCGCAACCTCTGCCTCCCGGGTTCAAGCGATTCTCCCGCCTCAGCCTCCCGAGTAGCTGGGCTTATAGGCATGCTCTACCACGCCTGGCTAATTTTGTATTTTTAGTAGAAGACAGGGTTTCTCTAATTCTTTTAAAAAGGAAATATGTCTTAGAGGATTAAGGGATCAGTGAGTGATGTTCTTGATGTTGTATGTGTGAAAGAAACTTTTAAAACAGTATTTAAATAGCAATAGATAGGCAAGAGTTAGTGACTCACACCAGTAATCTCAGCATTTTAGTGGGCTGAAGTGGGAATATCACTTGAGCCCAGGAGTTTGAGATCAGTCTGGGCAACATAGGGAGATCCCATCTCTACAAAAAATTTAAAACTTAGCTGGGCATGGTGGCTTGCACCTGTGTTCCCAACTATTTGAGAGGCTGAGGTGGGAGGATTGCATGAGCCCCGAAGGTTGAGGTTGCAGTGAGCCATGATTGTGTCACTGTACTTCAGCCTGGGCAACAGAGCAACACCCTGTCTCTAAATAAATAAAATGATAAAGTCAAAAAGGAAGGAATAAATACCTGAGTGCTTTCTTTGAGATAGGTTGTATAAGAGGGCACAGTCCTAACACATGAGCTTGCTAAAGGGAGTTACTTGCCTAACAACTTTAAACTAACTTCCCAGATCCATTTTGACGGTGAACCCCCCAAAACTCAATAGAAGATCATAATCTAAAAATAAGAATTGTTTTTGGCTGGGTGCAGTGGCTCACAGCCATAATCTCAGCAGTTGGGAAGGCCGAGGTGGATAGATTGCTTGAGCCCAGGAGTTCGAGACCAGCCTGGGCAACATGGTAAAACCCAGTCTCTACAAAGAAAAATACAAAAATTAACCAGAGGTGGGTGGCACATGCCTATAGTCCCAGCTACTTGGGAGGTTGAGGTGGGAGAATTGCTTGAGCCCAGGAGGTTGAGACTGTAGTGAGCCAAGATTGTGCCACTGGACTCAAGCCTGGGTGGCAGAGCAAGACCCTATCTCAAAAAAAAAAAAAAAAAAATTAAGCTTTTACTTAATCTTGAATGATAAGAGTTATTGATAGTTTATGATACAAATTTAAGGGTTATTGATAGTTTATGATACTTCATTTAAATGTTTTTTTCAGGGCAAATGGAGGAATTGAAGTCCTCAAATAATTTTCATAAGTCTGGATATAGATAACTAGTTTTTATTCTCTGGTAACCTTTTGTTTCTTTATTCTTTTGTAACATGGCTATTTTTCTGTATCTGCGTGACTTATTTTCTCGGAGTACTGGCTGTATTTACTTGTATGTAATATCAGAGTATGTAATATTATATAACATTAGTCTATTAAGGTCAAGAGCAGTTTTAAGGTTGAACAGCAACTAGCAAAAGAGATCAGATTTATGCTTAGATGAATAAAGTACATGTATAATGTGACAAATGACATAACTGTGTTAATGACTTAAGCTGGATTCTCAATATGATGAATACATAGGACACATAAAGGCACAGTTTACTGAATTATAAATTTGATATAAAATCATTGTGATAGTGAAAATAAGCACTTTAGTCATTAAAAACATTACTTGAGACCTGTTTTGTGCTAGTCATTCTGCTAAAATGTGAGGATATAGTTGTCACAGCTTAAAATCTAACACTAATTAAATAGCTAATTAATACTCACTTCACATGCCTTTTTGAAATCCGGAGAGACTTTTATCAGATTATTTTGAATAGACTCCAGAAGAATTTTTAGCAAGTTTTTATTTCTTTTATTTTTTCTTTAATAAATGTCATTAATCTTAGAGTTTTGTTGAAAATGTGATGGCAATTTCCAAAAATTGCAATCATAGCATGTATATATTTGAATCCATTGCCAAGAATTTCATTTCAGATGAAATGCAGGTGATTTTGTAGATCTGGACCTTTGGTTGACCTTTTCTTTAATATTGGAAATGTTCAGGCAGACCTAGAAACAAAAGTAGTTGCAAAATTCAGTATGACAGGTATTTGTGCTTATGATTCAATACCATACTGCATATTTTTATAGATGCGTATTTCTGAATTTTTACATATGAGTAGGAAGAAGTACCTTCCGTCTTCTCTTTCCTATATAGATTAAGTGAAGCAACAGATTAGGATATGGTAAAAAGTGAAGACTGTCAAATCTCTTAGAATTTTATGTGCCCATAAAGGGAAAGGATAAAGAGGAAAAACAGGGAAACTCATACATTTCTATATTATTTTTTCCTAAAAAATCATAATGCAACATTACAGCTTATCTGGTATTGAATGATCTTTCTTGCCCCATCCTTCCAAAATAGCAACCTACATGACATAATTGCTTTTTAAAAACTGAAAACCTTTTGTCTGTAATTACTTCTTTGATTTCCTTATCATTGGCATGATTGTTAGCATTTCTGAGTTGATTTTGTTCTTTTCAGAAGTTTCTGAACATTTCTAATTTGATGTTTAGGAAGGCATTTGTAGATAAATCTTGGAAGGTAGATGATCACACATGCAGGCAAAATGTGCAAAGCTCTACCTGTGGGTGAGTGAGCCAGAACAAAGCCTGGAGTCAGAACTTGAATGAGAAGGAAACTACTTACTGGAGAGTTTTCAATCCTGGAGTGAATTATGTCTATTTCTGATGTTGTTTATCCTGTTAACTCAGTAGAAAAAAAAGTTATAACAGAGCACATAGTTGGGCCGTGTGTCAACTACAGTGTCCTGCTTTGCCCTTTCTGGCCAGTATGTAAATCGTGCATCTTACTGCAGAGGTATTTTTACAATCCAAAATTTATTCCTTAATGGGATAAACAACTTACATAGTGCATGTTTGTTTGTTTTTTTCCACATGCATTTGAGAACATGCTCCAAAGTTGTAAAATCTCAGGCTGAAAAGACCTTAGAAATTGTCTAACCTAACCGTTGTATTTCAGGTGAGGGAATTGGAAGTCCAGCAGAGTTAAGACTAGAACCTGGGCATCCTTTATTTATTTTTTATGAATTTTAGAAACAGGGTCTGGCTCTGTCACCCAGGCTGGAGTGTAGTGATAGTGCAGTCATAGCTCACTGCAGCCTTGAGTTCTAACCCTAAGCCATCCTCCTGCCTTAGCTTCCTTAGTAGCTAGGACTCCAGGCATGTACCACAATGCCCAGCTAATTTTTGTATTTTTTTTTTTTTTTTTTGTAGAGACTTACTATGTTGCCCAGAGTGGTCTTGAAGGCATCCTATCTATATTCAGTCTGATGCTCAGAACTTTACTATTTCATTTTACAAAATGTGTTATATGAGTGGAAAATTCAGATCCAAAAAAGTTTGAGGAATGTAGGGTTAAACAAATTCAAATAGGTTTTCTTTACTGTGTGATCTTTTAAAGCCTTTAATAGGCTAATGTGCTGACTGACCTCAAGGGACTCTTTATTGAGTTCTCATGGATACCTTGTCTGATTTGAATACAAATCCTGGCATTTGTTTCAAACTTTCTTTTTCCTCTTTTTCTTCTTTAACTTTAAAAAAAAAAATCAACTCCCCTATTCTAAGAATGTTTTCAACTTTCTCCACTCTTTCAGCCTAGCCAAACCCTGTTCTATCATTCTTTATTGGTTTTTGTTTGTTTGGAGAAAGGGTCTCCCTCTGTCGCCCAGGCTGGAGTGCAGTGGCGCCATCTTGGCTCACTGCAATCTCTGCCTCCTGGACTCAAACGATCCTCCCCCGCTCTGCCTCCTAAGTCGCTGGGCTCACGGGTGTGTACCACCACACCAGCTAATTTTGTATTTTTGGTAGAGACGGGGTTTTGCCATGTTGCCCAGGCAGGTCTCAAACTCCTGGGCTAAGGCAATCCTCCCTTCCACCTTGGCCTCCCAAAGCTCTGGGATTACAGGCATGAACCATCAGCCCTGGCCACCCTGTTTGTATCATTCTTGACAGATGTCTGGTCAACAACTGCTACATTGACAGACCCTCAGTTTGTTTCCATTTTACTCTACAACCCACACATTTAAAAAACATTTTTTTTTTTCCCCAGTCACCTGCAGGCCAAAGACAAATATACTATTAAAATTGGAAATGGATGACTGAGTAAAATTCTTATTCTGGTTTAAATTTTCTGGTTTGAATTCTTCTGTACATCTGCTCAGTTTAAATTCATTGAATAGGCAGTAAGGATCCCCACATAGACATGGTCTCTGTTCTCATAGAGCTTCTAATCTAGATGGGGGGATGCACATTAATCAACTAATTATCTCAATGAAAATCTAATTACGGGAACTGAAGGAAGGAACCTAGTTCCATCATAGTCTTTTACCAAGAAATCTGACCTATACTGCAGTATCAGAGAGAGCTCCCAGGAAGCAGTATTGGAAGAGAGACTGGAAGTGTCAGTTGTAGTTAACAGAGCTCAGGGCTGGGTGTGGAGAGCATTTTTGACAGAAATACTGTTTCCTCTTTTGGTGGGGGAGAGCGTGAGGAATTTCGAGAGCTGACTAGGAGCACGGTGGCTGCAACATGGAGGCAGATGGCAGAGGAGAGTGACAGAGATGAGGCCCGAGAGATAGGTGTGGCTGGCTGTGCCTTACGGGTCACATTAACATTTTAGATGTTATACTAAGAGAAATTGGCAGCCTCTGAGACTGTGTTGATCTGGCTTTTGGTTTTGTCTCTAATGGTGATGATGTATGCTTATGCAAAGAGTTGCTTTTCACTGCTTTACATTGTAAAGCTGTAGAGAAAAAAGAAATACATCCTTTAGAGCTGGTATGACACTCTGCCCCATTGTTGCCAGGTTACAAGTATTGGATTTAGGTTTCTGCCTGTCACAAACTTAACATAGCCATGGGCCGTAGCCCCTGAATGGGAAAAGGGATAGTGAAGCTGTCACTGACTTGCCCCTTGTGACTGTGCTAACATGTTGGCCAAGCTGAAGACCATGCTCAGTCGTTTAGAGCTCAGTGTTTTCAATGCTGAAGTGGAATGTTTACTTTGTGAGTCAGGGGATATAAAGATGAAAATATCTTGGTCTTGCCCTTAGGAGGAGTTGATATTCTTTTCACCTCCTATTCCTTTCCAAACAGACCCAAATGAAAGGAAAGATACGTGTTTGGAAAAAAGCAACATTTGGAAAAAAAGAGTAAACATTGTTGGCCATGTAACCCAGCCATGCTTTGATAGAATGGTCATTTTCCACTTTAAATTTATTATTAACTTTCAACATTCTATTTATGCTCAGAAGCTCAATATGTATGCTTTAGTACACTGTTTAAAATTATACTTTGTCTTGGAGTTTATGGTAACTATGATTTCTTTTTTAAATAGAGAAATTTCAGGAGCAGGGAGAAGGGAAACAATTAGGTGTCCAGGGGCTTAGAATTTATAAGGGCTCCATGAGAGGCTGTGCATTGGTAGATACTCCAGAATAGACAGGGGCCCTTGAAAAGCTTGTACCTCTGGGGAAAAGCAGACCAGGAAAATCTCAAGTCGGAGAAAGGACTAGGAAGCTTCTTTTTCCAGTTACATATAGAAATAAGAGGTCTTGCATGAGAAACCTAAATCAACCTTAAGCAGGTTTTGAGTCTGAGTTTATACTAATTTGCATTGTGGAGCAGGTCTAGCCAAGAAATTAACATGACAGTCAGTCTCTAATCTGTGTGTCTGTCTACCTACCTACCTACCAGTCAGGCCAAAGAGATTCCCACAAGTACGTTAAAAAAGAAAGTCTGATAACAAATAATTAGTAAGAATGAATGAATAAATAAATAAATAACACAAAGGAACACTCTACCACAAGGAGGAGTACTCATCACATCAAATGAGAGAATACCCTAAGAAAGTGAGATAATGCAGCAATCTGAAAGATATTTTACCATAATGTGTTTAAAATGATTAGTGATTAAAAAAAGAAGAAATTGAAATCAAAGGGAAAGAATACAGTACTTTGAGAACAAAAGGACAGATCTGAAAAGGAATCATAAGGGACTTCCAACAAACAACCAAAAAGTCATTAAATGCAGATTGCTCTGGCCAAATTAAGCAGCAAATTTGACATAGTCTGAAGAGACTTAGAATATATGACTGAGAAAATTATCACAAAATCCATCATCTATAAAGAGATGTACCCCCTACTGTAGAGGTGAGGTTTAAAAAAAGTGTGTGTATGTGTGTGTATATACACACACACACATATATGACAGATATATATGTATATATACGTATACATGTGTATATATGTATGTACATGTATATACGTGCATGTATATATGCATATACGTGTATGTATATATGTGTATGTGTGTATATACGTATATATGTGTATATGTATATATGTGTATGTATATATGTATATGTATGTACATACATACATGTGTATATACATATGTATGTCATATATATATATGACAGAAAATAGGAAGGAATTTTAAGAGAGCCAGAGGCTATACTGCAATGATTGAACACATTTCTGACAAGAGCTTTAGGAGGAGAGAATAGAGAGATTGCAAGAAAGGCAAAACTTAGAATTTTCCAAAATTGAGCAAAAATATAAATCTTGTTTCAAGAAGAACAGAGAGCCTTGAACAGACTAAATAAAAATAAATTCTTATCTAAAAGCATTGTAATTAAAATAGTAAAACACCAGGGCCAAAAAGAAGAATCTTAAAGGCAACTAGAGAAAAAAGATGACCTCTAATAAAACAAGTATGTCAATAATAAATTTCTCAATATGGAAAGTCAGAAGGCACAAATGAGATCTTCAAGGAGCTGTCAACCTAGGAGAAAGTTACTGTCAACCTGGCTGAATTATCATTCTAGAATGAGGCAAAATACATTTTGAGACAAAGACTGAAAGTTTACCTATGTCAAACTTCAAACAAAATATATTAAAGAAAAGCTTAAATGTGAAGAGAAAAAATGTAAATCTTTACAAGAGAATATGAAAGAACATGTTTGTGATCTTGGGGCATAGAAGACTTTGTTAAACAGGCCCTAAAACCACAAGCTTCAATAGGAAAAGAGAGATAAATTTTCACTAGATTAAAACAGCAAGCTCTTGGCTAGGCGTGGTGGCTTACACCTGTAATCCCAGCACTTTGGGAGGCCAAGGCGGGCGGATCACGAGGTCAAGAGTTCGAGACCAGCCTGACCAATATAGTGAAACCCCGTCTCTACTAAAAATACAAAAGTTAGCTGGGCATAGTGGCACATGCCTGTAGTCCCAGCTACTTGGGAGGCTGGGGCAGGAAAATCACTTGAACCCGGGAGGCAGAGGTTGCAGTGAGCCGAGATGGCACCACTGCATTCTAGCCTGGGCGACAGGGTGAGACTCCGTCTCAAAAAAAAAAAAAAAAAAAAAATAGTAAAAAAAAAAAAAAAAAACAGCAAGCTCTTGTTCAACACAAGACATCATACACAAAGTTTAAAGACAATCTACTGAAAGATAATGACAATGCATATAACTATTAGAAGATTAACATCCAGAATACAAAAAAAGCCAAAAATCACTAAGAGGCCGGGCGCGGTGGCTCAAGCCTGTAATCCCAGCACTTTGGGAGGCCGAGACGGGCGGATCACGAGGTCAGGAGATCGAGACCATCCTGGCTAACACAGCGAAACCCCGTCTCTACTAAAAATACAAAAAATTAGCCGGGCGAGGTGGCGGGCGCCTGTGGTCCCAGCTACTCAGGAGGCTGAGGCGGGAGAATGGCGTGAACCCGGGAGGCGGAGGTTGCAGTGAGCTGAGATCCGGCCACTGCACTCCAGCCTGGGCGACAGAGCAAGACTCCGTCTAAAAAAAAAAAAAAAATCACTAAGAACACAAAAAATGGACAATGGATATGCAAAAGCAATCACAGAAGGCAGGACTCGTATGTCCAATGAACATATGAAGAGTAGCTCAGGCCAGGCACTCTGGCTCATGCCTGTAATCCCAGCACTTTGGGAGGCTGAGGCAGGAAGATTGCTTGAGCCCAGGAGTTCAAGACCAGGCTGAGCAGCATGGAAGACCCCAACTCTAGAAACATTTTTAAAAATTAGCTGGGTGTGGTGATGTGTGCCTGTAGTCTCAACAACTTGGGAGGCTGAAACAGGAGGATCACTTGAACCTAGGAGATTGAGGCTGCAGTGAGCCATGTTCACACCACTGCACTCCAGCCTGGGTGACAGAGCAAGACCCTGTCTTAAAAAAAAAAAAAAAAAAGAAAAGAAAATATGAACTCTATCACTGTGCTGGTAGGAATATAAACAGTAAGTCAGTGTGGAGAATAAATCAATAACTCTCTATTGAGAATCAAAGGGAGCACATTACTACCAGTATTTTTAACTCTACTCTACATAGGTATCCTACGGAACTCCACACATGCACAAGAACAATCATACAAGGGTATATATCACAGCACTATCTATTATATGAAAAGGTGGAAACAATGTTGTTGTCCACAGTAGTCTAACAGATGAAAAATTCATTTTCATTCATTCAGTATAATGAACTAGATTTATACTCTGTTAACATGGATAAACCTCCAAACATACTGCTGAGTGGAAAAATACAAGTTATGACATGATACATCCATGATTCTATTTCAGTAAGATTTAAAAACACATAAAGCAATGTTATATGAATACTAACATGTGTAGTGAAAGTATACAAGAGTGTGTATAGACTTTAGAATGGTGGCTGGTTCTGGAGAGGAAGAGATGAAAAGGGATAAAAGTTGGGCTTTAAATTATTTTTTTCAATACAGAAAATTACATCAGTTTAAATCTGTGTGGTCAGTAATGTGTGTCTGTTGTTGATATGGTTTGGCTGTGTCCCCACCCAAATCTCATCCTGAATTGTAACTCCCACAATTCCCATGTGTCATGGGAGGAACCCGGTGGGAGGTGATTGACTTACGGGGGGCAGGTCTTTTCTGCGCTGTTTTCATGATAGTGAATGAGTCTTGTGAGATCTGATGGTTTTAAAAAATGGGAGTTTGCCTGCATAGCCTCTCTCTTTTTGCGTGCCGCCATCCACATAAGATGTGACTTGTTCCTCCTTGCCTTCCACCATGACTGTGAGGCTTCCCCAGCCATGTGGAGCTGTGAGTCCATTAAACCTCTTTCTTTTTTAAATTGCCCAGTCTTGGGTGTGTCTTTATCAGTACCCTGAAAACAAACTAATACCGTAAATTGGTACCAGTAATGTGGGGCTTTGCTGAAAAGATACCTGAAAATTTGGAAGTGACTTAGGAACTGGGTAACAGGTAGAAACTGGAACAGTTTGGAGGGCTCAGAAGAAGACAGGAAAATATGGGAAAGTTTGGAACTTCCTAGAAACTTGTTGAATGACTTTGACCAAAAGCCTGATAGTGAAATGGAAATAAGGTCCAGGTTGAGGTAGTCTCAGATGGAGATGAGGAACTTTTTGGGAACTGGAGCAAAGGTGACTCGTTATGTTTCAGCAAAGGGATTGGTGGCATTTTGCTCCTGCCCTAGAGATTTGTGGAACTTTGAACTTGAGAGAGATGATTTAGGGTATCTGGTGGAAGAAATTGCTAAGCAACAAAACATTCAAGAGGTGACTTGGGTGCTGTTAAAGGCATTCAGTTTTATAAAGGAAGCAGAGCATAAAAGTTAGGAAATTTTGCAGTCTGACAATATGATAGAAAACAAAAACCTGTTTTCTGGGGAGAAATTCAAGCAGGCTGAAGAAATTTGCATAAGTAACAAGCTGAATGGTGATCCCCAAGACAATGGGAAAATGTCTCCAGGGCATGTCAGAGGGCTTCATGGCAGCCCCTCCCATCACTGGCCCAGAGGTCTATGAAAAAAAAAAAATGATTTTGTGGGCTGGGCCCAGAGTCCTTTTGCTGTATACAGTCTAGGGACCATGTGCCCTGTGTCTCAGCTGCTCCAGCCTTGACTAAAAGGAGCCAAGGAACAGCTTGGGCTGTGGCTTCAGAGTGTGCAAGCCCCAAGCCTTGGCAGCTTCCACGTGGCGTTGAGCTTGTGGGTACACAGAAGTCAAGAATTGCGGACCTCTGCCTAGATTTCTGAAGACGTACGGAAACACCTGGATGCCAAGACAGAAGTTTGCTGCAGGGGCGGGGCCCTCACAGAGAACCTCTACTAGGGCAGTGCAGAAGGGAAATGTGGGATCGGAGCCCCCACACAGTGTCCCTACTGGGGCACCACCTAGTGGAGTGGTCTCACTGTTACCTAGCCTGGAGTGCAGTGATGCAATCATGGCTCACTGTAGCCTCAGCCTTTTGAGCTCAAGTGATCCTCCCACCTCAGCCTCCTGAGTAGCTGGGACTACAGACACATGCCACCACACTGAGCAAATGCCACTGTCCTCCGGACCCCAGAATGGTAGACCCACTGACAGCTTGCACTATTTGCCTGGAAAAGCTGCAGACCCTCAATGCCAGCTTATGAAAGCAGCCGGGAAGGAGGCCGTACCCTGCAAAGCCACCAGTGCAGAGCTGCCCAAGACCATGGGAGCCCATCCCTTGCATCAGCATGACCTGGATATGAGACCTAGAGTCAAAGGAGATCATTTTGGTGTTTTAAAATTTGACTGCCCTGCTTAATTTCAGACTTGCATGGGCCCCGTAACCCCTTTGTTTTGGCCAATTCATCCCATTTGGAACAGCTGTATTTAACCAATACTTGTACCCCCATTATATCTAAGAAGAAACTAGCTTGCTTTTGATTTTACAGGCTCATAGGCAAAGGGACTTGCTTTGTCTCAGATGACACTTTCAACTGTGGACTTTTGGGTTAATGTTGAAATGAGTTAAGATTTTGGGGGACTGTTGGGAAGACGTGATTAGTTTTGAAATGTAAGGACATGAGATTTGGAGGGGCCAGGGGCAATATGATGTGGTTTGGCTGTGTCCCCCATCCAAATCTCATCTTGAATTGTAAGTCCCACAATTCCCATGTGTCATGGGAGGAACCTGGTGGGAGGTGACTGAATTATGGGGGTGGATCTTTCCTGCGCCGTTCTCGTGATAGTGAATGAGTCTCATGAGATCTGATTGTTTTAAAAAACGGGAGTTTGCCCACACAACCTCTCTCTTTTTGCCTGCTGCCATTCATGTGACTTACTCCTTGCCTTCCGCCATGATTGTGAGGCTTCCCCAGCCACATGGAACTGTAAGTCCAATGAAACCTCTTTCTTTTTTAAATTGCCCAGTCTCAGGTATATCTTTACCAGCAGTGTGCAAATGGACTGATACAGTTATATTTTATTAAGGTTCATATGAAATATTTTATATATTAAAATAAAACGTTTCAAATGAACATGCAAAGTAAAAATAAAATGGAGGAAAGGGTGGTGAGCAAAGGACGCCTGGTGATGAAAGAATCTTTCGTTCCAGGAGCCTATCAGGACCTGGAGTCTGTGTTCTAACCTCCCTGCCACAAGCAAAGGACCTTTTACATTTGAAATGTTAGTTCAAGGGATTCTGTTGGCTTTTCTGCCAAGTTAGAAACATGGCTTTGGGAGTTGGTAAACAATTGAACTTTTGGGGGTAATCTCAGGTTTTCGAGCATCCTTTTTCTGACTACTAAAGGCAGTTGTTAGAAATGTTACTTTTCTGTTGTGTAACCATAGTCCTCAGGTACTGGATCATCAGATAAGAGAGACTAAGGGTTCTGCAATCTTAGTAGATGAAGAATAACAGATAAAGTGTTCCTCAGGTCCAGTATCTAGGCTTTTAGTGCAGGTTCTCCGGGGCCCAGGATGTATTTCTAGGGGTCCTCTAGGTAATAGCAACCATCAGATAGAAAGGAGACAACTGTCTAGCTCATAGGACTGGTTCATAGGCAGAAAGCACCTACTGGCCAGTGAAACCTGAGGTGTGGCACCACTCTTCTTCTCACAGCCTTCCTGGATCTTTCCCCTGTGAGATGCTGCTGCCCTAGCTGTAGATTTTCACCACACTGTCCCTCAATACCTTGTTGGAACCTGAGGAAATTTACAAAATTATTTCAGTAATTTGCAGCCTTTTAGAAGAAGTGACTTGTGCTAAATGCCAATTAAGTACTTCAAAACCAGTAGCCTTGGACAGTGGAATTCTCTTTCCAGTTAAAACTGGTGAAGCTCCTGACAGTATTTGTTTTATTTCAATGAACTTTTAATTTTAGAATAGTTTTACAGTTACAGAGAAGTTGCAGAGATAATACAAAAAGTTCCTTTACACCCCTGCACCCAGTTTCCTCTATCGTTAACATCTTACAATATATCTAGAGAGTATTTTTAAGACATCAATTTCTACCTTGTTTGGGGATGTGGACATGTTTTATTCACAAATATGATACCTCAAAGATTCTATGGACATGAAAGTATATAGCACAGTTAAATGATTTTTCGTATATAAAGTAACCTGAAAATAAAAACGAGCGCCTTAGCAAAATTATGGACATCTTTTAAAATTACTGCCATGGTGCTTTGTACATCTCAGGGCTTCACAAATATTTATTGAAAGAATAAGCAAGTGGGCCGGGCGCGGTGGCTCAAGCCTGTAATCCCAGCACTTTGGGAGGCCGAGACGGGCGGATCACAAGGTCAGGAGATCGAGACCATCCTGGCGAACACAGTGAAACCCCGTCTCTACTAAAAATACAAAAATCTAGCCGGGCGAGGTGGCGGGCGCCTGTAGTCCCAGCTACTTGGGAGGCTGAGGCAGGAGAATGGCGGGAACCCAGGAGGCGGAGCTTGCAGTGAGCTGAGATCCGGCCACTGCACTCCAGCCTGGGAGACAGAGCAAGACTCCGCCTCAAAAAAAAAAAAAAAAAAAAAAAAAAAAAAAAAAAAAAAAAAAAAAAAGAATAAGCAAGTGAATGCAGATGCATTCTCTCTCTGTGTCCTATTGAGAACCTCAAGTTCTTAAAGCTTTCAGAAAAGGTCAAATTACCTCATATATAACTTGTTCTGCCTTACCTAGGTTTGAATTATTACTACTGATTGGCTTAAGACATAATTTATCCTTTCTTTTTTTTTGAAATCAAAATGATTTTGAGACAGGGTCTCACTGTCACCCAGTCTGGAGTGCAGTGGCACAATTACGGCCCACTGTAGACTCAGCCTGCTGGGCACAAGTGATTCTCCCACCTCAGCCTCCTGAGTAGCGGGACTGCAAATGCATGCCACCACACTGAGCTAATTTTTGTATGTTTTTGTACAGATGGGGTTTCACCGTGTTGCCCATGGTGAACTCCTTGAACTCCTGGGATCAAGCAATCCGCCTACCTCGGCCTCCCAAAGTGCTGGAATTATAGGCGTGAGCCACTGTGGCTGGCCAATTTATTCTTAATGATACAGAATTTTTCTTGGCCCCTTCACCAGACTCGTAAAAGGGGTGCCCCATCTACTTGGTCCACTGTGCTCAACCCCTTGCAGGAGGGAGCATGTGAGCAAGCGAGCATAGGATCTGGCCAGCTGCTCTGGGTGCCAAGACAGGAACGAGCTCTGTGTGGGGCCTGTGGCCAGACCAGGCATGTCACCTTGAGGGGAACGAAGTGGCTCCTGGGTGAGGTGCCCGTGATCCTGAAGCCCTAGAAAGGGGTATTACGGCGCTCCTTTAGTTCTGCTGTCCGCAGATGGTGGTGTGTTAGTAGCTCAGCTGGCCCCTTGCCTCGTCGTGTGGGGCAGCCGCCCGCCACCTGCAAAGGCAAAGGGCCGGTGTAACAGCCTTTTTGGGTACCCATGCTTGGTGGGTCCTGAGCTCTTGTCCAGCGTCCAAGAAGAATGAGGTCACGTGGATGATTGAAAGATGGTAAAGGGCAAGAATTTTATTGAGCGATGAAAATGGCTCTCAGTGGAGAGGAGAGCTGAATGGGGGATAGGAAGGGCAGGCTGTCTTCCCTGAAGTCAGGTTGTCTCTCCCCCGAAGTCAGGCCATCTCCTCCTCTACCGATTGATTCTGGTATCTTTATAAGCCCAGGATAGGGAGTGTGTGCTGATTGGTTTGTAATTATGCGAAAAAGTTTAAAGCGAAGACTCCACTCAAAGGAAAGCATAACAGTGTAGAAAACCCATTAGGAAAGGGTAGGTATATGTAAAATAAGGGAAGGGTGGGGATCAATCAGAGGAAAGTGTGCCAAACAGGAGGACAAGTTCTCGGTCCCGTCCTAGGAATTAACTTGTAGCTTGACTTTCAGGCTTTAAACTATCTTTGGCATGGAGGTGGGGTTTCACCGGGGACTTGCCCCTATCTGTCTAGGCATTTGACTGCCTCCTGTCACTATAATTAATATCACGAATCCTTGGTGTTACCTCCACCTAGCCACTTATTTTAAACTACCAGTAGGTAACAACAAATGCCTATTATTTGCCCTGCTCACTGTATCCTGGTGAACACTAAAGCACACACTTTTGGGTTTTTAAAAAATATCTTTTTTCTGTCTTTAAGACTATAGATTTTGCTTCAATATACAATTGAGCAATGCTATATCCTATACTACTTTATCAAAAAAGGTTTCATCTTGGGGTAATACCAACATAGGCATTATTATATGGAAAAATCACATTTCATAGTGCCCAAATATACTTTTTAAGTCTATAAATCCAAGTAAACAGAAGAAACTAGAATGTTTTCATAGAGAAAAATAAACGGTATTTATTTGGAAAGTAGACGATTCAGCAGTTAATCTTTTTATATATTTCAGGATTCAGCTGTGGAAATGATTATGTCAAAACAACTTTCTCTCGATGCTCAAGAAAGCATGAAAAACACTGAAGATGAGCAGAAAGTCAATGAGCTGCAAAATCAACCTTTAGAATTAGATATTATGTTAAGAAATGAACAATTAGAAGAGATAGAGGTATGGAAACATAAAAACACTGACAACATGATTGCATCATTTATCCAGTGCAATACAATATATTTTAATTGCCAAAAACTTGCTTGTACAGAGTGAAAAGTCTTATTTAACCTTTGCCTGATGATCAATTTGGTAACTATATAATTATGTACTAAGTAAGTTGTATAAATCTTTCCATTTAGAAAGTAGAAGAGTTTAATGAACATTAGTCTTCTTTCTGTTTCAAAAAGTTCCTAAAAACTCAGTGACAAAATTTGGAGATTTTGACTTGCCATCATTCCTTTTCTTACAAGTATATATTCTTCTGATTCTGACAAATGTATTTTTCCTAACAATCAGTGCAATGAGGTTCCTCCTCCTTTGTTTTTACATCTGTGTTTACATAGTTACATTTATGTATTTATGTGCTTCCAGCTATGTAAAGTAATCTAAAAATCCAATACATGGCCGTATTTTAAAAAGTGAAACTGCAGCCAGACATGGTGGCTCATGTCTGTTATCCCAGCACTTTGGGAGGCTGAGGCGGGAGGATTGCCTGAGTCTAGGAGTTGGAGACTAGCCTGGGCAACATTGTGATACCCCATCTCTATCAAAAAAATACAAAAATTATTTAGGCAAGATGGTGTGTGCCTGTAGTTTCAGCTACTCAGGAGGCTGAGACAGGAGGATCATTTGAACCCAGAAGTTCAAGATTGCAGTGAGGTGAGATTGTGGTACTGCATTCCAGCCTAGATGATGGAGCGAGATCCTGTCTCTAAAAAAAAAAAAAGAAAAAAAGAAGCAAACTATAAACGATCCATGCAATTAACACACATCTAAAATAGGAAAGATGGGTGATGTATGTAAATAATAAAATTAAGATGAATCTCCCTTTAGATATTGCAGAACTCTTTAAGATCTAATTGACATTAAATGCTGGACCCATGGTGAACTTTAGACTAGATTTTAACATGATTCTTGGGAAGAAAAACCTTTTAAATATTAAGGATATGGTGGTTCATGCCTGTCATCCCAGTCCTTTGGGAGCCTGAGCTAGGAAGACTGTTTGAGGCCAGGAGTTCAAGACCAGTCTGGGCAATATAGCAAGATTCTTGGCTCCACAAAAATAAAAATTAAAAAATTATCTGGGTGTGGTGACATGCACCTGTAGTCCTAGCTACGTGGTAGGGTGAGGTGGGAGACCTGAGCCCAGGAATTTTAGGTTACAGTGAGCTATGACTGCACCCTGCACTCCAGCCTGAGTGACAAAATAACAATAATTTTTAAAGGTTACAACTTTAGTTACCCTGTGTGCAAATGAGTTACCCTCTTCTTGAGATAGAGTGTGTTATCTCAAAGAGGAAAGAAGATGAATGAATTAATGCATAAATAAGTGAGTGTTTATTGACTGATCTGTTTGACTTACTTTTAGGAATTATATACCCAGTTGGAAGCAAAGAAAGCAGCCATTAAGCCACTGGAACAAATGGAATGTCTTAACAAAACAGAAACAGGGGCCTTGGTTCTTCACAATATAGGATATTCGGCACAGCACTTGGACAGTTTGCTTCAGGCACTTATTACTTTGAAGAAAAACAAAGAAAACCAATATTGTCTCCTCAGAGATTTTCAGAAACACCTCGCTGCAGTTGAATCCTCAGTGAAAGCCTTGTTGACAGACAAGGAAAGTCTAAAAGTGTAAGTGTAAACATTTAGGACTTGTATTCCTTTTATTCAAGCACAACCATCTGCCACCTTGGACAGGCCCAGGGTTTTAAGAGTTTATTTTGTGAAAGGATATTATGATTTTAAAACCACAGTATGGAAATTTATTTCATGTGGATGCTGTCTTTGTTTGGGCTGCTGTAACAAAATACTGCAGACTAAGTGGCTTATAAAAAAGCAGAAAATCATTTCTTACTGCGTTGGAGGGTGGGAAGTCCAAGATCAAGGCAGCAGAAGATTCAGTGTCTGACGAGGGCCTGCCAGTTCACAGATGGCACGTCTTAGCTGTGTCCTCACATGGGAGCAGGAGCCGTGCAGCTCTCTGGAGTCTCTTTTATAAGGGCTCTACTCCTATTCATAAGGGCTCCACCCTCATGACCTAATCACTCCTTAAAGTTCCTAACTCTTAGTGCTATTACGTTGGTGATTAGGTTTCAAAATGTGAATTTTAAGGGATACACATTCACACCATAGCAGAAGCCATTTGAGGAAACTGTGGGTTTCATGCAAAAAATAATTTAAATCATTGAATATGTTTTACAAAGTAATTGATGAAACAATTCGTGCTATAAATATCTACAAAATAGATTTATGTTCTATGGAATTCACTATTTTTTTTGTCAAGAATTCTAAACCATGTGGGCAGGGGAGAGAAACATATGTAATTGTTTAGTATCAGCATAATTAGTTAAATAGTTTGGTACATATTGAATATATATGTATTGGAATGGTTTCTTTTAAAATATATGCACTCCTTTTGGCTTTGAAAATGATGGCAAATGGCATTAAATTTAGTCTTCATATGTAAATATTTTCTCATTATTAAAAAGTTTATTTTAGGCCAGATGTGGTTGGTCACACCTGTAATCCCAGCACTTTGGGAGGCTGAGGCAGGTGGATCACTTAAGGTCAGGAATTCGAGACCAGCTTGGCTAACATTGTGAAATCCTGTTTCTACTAAAAATACCAAAAAAATTAGCCAGGCACACACCCGTAATTCTAGCTACTCGGGAGGCTGAGGCAGGAGAATCTCTTGAACCTGGGAGGTTAGAGGTTGCAGTGAGCCGAGATCACACCACTGCATTCCAGCCTGGGTGACAGAGCGAGACTCTGTCTCAAAAAAGGCCAGGCGCGGTGGCTCAAGCCTGTAATCCCAGCACTTTGGGAGGCCAAGATGGGCGGATCACGAGGTCAGGAGGTTGAGACCATCCTGGCTAACACGGTGAAACCCCGTCTCTACTAAAAAAAATACAAAAAACTAGCCGGGCGAGGTGGCGGGCGCCTGTAGTCCCAGCTACTCGGGAGGCTGAGGCAGGAGAATGGCGTAAACCCCAGAGGTGGAGCTTGCAGTGAGCTGAGATCCGGCCACTGCACTCCAGCCTGGGCAACAGAGCGAGACTCCGTCTCAAAAAAAAAAAAAAAAAGTTTAGTTTATACTTGCATTTAATTGGGGTTTACTTTCAGTAATAGCCCTTGAGGAAACAATTTTAGGTTAGCTTGATGATTACAACTTTTTCTTCAGTATCTTTCCCTTTGTTAGAAAGATGACAAGGGAGTTGGATATTATGGTAATATCTCTCAGTCCTAGACTAACCTTTATACAAGTACTTTACAGTTTACAGAATATTTTTATGTACGTTCTTCCCTTCACTCTTCATTTTTTTCCTGTGCTATTCATTTTTAGGATACTCATTTTCTTTTTTTTCTTTTTTTTTTTTCCACTCAAAGTAAAAGCCAAGATACTCATTTTATAAGAGAGTTTTCTACACCAAGTGAAAGCCACAGTAAACAAGATTCTGATTTTTATTTTAAGGATAGATTATTTTTGCAGACAGCCTAAATTTTTCTGTGAATTTAGAGCAGAATTAATTTCTTCTAATGATATTTATCCATATTTTAATGTAGAATAAGCATTAAATATTAACAATCTCTATTTTTATTCTTTTTCTAGAGGACCACTGGACAGTGTAACGTATCTGGACAAAATTAAAAAATTCATAGCATCCATAGAAAAAGAGAAAGATTCTTTAGGCAACTTGAAAATCAAATGGGAGAATTTATCAAACCATGTGACTGACATGGATAAGAAATTGTTAGAAAGCCAGATTAAGCAACTTGAACATGGTTGGGAACAAATGGAACAACAGATTCAAAAGAAGTATTCTCAGCAGGTACTGGAGTATGATGAATTTACAACCCTCGTGAATAAGATACGGGACATTGAGATTTCTCTGCAACAACAGCAGCAACATCTACACTTAAGGCTGAAGTCTCCAGAAGAACAGGCATTGAACCAAAGCATGATTGCCTTGACCACTGACCTCCAGGCTACCAAGCATGGATTTTCTGTTTTAAAGGGGCAAGCTGAACTTCAGATGAAGAGGATTTGGGGAGAAAAAGAAAAGAAGATTTTGGAGGATGGAATAAATAACTTGAAGAAACAATGGGAAACACTGGAGCCATTACACTTAGAAGCAGAAAATCAGATTAAGAAGTGTGACAAAAGGAACAAGATGAAAGAGACTATCTTATGGGCCAAGAATTTGTTGGGCGAACTTATTCCCTCCATTTCCCTTCTCCCAGATGACATTCTTTCACAGATCAGAAAGTGCAAAGTGACACATGATGGCATTCTAGCTAGGCAGCAGTCTGTGGAATCGTTGGCTGAAGAGGTAAAAGATAAGGTTCCTAGCCTTACAACCTATGAGGGCAGTGATTTAAATAATACCCTAGAGGACTTACGGAATCAATACCAAATGCTGGTTTTAAAATCAACTCGGAGATCACAGCAATTAGAATTTAAGTTGGAAGAAAGAAGCAATTTTTTTGCAATAATAAGGAAGTTGCAACTTATGGTTCAAGAAAGTGAAGCACTGATAATTTCCAGGGTGGAGACAACTGCCACGGAAGCTGAACTAAAACATCACCATGTTACTTTGGAGGCATCTCAGAAAGAATTGCAAGAAATTGACGGTGGAATCTCAACACATCTTCAGGAACTAACAAACATCTATGAGGAGCTTAATGTGTTTGAAAGATTATTTCTGGATGATCAGTTGAAAAACCTTAAGATTAGGACCAACAGAATACAAAGATTAATTCAGAATAAATGTAATGAAGTAGAACACAAGATAAAGTTTTGCAGAGAATTCCGTGAAAAAACGTCAGCGCTTCAGGAGGAGGTTGACAGTATACAGCACAATGAACTACTACTTAATCAAGAAGTAAATAAAGGTGTTAAAGAGGAGATCTATAATCTTAAAGACAGACTTACCGCTATTAAGTGTTGCATCTTACAGGTATTGAAACTTAAAAAAGTGTTTGACTATTTTGGACTAAACTGGGATTTTTCACAACTTGACCAATTACAAACCCAAGTATTTGAAAAAGAAAAGGAACTTGAAGAAAAAATTAAGCAGTTGGACACATTTGAGGAAGAACATGGCAAATATCAGGCATTACTAAGTAAAATGAGAGCTATTGATTTGCAAATTAAGAAAATGACTGAAGTAGTACTAAAAGCTCCTGATAGCTCTCCAGAAAGCAGATTGCTCAATGCCCAAATTTTAAGTCAGAGAATTGAGAAAGCCAAGTGTTTATGTGATGAGATAATAAAGAAATTAAATGAAAATAAGGTCTTTGATGACTCATTCAAAGAGAAAGAAATACTACAAATAAAGCTGAATGCTGAAGAAAATGATAAGTTATACAAAGTTCTCCAAAACATGGTATTAGAGCTCTCACCAAAAGAATTGGATGAAAAGAATTTTCAGGACAAACTAGAAACTTCCTTACATGTTTTAAATCAGATAAAATCTCAATTACAGCAGCCTTTACTTATAAATTTGGAAATTAAACATATTCAAAATGAAAAGGACAATTGTGAAGCATTTCACGAGCAAGTTTGGACAGAAATGTGCAGTATTAAAGCTGTAACTGCTATTGATAAGCATAGAGAAGAAGAAAACTCTTCTGAAGCGAGTGATGTGGAGACAAAACTACGTGAGTTTGAAGATCTTCAGATGCAGCTTAACACAAGCATTGATTTGCGCACAGTAAGTTTTACAAATTGGGCAGTCAGTGGCCGGGTGCGGGAGCTCACGCCTGTAATACCAGCATTTTGGGAGACCAAGGCTGGCAGATCACTTGAGGCCAGGTAGAGACCAGCCTGGCCAACATGGCAAAACTGCATCTCTACTAAAAATACAAAAAAAAAACAAAAAAAATTAGCTGGATATGGTGGCACATGCTTGTAATCCCAGCTACTCGGGAGGCTGAAGTATAAGAATCACTTGAACCAGGGTGGCAGAAGTGAGTCAAGATCCTGCCACTGCACTCCAGCCTGGGTGACCAAGTGAGACTCTGTCTCAAAAAAAATAAATAAGTAAAATAAAATAAAATTGGGCAGTTAGTGCATCTGTTTTTATTTTGTGATTTTCTGTTTTGCTAATGTCTGTAGTTCTAAAGAAGCTATAGGTTCTACATGAACATTCTCTACAGAAAGATAGCCATTTTCGGCCGGGCGCGGTGGCTTAAGCCTGTAATCCCAGCACTTTGGGAGGCCGAGACGGGCGGATCACAAGGTCAGGAGATCGAGACCATCCTGGCTAACACAGTGAAACCCCGTCTCTACTAAAAAATACAAAAAACTAGCCGGGCGAGGTGGCTGGCGCCTGTAGTCCCAGCTACCCGGGAGGCTGAGGCAGAATGGCATGAACCCAGGAGACGGAGCTTGCAGTGAGCCAGGATCCGGCCACTGCACTCCAGCCCGGGCGACAGAGCGAGACTCCATCTCAAAAAACAAAACAAAACAAAACAAACACACAAAAAAAAAAAAACAAAAAAAAGAAAGATAGCCATTTTCAAAAATTACAGTGAACTGGTTTGAATCCTGACTCATACTGCATCTAAATGCAGTGCCTTCTAGTTTAGAAAAGGACAAATCTGACTCCTTTATTTCTGTTTTCCTCATAGCCTCTATTGAGCTCAGAACATTTTTTAAAATTTGTTTTCTGTTTTGTTTTTAGAGGTAGTAAGATATAATGGAAGAATTACAGTGTAGAGGGAAGAACACCAAATAATAACTAACGTTTATGTAGAACTTACAGTGTTGGAGGCACTGTGCTAAAAATTTCATCTTGAATTTTCATAGCAACTCTGTGAGATGGGTGCTATTATTAGCTGCGTTTAAAAATAAGGAAATCGAAGTTTAGAAACATGAAGATTTTTCTTAGAGTCCCGAGAACAGTAACAGAACCAGAGCAGGGAACATCACATTCAGGCTCATGGGCCAAATCCTTCCCACAGTGCCTGGTTTTTATAAATAAAGTTTTATTGGAATATAGCCATTTGTTTTTGTATTGACTGTATTTGTTTTCATGCTACAGCAGCAGAGTTGAGTAAGTTGTGATTATTTGCTCACCTGCGTTGGAAAGTGACTCCAACACACTCCATTCCCTTCCTTTTGATAGAGAGGATATCTTAGGCATCATTGAAATTCACACTGTGCTGAATATAATGCCGTACATAGTGTTTTCAGATTGATCACATTAAATTTATAGAAGGGGAAATTAACTCCCTTTTCTAATTTGAAGAGTTATTAAGAGATACTATATTTGGAATATTTTGATAGGTGTAAATGTTGTGGAAATATAAAGTATTATGAACTTCTATTCCTTAAATAGTTTTGTAATAAATGAGTAATTTGAGTATTTCTCCACTTGAATTTTAATACAGTTTCAGGAAAAAATGTGCACAAATCCCAAAAATAATAGCATTAGAACTGAACTGGACCTTTATTTATTTCAACTATGTTTGTTATTTCAATGAGGTGACTGAAGTCTAGAGACATTCATTCAGTGATGTAGCTAAACTAAAGTTAGTGGCAGAGAAATTAGTTTAAAAACTTAAAAGATCTGGAGATTTTGTTTTCTTTTCATTTGTTTATAAATACTGATTAAGGTTATATACATTAAACATAATTCATTGTTTTATTTAATTCATAGTCTAGTACAAGAGTTCCAAAGCAGGAAGATACATTAATGGACATTATTCTTTTTTTTTTTTTTGGAGACGGAGTCTTGCTCTGTCGCCCAGGCTGGAGTGCAGTGGCCGGATCTCAGCTCACTGCAAGCTCTGCCTCCCGGGTTCACGCTATTCTCCTGCCTCAGGCTCTGGAGTAGCTGGGACTACAGGCGCCCGCCACCTCGCCCGGCTAGTTTTTTTGTATTTTTTAGTAGAGATGGGGGTTTCACCTTGTTAGCCGGGGTGGTCTCGATCTCCTGACCTCGTGATCCGCCCGTCTTGGCCTCCCAAAGTGCTGGGATTACAGGCTTGAGCCACCGCGCCCGGCCGGCATTATTCTTGAGATGTTATTTTGAACTTAGATTATTTTTCTTATTAAATGTGAAAACAACTTTGATTTTGTTTTGTTTTGTTTTGAGACGGGGTCTCGTTCTGTCACCCAGGCTGGAGTGCAGTGACACTATCTTGGCTCACTGCAACCTCCGTCTCCTGGGTTCAAGCAATTCTTCTGCTTCAGCCTACCAAGTAGCTGGGACTACAGGCGCGCGCCACCATGCCCAGCTAATTTTTGTATTTTTAGTAGAGACGGGGTTTCACCATATTGGCCAGGCTGGTCTTGAACTCCGGACCTCGTGATCCACCTGCCTCGGCCTCCCAAAGTGCTGGGATTACAGGTGTGAGCCACCGCGCCCAGCCTGGAAACAACTTTTTTAATGCAATATTATTCACTTTTAAATAATAGTGTAATATTGTCAAACTGTAAATATGAGAATGCTAACTCTTATGAGACTTAAGGACGTATTATGAATGCACCACAAAAACTTAAGAATGACAGAAATTCCAAAAGTTTGACAATTTTGTCATAGCATTTTATCTCCTATTCACTAGAATGTCTTGAATGATGCTTATGAAAATCTAACACGCTATAAAGGAGCAGTCACCAGGGCAGTGGAGAGCATCACTTCCCTCGAAGCCATCATTATACCCTACAGAGTAGATGTTGGTAATTCAGATGAATCTTTAGAAATGCCTCTTCGAAAACAAGAGGAATTGGAATCCACAATAGCACACATCCAGGACCTCACTGAGAAACTGGGAATGATATCCAGCCCTGAAGCCAAACTACAACTTCAGTGTACTTTACAGGAACTAGTTTCTAAAAACTCAGCAATGAAGGAAGCTTTCAAAGCACGGAAAAATGAGGCAGAAAGGTAGGTCCTCTTCTAAAGGTAACCTTTAAGAACATGAGAGATCGTTTTAAGATATAATTAAACTATATTTTAATAGTTTTAAGAACATAAAATATAGGGTTTTTTCTCTATCATTAACACATAAATTAGAGATAATTTGGAAAATATGGTAAAGTAGAAAAAAATTGCAATGTAAAGAAAGCTCTGGTAAATATTATATTTCTTCTGGTTTTTTTTTTTTCTTATTTAATATTGGGTACATACAACAGAGTGTTTATAAAAGTATATGCATGGTATAAGTAATAATGATAAAACTAACATCTTTGTACCCAAAGGTACATCATTAATTTGAGTTATCTTGTGTGCTCCTCTCTCTTCTCAGAAATAACCATCCTTCTCCTAAATTTTGTTTACCATTTTCCTGACTATTGTTTTACTTTTTTTTTTTTGTTTTTTTGAGACAAAGTTTCGCTTTTGTTGCCCAGGCTGGAGTGCAATGGCACGATCTTGGCTCACTGCAACCTCCGCCTCCTGGGTTCAAGCAATTCTCCTGCCTCAGCCTCCCGAGTAGTTGGGATTACAGGCATGCACCACCCGTGTGTGGCTAATTTTTTGTATTTTTAGTAGAGATGGGATTTCTCCATGTTGGTCAGGCTGGTCTTGAACTCCCAGTTGTACTTTTACTATGTGTTTGTGTGTCCTGTTTTCACAATTTCAAGCTAATACCTAGTGTGTACATTCTTCTGTTACTTCTTTTTTTAATTTTTAATTTTTGTGAGTATATAGGTATATATATTTACAGCATATATGGAATATTTTGATACAGGTAATCAGTGTGTAATAGTTGCATCAGGGTAGATGAGATATTCATCATTTCAAGCATTTATCTTTTGTGTTACAAACAATCTAACTGTACTCTTTTAGTTATTTTTAAATATACAGCTAAATTATTATTGAATGTAGTCACTGTGTGGTGCTATCAATACTAGAGCTTATTCATTCTTTCTATTATTTTGTACCCATTTACCATCTACCTTCCACCTCCCCCACTACCCTTCCCAGCCTCTGGTAACCATTCTTGCTGCTCTCTGTGTTCACAAATTCAATTGTTTTGATTATTAGATCCCACAAATAAGTGGGAATATGCAATGTTTGTCTTTCTGTGCCTGGATTATTTCACTTAACATAATGACCTCCAGTTCCATTTATGTTGTTGCAAATAACAGGATCTCGGTTTTTTTTTTTTTTATTTTAATGGCTAAATAGTACTCCTTTGTGTATATACCACATTTTCTTCATCCACTCATCTGTTGATGGACACTTGGGTTGCTTCCAAACCTTGACTATTGTGAATAATGCTGCACTAAACATGGGAGTGCAGATATCTCTTCAATATACTGATTTATTTTGGGTATATACACAGCAGTGGGATTCCAGGATCATATGGTAGCTCTATTTTTAGTTTTTTTGAGGATCCTCCAAATAGTTCTCCATAGTGGTTGTACTAATTTGCATTACCACCAACAGCATATGAAGGTTCTCTTTTCTCCACATCCTTGCCAGCATTTATTATTGCCTGTCTTTTGGCTAAAAGCCATTTTAACTGGGTGAGATGATGTCTCATTATAGTTTTGATTTGCATTTCTCTGATGGTCATTGATACTGAACATCTCCATATCTGTTTGCCATTTGTATGTCTTCTTTTGAGAAATGTCTATCCAGATCTTTTGCCCATTTTTTAATTGGATTATTACTTTTTTTCCTGTACAGTTATTTGAGCTCCTTATATATTCTGGTTATTAATCCCTTGTCAGATGGGTAGTTTGCAAATATTTTCTCTCATTCTGTGGGTTGTCTCTTCACTTTGTTGATTATTTCCTTTGCTGTGCAAAAGCTTTTTAACTTGATGTTATCCCATTTGTACATTTTTGCTTTGGTTGTCTGTGCCTGTGGGGTATTATTACTCAAGAAATCTTTGCCCAGTCTGGTGTCCTAGAGAGTTTTCCCCAATGTTTTCTTTTAGTAGTTTCATAGGTCTTAGATTTAAGTCTTTAATCCATTTTGATTTTAGTTTTGTATATAATGAGAGATAGGGGGTCTAGTTTCATTTTTCTGGTTGAAGATATAGATAGATAATCCAGTTTTCCCAGAACCATTTATTGATATCTTTCTATAGGTTTGGGAAGTTCTGTGAGTAAACTCTTTGAGTAAACTTTCAACCCATTATCTCTCCCTCTACCTCCCCTTTAAGGCCAATAACTCTTTTTTTCTCTTTTGAGACAGAGTCTCACTCTGTCACCCAAGCTGGAGTGCAATGCACAGTCTTGGCTCATTGCAACCTCCCAGGTTCAAGCAATTCTCATGCCCCAGCCTCCCAGGTAGCTGGAATTATAGGCACAAGCCACCACACTGGCTAATATTTTGTATTTTCAGTAGAGACAGGGTTTCCCCATGTCGGCCAGGCTGGTCTTGAACTCCTGACCTCAAGTAATCTGCCCTCCTCTGCCACCCAAAGTGTTGGGATTACAGGTGTGAGCCACTGTGTCCAGCCTAATAACTCTTAAAGGATTCACCTTTTGAGGCTATTTTCTAGATTTTGTAGGCATGCTTTATTTTTTTTCTATTCTTTTTTCTTTTATCTCCTCTGACTGTGTATTTTCAAATTGTCCTGTCTTCAAGCTTAGTAATTCTTTCTTCTGCTTGATCAATTCTGCTGGTAAGAGACTCTGATGCATTCCTCAGTATGTCCATTGCAGTTTTCAACCCCAGAATTTCGCTTATTCTTTCTGATTATTTCAATCCCTTTGTTAAATTTATCTGATAGGATTTTGAATTCCTTCTCTGTTATCTTGAATTTCTTTGATTTTCCTCAAAACAGCTATTTTGAATTCTCTGTCTGAAAGGTCACATATTTCTCTCTCTGAAATTGGTTCCTGGTGCCTTATTTAGTTTGTTTGGTGAAGTCATTTTTTCATGGATGGTCTTGATGCTTGTGGATGTTTGTCAGTGTCTGAGTATTGAAGAGTCAAGTATTTATTTTAGTCACAATCTGGGGTTGTTTGTACCTGTCCTTCTTGGGCAGGCTTTCCAGGTATTCTAAGAGACTTGAGTGTTGCGATCTAAGTTTTTGGTCATGGTAATCATATCTGCATTACGGGATACCCCAAGCCTAATAATGCTGTGGTTTTTGCAGAGTCGTAGAGCTACCATCTTGGTGGTCTTGTATGAGATCTGGAAGAATTCTCTGGATTAGGAGGCAGAGACTCTTATTGTTTTCCCTCACTTTCTCCCAAACAAACAGAATCTGTGTGCTGAGCTGCCTAGTGCTGGGGTAGAGGTGAAACAAGCACCCTTGTGGCAACCACTACAGGGGGTGCACTGGATCAGACCTGAAGTCAGCACAGCATCAGCACTGGGCCTTGTCCAAGGCCCTCTGTAAACAGTACCTGGCTATTGCCCATGTTTGCTCAAGGCCCTAGGGCTCTACAATCAACAGGTGATAAAGCCAGCCAGGCTTGTGTCCTTCCCTTAAGGGTGGCAAGTTGCCCCGCACCTAGGTGAGTTCAGATATGCTGTCTGGGAGCCAGTGCCTGGAGTTGGAAACCTTAGGAATCTACCTGGTGCTGTGTGCTCCTGTGGCTGAGCTGGCACCCAAGCCACAAGACAAAATCCTTCACATCTTGTCTCCCCTTTCCCCATGTCCACCACCACTGCAGGCCCACAGAAAGTACTGCCAGGGTACTGCTCATGTTCACTAAAGGCTCAAGGGATCTTCAGTCGGCTTGTGAATGCTGCCAGGCCTGGGACTCACCGTTCAGGGCAGTGGGCTCTATCCTCTGGCCCAGGCTGGGTCCAGAGATACTGTCCAAGAGCTAATACCTAGACTCCAAGAGCTCACTTAGTACTCTTCCCCACTGTGGCTGAGCTGGTACCTAAACTCAAGACAGTCTCCTTTACTCTTTCCTCTGCTTTCTCAAGCAGAAAGGGCCTCTCCTGGTAGCCACCACAGTTGTGAAGGTGCTGAGTCCCACCTGAAGCCAGCATGTCTCAGTCTCACCCAAAGCCCACTGTGTGTACTACCTGGTTGCCACTGTTGATTATTCAGGGCCCTAGGGCTCTTTAGTCAGCAGGCAATGAATCCTGCCAGGACTGGGTCCTTCCCTTCAAGGAAGTGGGTTCCCTTCTGGCCCAGGGTGTGTCTGGAAATGTCATCTAGGAGCTAGGTCCTGGAATGGGGGCCTCATGACTCTGCCCAGTACCCAGTCCTACTTAGCTGGTATCCAAGTTGCAAGACAAAGTCCTCTTTACTCTTCCCTCTCCTCCTCTCAAGTAGAAAGAAGGAGTCTCTTTTGGAACTGTGAGCTGTGGTTCATGGGGTTGGAGGAGAGGTAATGCCAAGGACTCCCTTAGCTGGCCTGGCTGGTGTCTCACTTGATCGCTTGCCCCAGCAAGTCCACTGGCTCTGATTGTAGCACAGCAGTAGGACTTACCTAGGAGTTGCAGTCTTTGTGGTCTCGACAACCTTTCAAGTTTATTTAGGACCCCAAAGTACTTTAGGCCGAGGTGATGAGGCTTGCTGCAATTCTAGTTTCAACCACTGGGATGGGCAGTTGCCCTCTGGCTAGGGCTAGTCTAAATGCTTCATGCTGGCTGAGTTCTGTCCTATGTTGGCAGCACTGCATTCTAATGCAAAGTCCCCCAGTTGCTGCGCTTTCCCTCCCCCAGGCACACGGATTCTTTCTCCCTGCCATGCTGCTGCTGCTGGGGGATGGGTGAGTAGTGGTATCAGCAATTCAAGACTACCTTTTTTATCCTCTTCCATGCCTCTTTCAGAGATATGAAGTTAAAACTAGGTACTATGACTGGTCACGTAATTTTTGTTTTTTATGAAGTTGCTTTTGTATGGAGATAGGTGTCAAATTTGGTGTTCCTGTGGGATGATGGTAAGTAGAGGCTTCTATTCAGTCATCTTGCCCCTCCTGCGTACCTCACTTCATTTTTTCAAACCCATCATTATGACTGAGGTTTATTCATGTTCTTAGTAAAATTTATTTACTTAGCTATTGATGGACATTTGGATTGCTTCCAGTTTTTGCATTCAGAAACAGTACTACTTAGGAAAATTTTTAAGTGTAATACCTTCACTTGGGTAAATATCTAGGAGTGTGATCATTCAGAACAAGAGGTTATGGACATCTTAAATTTTTTTTTTTTTTTTTTTGAGATGGAGTCTCGCTCTGTTGCCCAGGCTGGAGTGCAGTGGCCCGATCTCAGCTCACTGCAACCTCTGCCTCCTGGGTTCAAGCGATTCTCCTGCTTCAACCTCCCAAATAGTTGGAACTACTGGCACACGCCACCATGCCCAGCTAATTTTTGTATTTTTTTTGTAGAGATGGGGTTTCACCATGTTGGCCAGGCTGGTCTCGAACTCCTGACCTCAAGTGATTGGCCCTCCTTGGCCTCCCAAAGTGCTGGGATTATCGGCGTGTGCCACTGCACCTGGCCTGACATCTTAAATTTTTAATGCCAAATGATTTTGCCAATTTCCACTCAAACCAGCAGCATATAAGTATTCCAGTTGTCCCATATCCTTGCCAACATTTGATATTGTGAGACTTAATTTTTGCCCATCTGATGAGTAAGAAGACGTATTTCATCGTGGTTTTAATTTGCACTTCTGTTACTGCTAATTAGTTTGATCTCTTTTTTTGAATGTTTATTGGTCATTCATGTTTTCTCTTCCGTAAAATGCTTATTCAAGCCTTAACCCAATTTTATTGGTTGTTTTTTTCTTACTGATTTCTAGGAATTCTCTACTTTAGAGAGTGGGCCTTTCTAGTTATATGTGTTACAAATATTCGTGCAGAGGGAGTTTTCCATTAGACACTCATCCTGGGATTGACTTCCAGCTTTATGGTCTGTCCCCCACCTTTCAGTAGGAATCAAAGAAAACTGAAACTCAGGTGCCCTCAAGGCAAAAAACTGGTTCTACAACTTTGCCTATTTCTGTTTATTTCCATTTTACAGTTTGGCTCCCCAATTCCCTGTCAATTTATTCATGTGTTTTAAGAGTTGCTTTTTAAGAATAATTTGATACAGAGTTTTTAGTTACATTCAATGGAGGATTTAGCCTGTGTCTGTTTTTGTATGCATAATTTTATAGTGTTTTAAAATATATATGCTATATATATCAAATATCCAGCTTTATTTTAAAATTTTATAACAGTTCTTTTCTTGATTATAACAAATACTTTGTAAAAGTAATTGTAATTACTCTATAATATTGTATACAATGAATCGTTTTAATTTCTTAATCATACCTTTGTTAGATAAGGGTATTCCAATATGTGCTGTTTTAATTAACAGTCTAGTGAATAAAGATGTTTTACTGTGCAAAAGATTTAGGATAAGTTCCATATGTTTAGGATACAGTTCTTAAGGTAAATTGCAGAGTAAATTGCAGAAGCTACGTTAATGGGTCAAAGATAGGAATAGTTTTAAGACTGAGTGGTTTTCCACAAGAATTGAACCAATTTACAGCTCATCAGTGTGTTTGAGAATGCAGTTTTCATTTGACTGAAGTGAACTTTAGGAAAAAAAATCTTCAGTTTAGAGGACAGCCCTTCCTTCCTTTTCAAGTTTGCATTTAAACCCATATGCAGGTCCCTTTGGGAATAAAACCTTCTTAGAAGATGCATTGGCTAGCAAAAAAGAAAGTTGTCATGTCTTCTCTTAAAAATTAAGTGTGGAGTATTTTTTCTGGAAAATTTTGAATGTATTGTGTTAAATAAAATTTAATACCACTTTTTTTTCTAACTGTGACTCACTAGGTGTCTTGAGAATTACAAATGCTATAGAAAACTTGAAGAGGATATTTGCAGTAACCTCAGCAAAATGGAGACAGTTCTTGGACAGTCCATGTCCTCGTTGCCACTGTCTTACAGAGAAGCTTTAGAGCGCTTGGAACAGAGCAAGGTAATAGTATTGGCAATTAGCCACTAAGTCTGTGTGCAAAAAATTGCAAAACTGGCAGAGATAGCAGAGAATGTGGCCCTGTTATGACCCATAGAAATATTCACGCTGAGTTAAATACCCATGAATATTCCTCAAATCAAAAGCCAGAGGGTAATGTTATATGTATATTTGAGACAGAGTCTTGCCCAGGCTGGAATGCAGTCATGCAGTCTTGACTCACTGCAGCTTCCACCTCCCGGGTTCAAGTGATTTGATTCTCCTGCCTCAGCCTCCTAACTAGCTGGAATTATAGTGCCTGCTACCATGCCCCACTAATTTTTGTATTTTCAGTAGAGACGGGGTTTCACTATTTTGCCCAGGCTGCTCTTGAACTCCTGACTTCAAGCGATCCTCCAGCCTCGGCCCTTCAAAGTGCTGGGATTACAGGCGCGAGCCACTGTGCCTGGCCTTATGTAATATATTGAAGCTTAAAAAGCCAGAAGGAAGGAAATGAAGCAATGATACTGAGAGATTTAATTAATCAGGTTCACAGGCAGTCATCCCCCAATAGCATCCTGTCCTTACTCATGGCTTTTCTAAAGCGTCACCTCTCATGTGACTTTGAGGGATGCTGCTGGATCTATGACAGAGCCTTATTGTCCACTGATTGCTTACTGCAACTGTCATAAGCTCTAAGTTCTGGTTACTTATTAGACTGTTATAAAGCAATTTGAGCTTTTGCTTATTTTCATCTGTTAGAATCTATGGTATTATGTTATTAGGATTTTGATGAGGACTTTCTAAATCATCTATAGTTAACATTCACCAAAAACAAAAGCAAACCAAGAAAAACCTTTTAATATTGTGTTGGTGGTTGATATAGGAAGTATTGTGCAAAGGAACTAATTAGTGAAATGTGAGACTTAAGTTAAAATAACAAAATGTACAGTAGTCCCCCCTTATCCACAGGGAGATATGTTCCAAGACACCCAGTGGATGCTTGAGACTATGAATACCACTGAACTCTGTTTATAATTTTTTTCCTATACATACCTGTGATAAAGTTTAATTTATAAATTATGTACAGTCAGGTCAACAACAATAACAGAGTAATTATAACAATATGCTGTAATAAAAGTTATGTGAATGTGGTCCCTTTCTCTCAAAATATGTCATTGTACTGTTTTCACCCTTCTTGTGATGACGTGAGACTATACAGTGCCTGGGTGCTGAAATGAAGTGAGGTAATGAAATGAAGTGATGAAATGAAATGATATAGCCATAGTGAGGTAACGTTGGGCTACTATTCATCTGGAACACAAGCATTTGATACCACAACAGTTGATCTGATCACCAAGAAGGCTACCGAATAACTCGTAGGCAGGGAACATACACAGCACGAATGTGCTGGACAAAGGGAAGATTCGTATCCCAGGTTGGATGGAGAGAGATGGCATGAGATTTCATCACACTAGTCAGAATAGCACTTATATATTTGTATACAAATAAAACATACATTTTATACAAATAAATCTTACACATTTTTTCCTTCTGGAATTTTTAAATATTTTTGGACCATTGTTGATCACAAGTAACTGAAACCTTGAAAGGAGAAACCCAGATAATGATGGCTATTGTACTTCTAGATTTTTTTTTTTGTTGTTGTTGTTTTAATAGGAAAGAGTCTTGTTCTGTCACCCAGGCTGTAGTACAACACTGTAATCATGGCTTATCACAGTCTTGAGCTCCTGGCCTCAAAGGATCCTCCCGCCCCAGCCAGCTAAGTAGCTGGGGCTATAGGCATACACCACCATGCCTGGTTAATTTTTTTTTTTTTTTGAGACAGAGTCTTGCTCTGTCGCCCAGGCTGGAGTGCAGTGGCCGGATCTCAGCTCACCGCAACCTCCGCCTCCCGGGTTCACGCCATTCTCCTGCCTCAGCCTCCTGAGTAGCTGGGACCACAGGCACCCACCACCTCGCCCGGCTAATTTTTTGTATTTTTTAGTAGAGACGGGGTTTCACCGTGTTAGCCAGGATGGTCTCGATCTCCTGACCTCGTGATCCGCCTGTCTCGGCCTCCCAAAGTGCTGGGATTACAGGCTTGAGCCACCGCGCCTGGCCCTGGTTAATTTTTAAATTTTTTGTAGAGACAGGGTCTTGTGATGTTGCCCAGTCTGTCTTGAATTCCTGGCCTCAAGCAATCCTCCTGCCTCAGTCTCCCAAAGTGCTGCATGAGCCACTGTGCCCAGCCTCTTATAGAATTTCTTTTTTTTTTTTAGACGGAGTCTCACTCTGTTGCCCAGGCTGGAGTGCAGTGGTGCAATTTGAGCTCACTGCAACCTCTGCCTCCTAGGTTCAGATAATTCTCCTGCCTCAGCCTCCTGAGTAGCTGGGACTACAGGCGCATGCCACCATGCCCAGCTAATTTTTGTATTTTTAGTAGAGATGGGATTTCACCATTTGGCCAGGATGGTCTCAATCTCCTGATCTCGTAATCTGCCCACCTTGGCCTCTCAAAGTGCTGGGATTACAGGCATGAGCTGCTGCATCTGGCAAATATTTGCTTTTGAAAGTACTTTCTTTCTTGGAAAAAATGATTTATGGGTCGTTATTTGTCCCTGTAGTCCCAAATTCATGCAGAATACAATAATACATAGATGGAACTGGGTGGAGCTCACAGCAGCTCAAGGAAGCCTGCCTGTCTCTGTAGTCTCCACCTCTGGGGACAGCGCACAGCTGAAGACCAACAGGGGAAGTAGCGGGAGCCGGTGCAGACGCGAACGACTCTGTCTGACAGCTTTGGGGAGAGCCGTGGATCTCCCAACGCGGAGGTTGAGATCTGAGAACGGACAGACTGCCTGCTCAGGTGTATCTCTGACCCCTGAGTAGCCTAGCTGGGAGAAATCCCCCACTAGGGGCAGTCTGACACCCCACACCTCACAGGGTGGAGTACACCCCTGAGAGGAAACTTCCAAAGGAAGAATCAGACAGGTACACTCGCTGTTCAGCAATATTCTATCTTCGGCAACCTCTGCTGCTGATACCCAGGCAAACGGTCTGAAGTGGACCTCAAGCAATCTCCAACAGACCAACAGACAGTCCTTCTGACTGTCAGAAGGAAAACTATCAAACAGGAAGGACACCTATACCAAAACCCCATCAGTACGTCACCACCATGAAAGACCAGAGACAGATAAAACCACAAAGATGGGGAAGAAGCAGGGCAGAAAAGCTGGAAATTCAAAAAATAAGAGCGCATCTCCCCCTGCAAAGGAGCGCAGCCCATCGCCAGCAACGGATCAAAGCTGGTCAGAGAATGACTTGGACGAGAGGAGAGAAGGAGGCTTCAGTCCATCAAACTTATCAGAGCTAAAGGAGGAATTACGTACCCAGCACAAAGAAACTAAAAATCTTGAAAAAAGAGTGGAAGAATTGACAACTAGACTAATTAATGCAGAGAAGATCATAAACGAAATGACAGAGATGAAAACCATGACACGAGAAATACGTGACAAATGCACAAGCTTCAGTAACCGACTCGATCAACTGGAAGAAAGAGTATCAGCGATTGAAGATCAAATGAATGAAATGAAGCGAGAAGAGAAACCAAAAGAAAAAAGAAGAAAAAGAAATGAGCAAAGCCTGCAAGAAGTATGGGATTACGTAAAAAGACCAAATCTACGTCTGATTGGGGTGCCTGAAAGTGAGGGGGAAAATGGAACCAAGTTGGAAAACACTCTTCAGGATATCATCCAGGAGAACTTCCCCAACCTAGTAGGGCAGGCCAACATTCAAATTCAGGAAATACAGAGAATGCCACAAAGATACTCCTCCAGAAGAGCAACTCCAAGACACATCATTGCCAGATTCACCAAAGTTGAAATGAAGGAAAAAATCTTAAGGACAGCCAGAGAGAAAGGTCGGGTAACCCACAAAGGGAAGCCCATCAGACTAACAGCAGATCTCTCGGCAGAAACTCTACAAGCCAGAAGAGAGTGGGGGCCAATATTCAACGTTCTTAAAGAAAAGAATTTTCAACCCAGAATTTCATATCCAGCCAAACTAAGTTTCATAAGTGAAGGAGAAATAAAATCCTTTACAGATAAGCAAATGCTTAGAGATTTTGTCACCACCAGGCCTGCCTTACAAGAGACCCTGAAGGAAGCCCTAAACATGGAAAGGAACAACCGGTACCAGCCATCACAAAAACATGCCAAAATGTAAAGACCATCGAGGCTAGGAAGAAACTGCATCGACTAACGAGCAAAATAACCAGTTAATATCATAATGGCAGGATCAAGTTCACACATAACAATATTAACCTTAAATGTAAATGGACTAAATGCTCCAATTAAAAGACACAGACTGGCAAACTGGATAAAGAGTCAAGACCCATCAGTCTGCTGTATTCAGGAGACCCATCTCACATGCAGAGACATACATAGGCTCAAAATAAAGGGATGGAGGAAGATCTACCAAGCAAATGGAGAACAAAAAAAAGGAGGGGTTGCAATCCTTGTCTCTGATAAAACAGACTTTAAACCATCAAAGATCAAAAGAGACAAAGAAGGCCATTACATAATGGTAAAGGGATCAATTCAACAGGAAGAGCTAACTCTCCTAAATATATATGCACCCAATACAGGAGCACCCAGATTCATAAAGCAAGTCCTTAGAGACTTACAAAGAGACTTAGACTCCCATACAATAATAATGGGAGACTTCAACACTCCACTGTCAACATTAGACAGATCAACGAGACAGAAAGTTAACAAGGATATCCAGGAATTGAACTCATCTCTGCACCAAGCAGACCTAATAGACATCTATAGAACTCTCCACCCCAAATCAACAGAATATACATTCTTCTCAGCACCACATCGCACTTATTCCAAAATTGACCACATAATTGGAAGTAAAGCACTCCTCAGCAAATGTAAAAGAACAGAAATTATAACAAACTGTCTCTCAGACCACAGTGCAATCAAACTAGAACTCAGGACTAAGAAACTCAATCAAAACCGCTCAACTACATGAAAACTGAACAGCCTGCTCCTGAATGACTACTGGGTACATAACGAAAGCGGAAATAAAGATGTTCTTTGAAACCAATGAGAACAAAGATACAACATACCAGAATCTCTGGGACACATTTAAAGCAGTGTGTAGAGGGAAATTTATAGCACTAAATGCCCACAAGAGAAAGCAGGAAAGATCTAAAATTGACACTCTAACATCACAATTAAAAGAACTAGAGAGGCAAGAGCAAACACATTCAAAAGCTAGCAGAAGGCAAGAAATAACTAAGATCAGAGCCGAACTGAAGGAGATAGAGACACAAAAAACCCTCCAAAAAATCAATGAATCCAGGAGTTGGTTTTTTGAAAAGATCAACAAAATTGACAGACCGCTAGCAAGGCTAATAAAGAAGAAAAGAGAGAGGAATCAAATAGATGCAATAAAAAACGATAAAGGGGATATCACCACTGACCCCACAGAAATACAAACTACCATCAGAGAATACTATAAACGTCTCTACGCAAATCAACTAGAAAATCTAGAAGAAATGGATAAATTCCTGGACACTTACACTCTCCCAAGGCTAAACCAGGAAGAAGTTGAATCCCTGAATAGACCAATAGTAGGCTCTGAAATTGAGGCAACAATTAATAGCCTACCCACCAAAAAAAGTCCAGGACCAGATGGATTCACAGCTGAATTCTACCAGAGGTACAAGGAGGAGCTGGTACCATTCCTTCTGAAACTATTCCAATCAATAGAAAAAGAGGGAATCCTCCCTAACTCATTTTATGAGGCCAACATCATCCTGATACCAAAGCCTGGCAGAGACACATCAAAAAAAGAGAATTTTAGACCAATATCCCTGATGAACATTGATGCAAAAATTCTCAATAAAATACTGGCAAACCGGATTCAGCAGCACATCAAAAAGCTTATCCACCATGATCAAGTGGGCTTCATCCCTGGGATGCAAGGCTGGTTCAACATTCGCAAATCAATAAACGTAATCCAGCATATAAACAGAACCAAAGACAAGAACCACATGATTGTCTCAATAGATGCAGAAAAGGCTTTTGACAAAATTCAACAGCCCTTCATGCTAAAAACGCTCAATAAATTCGGTATTGATGGAACGTACCTCAAAATAATAAGAGCTATTTATGACAAACCCACAGCCAATATCATACTGAATGGGCAAAAACTGGAAAAATTCCCTTTGAAAATTGGCACAAGACAGGGATGCCCTCTCTCACCACTCCTATTCAACATAGTGTTGGAAGTTCTGGCTAGGGCAATCAGGCAAGAGAAAGAAATCAAGGGTATCCAGTTAGGAAAAGAAGAAGTCAAACTGTCCCTGTTTGCAGATGACATGATTGTATATTTAGAAAACCCCATTGTCTCAGCCCAAAATCTCCTTAAGCTGATAAGCAACTTCAGCAAAGTCTCAGGATACAAAATTAATGTGCAAAAATCACAAGCATTCTTATACACCAGTAACAGACAAGCAGAGAGCCAAATCAGGAATGAACTTCCATTCACAATTGCTTCAAAGAGAATAAAATACCTAGGAATCCAGCTTACAAGGGATGTCAAGGACCTCTTCAAGGAGAACTACAAACCACTGCTCAGTGAAGTAAAAGAGGACACAAACAAATGGAAGAACATACCATGCTCATGGATAGGAAGAATCAATATCGTGAAAATGGCCATACTGCCCAAGGTTATTTATAGATTCAATGCCATCCCCATCAAGCTACCAATGAGTTTCTTCACAGAATTGGAAAAAACTGCTTTAAAGTTCATATGGAACCAAAAAAGGGCCCGCATTGCCAAGACAATCCTAAGTCAAAAGGACAAAGCTGGAGGCGTCACGCTACCGGACTTCAAACTATACTACAAGGCTACAGTCACCAAAACAGCATGGTACTGGTACCAAAACAGAGATATAGATCAATGGAACAGAACAGAGTCCTCAGAAATAATACCACACATCTACAGCCATCTGATCTTTGACAAACCTGAGAGAAACAAGAAATGGGGAAAGGATTCCCTATTTAATAAATGGTGCTGGGAAAATTGGCTAGCCATAAGTAGAAAGCTGAAACTGGATCCTTTCCTTACCCCTTATACGAAGATTAATTCAAGATGGATTAGAGACTTAAATGTTAGACCTAATACCATAAAAACCCTAGAAGAAAATCTAGGTAGTACCATTCAGGACATAGGCATGGGCAAGGACTTCATGTCTAAAACACCAAAAGCAATGGCAGCAAAAGCCAAAATTGACAAATGGGATCTAATTAAACTAAAGAGCTTTTGCACAGCAAAAGAAACTACCATCAGAGTGAACAGGCAACCTACAGAATGGGAGAAAATTTTTGCAACCTACTCATCTGACAAAGGGCTAATATCCAGAATCTACAAAGAACTCAAACAAATATACGAGAAAAAAACAAACAACCCCATCAAAAAGTGGGGAAAGGATATGAACAGACATTTCTCAAAAGAAGATATTCATACAGCCAACAGACACATGAAAAAATGCTCATCATCACTCGCCATCAGAGAAATGCAAATCAAAACCACAATGAGATACCATCTCACACCAGTTAGAATGGCAATCATTAAGAAGTCAGGAAACAACAGGTGTTGGAGAGGATGTGGAGAAATAGGAACACTTTTACACTGTTGGTGGGATTGTAAACTAGTTCAACCATTATGGAAAACAGTATGGCAATTCCTCAAGGATCTAGAACTAGATGTACCATATGACCCAGCCATCCCACTACTGGGTATATACCCAAAGGATTACAAATTATTCTACTACAAAGACACATGTACACGTATGTTTATTGCGGCACTATTCACAATAGCAAAGACTTGGAATCAACCCAAATGTCCATCTGTGACAGACTGGATTAAGAAAATGTGGCACATATACACCATGGAATACTATGCAGCCATAAAAAAGGATGAGTTTGCGTCCTTTGTAGGGACATGGATGCAGCTGGAAACCATCATTCTTAGCAAACTATCACAAGAAGATAAAACCAAACACCGCATGTTCTCACTCATAGGTGGGAACTGAACAATGAGATCACTTGGACTCGGGAAGGGGAACATCACGCACTGGGGCCTATCATGGGGAGGGGGGAGGGGGGAGGAGGGAGGGCTTGCATTGGGGAGTTATACAAGATATAAATGATGAATTGATGGGTGCTGACAAGTTGATGGGTGCAGCACACCAACATGGCATAAGTATACATATGTAACAAACCTGCACGTTATGCACATGTACCCTAGAACTTAAAGTATAATAAAAAAATAATAATAATAATAATACATAGATAATTCTCATCTGGTCTAAATTGACTTCTAAAAGAATAAGAAGTGGATCATGCAATACTTATGGAAGATTGAAATAATTAATTGTTCAGAATTTGAAAGAGTTTGTAAGTTTCAGGAAAAACCTAACAGTATGTCCCTCTTTATTTTTTTTTTCTTTTCTTTCCTAAGGACTTGGTGTCAAATCTTACATCAACCAAAGAAGAGTTAATGAAACTACGACAGATCCTTAGACTCTTGAAACTCAGGTGCACAGAAAATGATGGCATATGTTTGCTCAAGATCGTGTCGGCTCTGTGGGAGAAATGGCTGAGTTTGCTGGAAGCTGCTCAAGCGTGGGAGATGTGGTGTGAAGAACTGAAGCAGGATTGGAAATTTGTCAGTGAAGAAGTGAGTGCTTCATTTTCAGCAAACCATGTAGTTTCTAACGTGTTATTTAAATTGTTTTATTACTTTCACCTTGTTTTTCTATAAAACGAGTCGTCAGTCTATACTACTTGTGCACATCATTTATACGTGATACATAAATGTTGATAGATATCAGGCCTTATTAAGATAACCTCCAATAACTTATTTGGATTCTTTTATAGTAGTACCTTTTTTTGGTAGCAGATAATTTTTATTAATAAGTGACTACTAGCTGGTTTGAGCATTACTGTCTTTATTGTGAAAATAACTTAACCCCTCTCGGAAATAACTGTCTCTACATTATACTGAAGGTTAGAATTAGGTAATTTGCATAATCACCAAATAATTTTGAAATTAACTATAATTTTTAGCTATGGAAATTAACTGTAATTGTTAAGTGTGGCCCTAAAAATATGTGAGGTTATGATATTCTTTTTGAAAATGGTCTCAAAACCTGCATGATATGTATCAATCACAAATGTTAATTTAGCCTTGGTTCAGGATTTAGGTATCACGTATATTTAGAAAGAAAATTAATTTAGAAAATTAAAGATAGCTGGGTGCAGTGGCTCACATACGTAATCCCAGCACTTTGGGAGGCTGAGACAGGAGAATTGCTTGAGCCCAGGAGTTCTAGAACAGCCCAGGCAATGGAGTGAATCCCATCTCTACAAAAAATTAAAAAAATCTGGGCCTGGTGGCACATGCCTCTAGTCACAGCTACTTGGGAGGCTGAGGTGGGAGGATCTCTTGATGAGAGGTCAAGACTGTAGTGAGCCATGATCACGCCACTGTATTCTAGCATTCCAGCCTGGGCAACAGAGCGAGACCCTGTCTCAAAAACAAACAAACAAACAAAAAACAACGTAAAGTTATCTTAGGATGAAATGTTTAGCACTATCGTATTATCTTGCTTATGACTATTGTCCTTAAAAATGAATATTATGTCAGTGGTCCTGGTGAGCACTGACTAGTGAATAGTCTCTTGAATGTTAAAATAAACTTTATAAATTACACTTTTGGTTGGGGCTGCTGGCATCAGTGCTTGCCTGTCCATAATGGTACCATTTGTTGAGTTACTATGCTGTGCTGAGAAGGCAGTTCACACCTCTTCTTACTGAATCTTTGCATTGTCCCTGGGAAGTAAATATTATCACCATTTTATAGATGGGGAGACTGAAGCACTGACAGATTAAGTAATGGCACAAGGTCCCCAGGTAGAGATTGATTAAGCTGTAAGCCCCTGTGGGCTGCGGCTGGGGCTGTCTTGCTCACTGCTGTAACCTTGGAACCTGGCTAGGGCCCTGCACTTAGTGGGCACTTAATAAATATTTGTTGAGGGACGTCTCTTATTTAAATTCAGGTCTAGGCTAATTCTAACATTTTGCTCTTTTTATTTTATCACATTATTGCTATATACCCATTTGCAATTATGTGTTATTAATTCAGACTCCATTCATATAGAACTTTCTAATTATTCACGTAAGCATTTGACAAAATCTGCTAACAAAATATTTTTCAGAATAACACAAGCCAAAAAAAATGCTTCCCTGTAATAACAATAATAAAAACAACTACTAAATTGAGCAATTATTATGTGGCAGGCATAGTTCAGAGCACTATTCAAGAATTCTGTGAGGATATTTTTATTATCCTTACTTTGTAGATGAGGAAAATGAGACACGGTGAGACTGAGTAACTTGCTCAAATTCACAAGGGATAGTAGAGGATTCAAACTTAGACTCTGGTGCTTAGCCATTAATCTGTTAACTTACATGATATTTACATACATCAAATTGATATAAGATTTTAATGTAGCTTTTATCCATTTAATAAAAATTACATCATCTAACAGCCCATACATGTAAGCTTCTGTTAGCATGGTTGGTGCTTTTATATATGACAAAGTGAATTTCTGCTTTAAACACATCTTCTGTAGTAACATAATAATCCAGTCTTGATGAAATAAACAGTTTATATCAGTAGACTTAAAAAACTTAAATGACTGTTTATAAGTTTACAAATTAAAAACTAAATTTAAATTTTGATAGAACTTGTGTCCCCCTAAAATTTTATTTCCCTGTTTTCTTAAACAAAAGTTCTTTACTGTAACTATTCACTTGGGTTATTCGGAATCATCATTTTTTGCTTCGACGATCATAATGTGCTAGAAGAATGTCACATTGTCAAAGATGATTGGAGATGTGAGGCTGGCTTCTCCCACTTGCACCAACAGTCATTTCTTTGTTGAGTCCCTTTTCTGCTGGTTCTGGGTTTTTCGGTCTCCTTCATTGGATTTGCTTATGATGCAACTATGGGTCCTTCTCCCTTTCTAGACCGAACTTTACAATTGACCATGAACCTAAAAGTTTTATAACCAATTTTATTAGGATCCCATGTCTAAGGAAAATCATCAAGGTATTGCAAAGCCTCTTCTAGGTGGAAAAGTGAATGCACAGGCTTTTTGCAACTATTTTACTGATTCTAGGGCTGTCTTCACACTTTTTAGCATAAAATGTGTTGTTCTGACAAGTGCACACGATCACATGATCACCAACAAAATCAATGTTTAAGGTAATTCTGTCACCCTAGAAGTTTCCCCTGTTCTTCTTTGTGGTCAGTGCCTTCCGTAACCTCCAACCCGGGAACATTAATCTGTTTCCGTTCCCATAGTATTTCCATTTCCAGAATGTCGTATCGATGGACTCCTTACAGTTTGTGGCCTTTTGAGTTTGCTTTTTTCCCTAAGCATAATGCACTTGAAATCCATTCTTGCTGCTGCTTGTATTCGTAATTCATTTCTCTTTATTCCTGACTAGTATTGCTTTGGGTGGGTGTCATACAGTTTGTTTATTCATTCCCAAGTTGAAGAATTGCCTGGCTTTGGGGTAAAATTATTGTCCTAATAAAAACTGTGGCCAGGCACCGTGGCTGACGCCTGTAATCCCAGCACTTTGGGAGGCCGAGGTGGGTAGATCACGAGCTTAGGCGTTCAAGACCAGCCTGGCCAAGATGGTGAAACCCTGTCTCTACTAAAAATACAAAAAAATTAGCCAGGCGTGGTAGCGGATGCCTGTAATCCCAGCTACTCGGGAGACTGAGGGAGAGGATTGCTTGAACCTAGGAGGTGGAGGTTACAGTGAGCTGAGATTACGCCATGGCACTCTAGCCTGGGTGACAGAGAGAGACTCTGTCTCTCTCTATATATATATAGTTCTCCCTCTTGTATTCCCCGTTCTCAATCACTTACCAACTTCTCAGTGGACACCAGAGCTTGGGACTGAGACTTGCAAATGGTAGTTTATTTTGGAAAGTGATCCTAGGGAACAGGAGTGGGAGATGAGGGGAAATGAAACAGGGAAGGTCTGAGCCTTTAGTCTTTTTACTCTTACTGGATCGGGGTTGCTACAGCTGCCCATTTCTGGTTATTATCAAGTTAAATCTGCCCATTTCTGGTGTGTAAGCACCAAGAGGTGCCCCATTAAGTCCTGGATTACAGACATAGTTTTTTCGACCCTGATGCACACTGGAAACCCTACATGTACAATTCCCCCATCAATGTAGCAATTTCTTTATTTGCATGCTGGTTTCCAGCGGGGGACACAAAACGATGCAATGGAACCCTTATCTCATTCCCTGGTGGAAATGTAGCTGTCTGGCAAAGAACCAGGACTTCTAATTCAACTGAATTTAGGTTTGAGGTGATGAGAAGCACCCATTGCACACCTGGGTCTCTTGGACAGTGGCCAGTCTACATCTGCATCCATGTATTCTAGTTATTGGGTACCCAGCTGGATCATATAGCCCAAATGGCAGGGCAGCTTATACCACAGCCCGACCCTGCTGTGGTGCTTTTTCTCCAAGTCCCTCTCGACATTGGCAGCATTCTGATAAATGCATCTGAGCAGTAATCCCAAGGATAGCATAGACTGCCTTCCAGACCCGAAAAGGTCTGTTCAGTGCTGTGTCTCTTTCTTAGTGGTAGAGTTATAAGATTGAACAACTTGACCTTTACCTTAGAGAAGTCCTGGCATGCCCCAGGCCCTGACACTGGGGCTCCTGAATTTTCACAGGCTTTGTTTCTCACCCTCTGGCATGTCTGACTGGCCATTCAGGTCCTCACCATTTCAGTTAGTATGATATCATAAACATAGATGACTGGAGTGACATCCTGTAATGTCATGATTGCAAGATCCATGACTGTGTTTGAACATGGAGCAGGAGAGTTAACCATCGCTGAGGCAGGATGTGATAAATAAGTACTGTAGCCAAGGGGTGGGCCAGAGGATTCAAGGGGAGGCGTAAGAATGACCTGATTCAGGGACCTTTGAGACTTTTTTCTACATCTTAGTTCTGAGTTCAGGGCTGGTGGAACTAACAGTTTCTAGATATGTGATGTAATGAGTTATGTATTTCTGAGTTCTGTGTACACCATTATTGATAAATAACTTGATTGGTTCGGTAATTCTGGCTGCTTTATCTTTGTCGTGTGTCAGGGTAATGAGAATCTGCTGGACTTACTTTTTTAGCATATAGGGATTGGAAGTGAAAGAAAAGAAACCAGCAGAAAAATTTTCCATATCCAATAGTTGCCCTACCTCTTATACTTCATGAAAGCAGTTTGGTGGAGCTCATGTGCTTATCTCAGGAGAAATGTTGCTTTATCCAACTGAAATCTGAAGGAGAAAGAAATTATTTATGAGGATATTCAACAGCATTTCCTTCATACCACAAGAGCAGTACTCTATTTCAGTCACACATCAACATGAGCAATAGCTGGGAATTAAGGGATTCTGATAGCAGAGGATTAATATTCCCAGCTATAGGAAAACATGCTAGGATATGGCACTAGCAACCGTTTGAAGAGAGAGCATACAAAAATTATGGCTACTTCAGGTCCTGAAATGGTAACTGTATATTTTACTTATTTTAGTTCTTTTTGTTTATTGAATTAGATTGAACGAGAAGCAATTATTTTAGATAATCTTCAGGAAGAACTCCCTGAAATTTCCAAAACAAAAGAGGCATACACCACAGAGGAACTCTCTGAGCTGCTAGACTGTTTATGCCAATATGGAGAGAATGTGGAGAAGCAGCAGCTGTTACTGACTCTACTTCTTCAGCGCATCAGAAGTATCCAGAATGTTCCTGAAAGCTCAGGGGCTGTGGAAACTGTTCCAGCATTTCAAGAAATTACTTCTATGCAGGAACGATGCAGCAAGTAAGATTTATGAAAAGCTATTAAGAACATGTGCTTAACAATTATGGCTCAACATTTAGAAAATCTAAAAGTATAGAATAATGGCAAATGATATAATAGAATTGAGGTGAGACAACACTGATAGGTATAAAAAGGGATAGAACAGATTAATAACTGTAATTAAGCACATATTTTCCATCCTGGTATTAATGAGGGTGAATAGCCTTCCAGTTTCCTTTTTTGTCATTTGTGATTTTTTTCCCCCCTTTTTCTAGTTTAGTAATACATATTTATTATAGGAAATTCAGGCCAGGCTCAGTGACTCACTCCTGTAATCCCAGCACTTTGGGAGGCCGAGGTGGGCAGATCATGAGGTCAGGAGATCAAGACCATCCTGGCTAACACGGTGAAACCCCGTCTCTACTAAAAATACAAAAGTTAGCCGGGCGTGGTGGTGGGCGCCTGTAGTCCCAGCTACACGGGAGGCTGAGGCAGGAGAATGGCGTGAACCCGGGAGGCGGAGCTTGCAGTGAGCCGAGATTGTGCCACTGTACTCCAGCCTGGGTGACAAAGCAAGACTCTGCCTCAAAAAAAAAAAAAAAAGAAATTCAGAAACTGAAAATTAATATAAAAATCTACCTTGATGTCACCACTCAGCAATAATCATTTTTTTCTCCTTTTTTACTATGATTTTGTTTTTAAATAAATTGAGATCAAAATACTTGTACTGTTTTGTATTCTGCTGAATAATTTACCAGCAAATCATGTTTGCCTTCCTATGCCATTAAATGTTCTTTTCAAATGTAACTAGTTGTGGCCGGGCATGGTGGCTCACGCCTGTAATCCCAGTACTTTGGCCATGTTGGCCAGGGTGATCTTGAACGCCTGACCTCAGGTGATGCACTCTTCTCGGCCTCCCAAAGTGTTGGGATTACAGGCGTGACCCACTGTGCCCTGCCGGTACACTTCTGGCTGATAGGCTATGAATCAAGGGATCCTTTGATACCTTTCTTGAGTTCAATTAATTTGCTGGAGTGGCTCATAGAACTCAAGAAAACACTGTAGTCATGTTTTCCAGTTTATTAATAAAGAATATAATGAAGGATACAGATGAACAGCCAGATAGAAGAGGTGCCTAAGGCATGGTATACGAAGGGGCCTGGGGCTTCCCTGCTTTCTCTGGGTGGTGGAACACCCAGGCTTTCAACAATCCAGAAGCTCTCTGAGCCCTGTCTTTTGGGGTTTCTTATGGAGACTTCATTATGTAGTCTCATTATGAATTCATTATGATTGATTATATAATTGGCCATTGGCAATCAACTCAACCTTGAGCTTCTGTCCCCTCCCCCAGAGGTTGGGGGTGTGTGTTGGAGGTAGGGGTGGTACTGAAAGTTCCAACCTTTTAATCACATAGTTGGTTCCCCTGGCAACCAGCCCTCATCCTGAGGCTACTCAGGATCCCACCTAGAGTTGCCTCCTTAGAACTAAAGATGCTCCTACCACTCAGGAAATTACAAAGGACTTAGGAGCTCTGTGTCAGGAACTGGTCAAAAATCAAATATTAGGACAAAAGACTCCTAGCTAGCACTCCTATCTACAAAGGTATTAAGAGCTCTGTCTCAGGAACCAGAGCAGAGATCAAGTATATATTTATTATATCACAATATCATGGATACTTACCAAATAACCCTCAGGAAAGATTTTACCCACTTCAGTGCCTTTTCTGATATTTGCTACATCCATAGCAAAATGGATCAGCTTAAGAGAAGAAGACCAGTGGGGTTTTCTATCCCCAGAAGCCCACCCATGATTCCATTCACACCTCTAAGTCATTTTCATTTGAGCTCAAGGGTTACATGGAGAAAAAGAGAGGACAGAGATGTCAGTTACAATGGAATATGTGAAAAAGAGAATATTTGGAGCGAAAGGTTTGGAGAGGTTTTTGAGTAAGTGATAGATTTTGTACCTGTTTGTATATGTGGTATATCCATTATCAAAAATTGTTACTTTTTTCTTAGAGGAAATAAACATCCTTTAAGAGCTATTCAGGCATTTCATTAATTGTTGCAATAAAACTGTTTCACAGAAGAGCAGGATAAAGAAACAATTATATTTTGATGTTCTCTTTTAGGCTTCTTCAGAAAGTTCAAAAAAATAAAGAATTGGTGCAGACTGAAATCCAAGGAAGACATTCCTTCACAAAAGAGATAATTGCTTTGAAGAATTTATTTCAGCAGACCATAACTTCTTTCCAAAATATGGCATTCCAGGATCACCCAGAAAAGTCAGAACAATTTGAGGTAAGTGAGGAATGAATTAGTGAATGTGGCAGATACAGGCCCACAGTCTTGTATCCAAAGTCCTTGGGATAGAGATAACTCAGTGGCTGGGTTTGGGGGAGTGGTCTGGGGAGAGAGAGGCACAGGCAAAGCCCCTGTGGCATGGTGTGGGCAGAACCAAGAGAGAAGATCAGTGTGGCTGGAGAGCAGAGAACAGAGTTGAAACAAGGCTGGAAGGTAGGCCAGTCTGGACCAAGCAGGCTTCTTTCAACTGTATTTCCAGTATGTTTGGTGAATAAGGGCCTCAGACCACTCTTGAGTAGCATGTTGGGTTACTCCTTTAGTAGGACTTGGTGCCTTGTCTCTAGAGGATAGGGGCTATGTGCACCCTACAGGTCATCTGGAATCTCATTTCTTCAGAATAATCTCCTTTTTCATTCCAGTCCAATGGTGACAGCACAAAAGGATGTTTGGAAGTTTATTCAAAAGTCATGTGTTGGCCGGGCGCGGTGGCTCAACCCTGTAATCCCAGCACTTTGGGAGGCCGAGACGGGCGGATCACGAGGTCAGGAGATCGAGACCATCCTGGCTAACATGGTGAAACCCCGTCTCTACTAAAAACTACAAAAAACTAGCCGGGCGAGGTGGCGGCGCCTGTAGTCCCAGCTACTCGGGAGGCTGAGGCAGGAGAATGGCGTGAACCCGGGAGGCGGAGCTTGCAGTGAGCTGAGATCCGGCCACAGCACTCCAGCCTGGGTGACAGAGCGAGACTCTGTCTCAAAAAAAAAAAAAAAAAAAAAAAAAAGTCATGTGTTGGCCGGACACAGTGGCTCACACCTGTAATCCCAGCACTTTGGGAGGCCCAGGCAGGCAGATCACTCGGGGTCAGGAGGTCAAGACCAACCTGGCCAACATGGGGAAACCCCGTCTCTACTAAAAATACAAAAATTAGCCAGGCATGGTAACGTGTGCCTGTAATCCCAGCTACTGGGATGCTGAGGCAGGAGAATCACTTGGACCCAGGAGGCGGTGGTTGCAGTGAGCCGAGATCATGCCACTGCACTCCAGCCTGGCTCCATCTCAAAAAAAAAAAAAAAAAAAAGTCACATGCTGTCTAAAGAGAACTTTTGGTTATTATATTGGAAAGTAAAGAAGCAGTCTTCATGGGCAAGCCTTCCAAGTGTACCTCTGAATGAAAGCCTGTACTCCTGGACTAGGTGTAGATAAAAAGGGATGACACTTACTTCTTAAACCCTATCTTTGAGTGGCATTGTTCTCTAACTTTCTTTCTCTAGATTTGTCCTCTGCTGAGGATTAAGAAAAGGAAAACAATGACACATCACAGAGTCATTTAAAATTGTAATCATTCTTCACTGCAGTGACTCAATCCATGAACACAAATAATGCTACTGAACAGCTACTGTAAAAACAAAACAAACAACAAAAAAGCCACAGTCAAGTCAAGAAGTATTTTTCCACTTGATCTTTGGGAAACTTTCCCAAACAAATGAGTTTCTCCTTTATAATTACTGCAGGAGAAGGTAGATCAGATTTGGTTTCTAGGCCACAACCAATAGACTATTTGTTCAGGTTTCTTTTATCTCCTAAAAACCTACATTCTTTGTATGGAACTGGAACCCTCCCTTTTGAAAGAAGTTGAGCTCTGCTAGGCTGTCTAATTACATGAAAGTAGACACTTCTGCTCCAAGCATGGGGCTTTTAGTGGCCTTGAATCATTGTGATGATAATGGAGGAAGAAGTAGAAATAGCAACACGTTAATAACAACAACAAAAAACTTCTTTGAAACTTTTTTTTTTCTTTTGCTGCTTGCAGCTTTTTAGATCAGGACTGCAACGCAGATACAATTAAATCCTAAAGGTACTTTAGAAGCAGGGGGTGTTGTAATGTCTTTTCTAGATAATGGTGTGACACTATGAAGAGATATCAAGTTTAATTCTTACAAATTAGAAAGCATCATCTGACTAAACTGAGTATCTCTCGGGCTTAATCAGCTTGTATCACTAGTGGGGTTTTGTCATGCAAACTGCTCTCCTTTAAATCATAAGGATGTGCTGGAAGGCTGCTTTCACTTCTTAGAGTTAAACTTTTCCCCCAGTCTTGTGAGTATTGCAACTCTCTTAATGTTTTTAGGAGCTTCAAAGCATCCTTAAGAAAGGGAAGCTAACTTTTGAGAATATTATGGAAAAACTGCGAATCAAGTATTCTGAAATGTACACCATAGTCCCTGCAGAGATTGAATCCCAGGTGGAAGAATGCAGAAAAGCTTTAGAAGACATAGATGAGAAGGTAATAATAATGTCTATACTACTGTTATTATTTATGGAGCTGAATGTCTATCAAAAGGAAAATACCATTTAATGTCAAATTCCATTTGCTGGGATTTCAGCTATGACTGCTTTTAAGAGTTAAGTGACCATTTTGTCTAATATTGAATGCTAAGATAAAGATGCTCTAAATATGTGACATAAGATAACAGAATTAGATAATTTATGTTTATTTAATCGTTGAAATGCTTCTTCTTCTCTTGTATTTTATAATACAGTTATATATCTTTTACTGGTTTTGTTTGCTTTTGTACAACCACTGTACAACCACTTGAACATTTTGGACATTAATACTTTGCTTTAAAACACATTCTTTGAAACATTTTGACATTACAGCTGAGGGCAATAAGAATACAAATTTCACAACTCACTAGGAATAGTACTTAGTATGTAGTGTCTGTCTAATGATGATGTTAACAGAATTCTCATGAAAAGTACCTGAGTGAATCTTTATACCTGAAAGTCCAGATTTGAAGAAAAGGTGGAAAATATTTTATAATACTAGAAACATAGGCGCTTAGTAAGATATTTTGATTAGATTGTAAAAAGACAGCCCATATCAAACAGAAGAAAATTCTGTTTGGTCTGGTATCCACAGAAGTTTTTTTTTTGTTGTTTTTTTTTTTGAGACGGAGTCTCGCTCTGTCACCCAGGCTGGAGTGCTGTGGCCGGATCTCAGCTCACTGCAAGCTCCGCCTCCCGGGTTCACGCCATTCTCCTGTCTCAGCCTCCCGAGTAGCTGGGACTACAGGCGCCACCACGTCGCCTGGCTAGTTTTTTGTACTTTTTAGTAGAGACGGGGTTTCACCGTGTTAGCCAGGATGGTCTCGATCTCCTGACCTCGTGATCCGCCCGTCTCGGCCTCCCAAAGTGCTGGGATTACAGGCTTGAGCCACCGCGCCCGGCCATTTTTTATTTATTTATTTATTTATTTTTTCTGCCTAGAATACTTACAACTTGATAAATAAAATAGATCTTAGATAAACACAAAAAATTCAGATTTCAAACTTAGTTGCTAGAATATGTCATTAATTCTATGACAGATTTCTCAGGAAAATCTCACAATGTAAAAAACATGTAAACTCTTAATGTATATTTATAACAAATCTTTTTTATTTACACACAAGAAAACCTATTTTGTACTTTCTCAAGGATCTTGTACTATTGATTTTATTTTAGGAAAATACTAAATGTTTTGGGAGAAACTAAATGTTATTCTTATGAATACTTATGAAAATCTGTAGCAGAGTAAATTAATAATCAAAATCCGTCATTCAGATTCAAGGTAGAAGATTTCCGCTATGACCCTGTATATTTGTCACAAATAGCAACTAATTTTTATTATGTGATGTGGCTAAGGAAATTCAAGGATCCCAGGACAGATGCAGTAACATTGTGTGTAATTCAAATGGCTATATTCATTTCCTAAATCATGATCTGTCCTAATGTATCTAAATGGTATACATTTCTGCCAGGAGAATAAGTGTACAAAATATCAGAAAACTTTGTCTTGTGGTAATTTGTGACACAGCCAGCCATAAAAAACTAACATGGAATTTTTTTTCGAATAATATTGACTGCAGTATGGTCTGGGGAATAAAGACAGGATATAAAAGTATCAACAGCCTGATACTGTGAATAGAGCCTGGGACTCAATCTCAGGACTTGGGGGTTTCTTGGGACAAGTTCAGCTACTTCCTTGACATATGACTGCAGCAAATCATTTAGTCTGTGTGCCAGTTTCTGCACCTGTATACTATCTGCATAGGATGCTTTTAGTCTCAGTGGTTACACAGATACAATGTTTTTTTTTTTTTTTTTAATTTACAAAACAAAGGATTATACAAAAGCATAAAGTATTACTTGGTTATTTAGTAGCTGCTTGGAGAAAGCCTTATCAAATAGCAAAACGAGAACACACACCAGTCAGGTATTTGGAAAGTGATATATTCAACATTCATTTATTATCTTTCCTAGCTCAAGGGTTTTTTTTGGTTTGTTTCTTTTTAAGAGAATCGTTTAGATAAAAAAAAAATTACACTGTTCAGTAGCTAAGTTTCTGATGGCTGGGAAAACATCTACAAATGGTTATACAGAGAATAATTAAGCTCTGTGCATCCTCAAGAAATAGCTACTTTTAGAAGGTTGTTTCACTCAAATGAGTACTATGATTGGAATTATATTTTTTTAAAAAGTCAGCTTGAGAGTAAGTTTGGTTTTATTGAAAACAGATCTATGCAGAGGATTTTCTCATAAAATGGAAAGTTCATATAAAAATTGTTTATCCCCCAGGAATTCTTTTATATCATTTGATCCATATGGAGATGTTTCACACAATCCACTCAGTAGTTTTGCCCAACACAGCATATATCTGTAATACATGTTAGATTACATTAAACTAATTTTTATTTTATTTCAGATGAGATTTAAAAGGTCAAGTAAACACACCTGCCATTTATTAGTCTTCCTATCCACCTTCTCATTAATGCATTTTCAGAATTTCTTCCTCCAGCCCTTAAAAGATTTTTACAAGTTGAAACAGAGTGACTACCACTTTTGTTGTTCGAACCTATGAATAGAGTGCAGACAACCTCTCTAAGCCAAATGCATCTTTCTGTCTTTCACAGATTAGCAATGAAATCTTAAAAAGCTCACCGTCGTATGCAATGAGGAGAAAAATAGAAGAAATTAACAATGGGCTTCATAATGTTGAAAAGATGTTGCAGCAGAAAAGCAAAAATATTGAGAAAGCACAAGAAATTCAAAAGGTAAAATCCTCCTTTAACTCCCTTCAGCATTTGGTATTTCTGACCAACTCCTGCCCTGTTCATCAGTTATCACAAGGTGAGTTCTTTGAATTAATCTGAAGCACAGAAACCATAAACCAAATCCGCAGAGGCATCACCTAGAGAGGCTTGATAGGGAAAAGTTGCATTTAAAAATTATTCTGTTGGCCAGGTGTGGTGGTCCACACCTGTAATCCCAGCACTTTGGGAGGCCAAGGTGGGATGATCACTTGAGCCTAGGAGTTTGAGACCAGCCTGGCCAACATGGCAAAACCCCATCTCTACTAAAAATACAAAAATTAGCTGGGCGTGGTGTCACAAGACTGCAATTCTAGCTACTCGGGAGGCTGAGGCGTGAAAATCCCTTGAACCCAGGAGACGGAGGTTGCAGTGAGCCGAGATCACGTCACTGCACTCCAGTGTGGGTGACAGAGTGAGACTCTCTCAAAAAAAAAATTCTGTTTTTCCATGGTGGGCATATCCCCAAACTTCTGAGAGCCTGTAATTTTCACAAGTAAAGGAAAGTAAGGATCTTATCTTGGGATACTGATATTAAAAATCATTCAATAGAATATGAAAAATATTAAAGCTCTTTTTTAGACTGCCAAGGTTAAATAAAAATAAAAATTCCAAATGTATTTCCCTTGTAAAATGTCTTATAAAATAAAATCTTAGGTAAAACTGTACATAAACACTATTCTACTTCTTAATTTGCAAGCAAACTATAGTATAGGGAAAGGATTCTTGTTTTAATCTATATCTTAAGGAAATATTTTAATAATTTGTGGCTTTTAAAATAGGTCAGAATATGGCTCACTATTGGACAAATCTTAAGCAGAGGAACCTAATTTAACAAGTTAGATACAGACCTCAAGAAAGGGAAAAAAATGTTCTTAAGCAAACATTAAGAATTGAATATTTTAGCTTTGAAATTTTCCTCTGCCCAGTGAAGTTCAGATTTGAATCCAACCTATTGGTTTCTTGAGTCAAAAGCAGTTGCTCCTAATACATGTTTCTAGAGCTCTCTGCCTCTGCATTCATCCCAAGTTGGCAGATAGTTTTCTTTTTTTAAATTTTTGAGATAGGGTCTCATCCTGTCACCCAAGCTGGAGAGCAGTGGTGTGATCAAAACTCACTTCAGCCTTGACCTCCCTGGCTCAATCAATCCTCCCACCTCAGTCTCCCAAGTAGCTGAGACTGCAGGTGTTCACCACCACACCTGGCTAATTTTTCGTGTTTTTTGTAGAGATAGGGCCTCCCTGTGTTGTCCAGGCTGGTCTCGAACTCCTGGGCTCAAGCAGTCCACACACCTTGGCATCCAAAATTGCGTGAGCCACTGCACCCAGCCCAGATATTTTTCTTTGTTTTATTTTTTCACTTAACATTATTTTCTAGATTGAGTGTGTGTGTGTGTGCGTGCGTGCACACGTGTGTATGAACTGGTGTAAATAGGTTCAAGTATTTCCCCAAGCCGTTTTTAAACAGAATGTTTTGCTCGTCACTCTTGAGAGACGAGGGCTATATTGACCTTGTTTGTGTCAGTCATCTCTAGAAATGTCCAGGTCTTTCTGTCCCCTACAGCTAATTTGTAGTGAAATGAATACTGTTACAGTTGGGAGAGCTCAGGAAAAGTGTTTTTCAGTTTAGATCACAAATTGCTGGATATAAATTAATAGCTATTCTTGTGATGTTGTTTCTGTGGTGTTTTAGTAGCATTTATAAATGTAAATACTGTGTGAAAACCAGGCATAGCCTCCATAAACTATGACCTCTTCATTCAAGTTGACTTACAATTTCCTTCTCCAGAAAATGTGGGATGAGTTAGATCTATGGCATTCCAAACTAAATGAGCTGGATTCTGAAGTTCAGGACATCGTTGAACAGGACCCAGCACAGGCTCAAGAATGGATGGATAACTTGATGATTCCTTTCCAGCAGTATCAGCAAGTATCACAGAGAGCAGAGTCTAGAACCTCACAGTTGAATAAGGTATGGCTGTGACTCATAATAGCTTCATATCATGTGGTGGTATTGAGATGGTGTTAAAGCAAAACAGTATATTCAGAAACAGCCAGTTTCTCTTGAATTATCAGTTTTGGACTTGAAGCTGGGGCCATGGTAGGCTCACGTGGGCACTGAGGAGACAGATTTCAATGCTAGTGCAGGCAGAAAGTCTGATTGGGCAGATAGAACCAAGAATCCAAAAGCTGACCACAGCAAGAGCCAGGCAAATTGTTGGGAAGTCCAGGCTCCCCAACAGGTGGATAAAGACCAGTAATGGGAATTTAGGACAGGTGATCTCAGGAGCCTAGTGAGGGAGACAACAGTGAGAAAGACTGTCATTCAGGTACAGGATACCTTCTCTATCCTCCTTCCAAACAGGAGCTGTGGTTGGCTGAGTTGTGTCTGTGATTTAACAAGAGTGAGGCAGCATCCTAGTCTCAGAAGAACTGTAGGGGAAGGTCTTGAACAGGAGGACAAAGTACAGCCCAGTTTTTAAAATGAAGCCTAAAATGGGAACCAGAATAGTTGAAAGGCTAACCCAGAACTTTGCTGAGGCCCATGATGTTGGAGTAGAACTGCTTAAATCCTTTTCACCTATGGTCAGAGTTAATCTTAAAAGTCAGAAGTATCATAACCTAGAGCAGGTGAACAAGTGGCCCCAGCCATGGGGAGCAGACATCTGCAAGGCCTGACACACCCCTGACTAACAGTAACTGACTCTTCATCTAGGAGTCATTCGGCTCCAGTAAAAGGCATGTGACTAAGTCTGGTCCTGCATCTCTTTCTCAGGCCACAGTTAAGATGGAGGAATATAATGACCTTCTGAAGAGCACTGAGGCTTGGATAGAAAATACCAGTCATTTGCTGGCCAATCCTGCTGACTATGACTCTTCGAGGACACTGAGTCACCATGCTAGCACTCTGCAGGTAAGTGTTCTTCCAGGTTTTCTGCCGCTCATAGCATCTACATAAGGATTCATGGCTTACCTGATCGTCCTGGTGCTTTTTTCCTCCTTTCCTGAAATACAGTCTTACCACTAACCATGTCAGGGGCAGAAGGAAGCTTGAGAGAGTGGCAAGCGCTAGACACAGATTTTGGAGAGCAGGATTCAGCTCTTACTGTCCTGATAACTACTTTATGACTTTTTGGATAATTTCGTATAACTTCTGTGGACCTCAGTTTCTCCCCATGAAATAAGAATGTGCACAGGATAGTGCTAATGGTTTTGGTTGTTAGAATTCTAAGATGCCCCCCAATATTCCCATCCTCTGGTGTATATGACCTGAAAGAATAATTGAAAGAATAATACTTGAATGTGGGCAGAAATATGAATATGATGGGAAAGTCACTTCATTGACTAGGTTACGTTATATGACTAAGGTAATGAGGTAGTCACTCCCATAAATACTTGATTAATGTGATTATAAGACTCTCTAATATGGGATTTTTGGATTTGGAATGTTCCACCAGTAAGTATAATACTTATATTCCAAAATTTGAAGAAGTCCAAAATCCGAAACACTTCTGGTCTCAAGCATTTCAGATAAGGGTTACTCAGCTGGTAGCAGAGTGTAGTGAGATTCTCCTTGAGAAAGTGGCTATATTGTCAGAGGGCCATGGAGCTAGGGCCCAAAGGCTTTTTCTAGAAGCTGAGAGTCAGTGAGAGCCAGCTAGGAAACAGGGAGCCCAGTCCTACAGCTGAATTTTGCCAACAACCTGAATGATCTTGAAAGAGAACCCCGAGCTCCAGATGGCACCGGACTACATCCTTGTGGCTCCCCATACAGAGGACTCACCTCCGCTATATCTGGACTCCTTACCCCTGAACACTGCAAGATAACTTTGTTGTGTTTTAAGCCATTAAGTCTGTGGTAATTAGTTACATGGCAATAGAAAACGAATCCATGGTTCCTTCCACTTCTAACACACTGTGATTCCAAATTTCCTGTCCTTCCTGGTGCTCCACATGTGCCCCATGTGTCCATGCTGGCTTACAAAGACAAAACAAATGAAAATGTTTTCCCACTTGAGGCCTCGGCTGCAAAACATCTTCTGGATGCTGAGTATCAGGGATGTTGCATTGCACAGGTGTGTTTTCCTTCTCTTATTCTGCCATGAGAAGGAATCCCTTAGAGAAAAGCTTATTTGGTAACAGTGTTTACAGAATCAGACCTCAAAGGTGATTCAGCTCCTTTTTCTATCTTTAGAATGGCACAGTGTGTTCCTAAGTGAGCTGCTGACCTCAGACCTCCCTGAAGTTTGAGAATTGTTGGCGTTTTTTTTTTTTTTTCTTATGGTAACAATTGTAAAGATGCTGCATTTCTACCCTTTTTTTTTCTTTTCTTCCCCTTGCTTATGATTTTTTTGCCTTCCCCCACTTGGATTAACTTTCCACATCCCTAAAGTTTGTCATTTTTAAACTTTTTATTGCCTCCCTGAGTCACTATTTTTGAGGACTTTACCAAGACAAAAAAGAGGAATGATGCTTTTTTTTTTTTTTTCCTTCAAATGCTTATCATGAGTTAAACAAACTGTACAAAAGTGAGCTCAGGCAAAGGCAGCTGGGATTTTGCTACCTTCTACGGATACAAATGTAAAAATGTGAAAGCATCTCTCAAACTTCAGGACATTTTAAATTGCTAGACTTTCTTTTTGAGCTAGAACTGAGTAAAGGAACTAGGGACAAGGGAAGGTGCGAGTTATTTCTGTGTGGCCTGATGTGTCCTGATCTCCCCCGGGAAGTAAGTCCCAAATAACTAGTCCTATGTGAAATCCTCGTTTGTCCAATAATTCTACTTTTAGGATGCCCTTTTCCATTTTCTAGCATATTCAGGTATTACTTTTTAAATTGACTTTTAAAGAGGTGTCAGAACTCTCAACTAGGCTTTAAATGTTTGTTTTAATTGCACTATACCCTTCGACCTGGATTGCATTTGTTAAAACAGGTCTTTGTAACCTAAAGGTAATTCCACAAATACTACTGTTGTAAGAATCACTGAAACATAAATTCATAAATTGTCATTATAAAAATAGAGAATTATTATTTTTTTCTTTTTTGAGACGGAGTTTCACTCTTTTTGCCCAGGCTGGAGTGCAATGGTACGATCTTGGCTCACCACAACCTCCGCCTCCCAGGTTCCAGTGATTCTCCTGCCTCAGCTTCCCCAGTAGCTGAGATTACAGGTGCATGCCACCATGCCCACCTTATTTTGTATTTTTAGTAGAGACGGGATTTCACCATGTTGGCCAGGCTGGTCTTGAACTCCCGACCTCAGCTGATCTGCCCACCTTGACCTCCCAAAGTGCTGGGATTACAGGCGTGAGCCACCGCACCTGGCCTGTTTTTAAAATCAACTTTATTGGCCGGGCGCGGTGGCTCAAGCCTGTAATCCCAGCACTTTGGGAGGCCGAGACGGGCGGATCACGAGGTCAGGAGATCGAGACCATCCTGGCTAACATGGTGAAACCCCGTCTCTACTAAAAAATACAAAAAACTAGCCGGACGACGTGGCGGGCGCCTGTAGTCCCAGCTACTCGGGAGGCTGAGGCAGGAGAACGGTGTAAACCTGGGAGTCGGAGCTTGCAGTGAGCTGAGATCCGGCCACTGCACTCCAGCCTGGGTGACAGAGCAAGACTCCGTCTCAAAAAGAAAAAAAAAAAAATCAACTTTATTGAGGTATAATTTATGTACAGTAAAAATATTAATACACCTATTTTAAGTATGCAGTTTGGTGAGTTTTGATAAAAGTGCAGTTGTATAACCACCACCGCCATCAATATAAGGAACATCTCCATCTCCCAAGATGTTTGCTCGTGCCTCTTTGCAGTCAGTTCCTTTTCACCCATCTTCAACCCTAGGTAACCACTCATAGTTTCTTATTACTATAGTTTTGCCTTTTCTAGAATATCATACAGAGGGAATCAAACAGTGTGTAGTCTTTGGTGTCTCACTTGTTTCAATTCACATAATGCTTTTGAGATTCATCCAGGTTGTTACACTTAATGCATAGTTAATTCTTTGATTGCCAAGTAGTGTTCCAGTTTTGGAAATAAATTTGGAAATAAGTAGTTTGTTTATCTACCAGTTAATAGATGTTTGGGTTGTTTCCAGTTTTGAGCTATGTATTCGCTATTGTTCTCTAACAAATTACTCCAAAAGTTAGCAGCTTGAAACCGCAAACTTTTATTATCACAGTTTCTGTGGGTCAGGAGTCCACCGGCATGGCTTAGCTAAGTATCTCTGGCTCAGGTTCTCTCATGAGAATGCAGTCAAGGTGTTGGCAAAGGCTGCAGACTCATCTGAAGGCTCAATTTGCATGAGGGAGGAGGTGGGATCCGCTTCCAAACTCATTCCCATGGCTGTTGACGGGCCTCAGAAGATCTGCTTCTACTCACAGACACGTGGGCTCCTCCAGGAGTCTGCCTCACACCATGGCAGCTGGCTTCCCTCAGCATAAACAATCTCCAGGAGAGTGAGAGAGAGCTCTCAAGACAGAAGCCACCTTTTTTTTTTTTTAATTTTAGAGACAAGGTCTTGCTCTGTCACCCAGGCTGGAGTGCAGTGGCACAATGTCGGCTCACTGCAACCTCCATCTTCTGAGTTCAAATGTTCCTCCCACCTTAGCCTCCCAGGTGGCTGGGACTGCAGGCACACACAACCATGCCCGGCTAATTTTTAAATTTTTGTAGATAAGGTCTCACTTTGTTGCCCAGGCTGGGCCACAGTCTTTGTAATCTAACCTTGGAAGTGACATCTCATCACTTCTGCCACATTTTATTAGAATTAAATTAGTAAGTCTGGCCTGCATTCAAGGAAGCTGATATAAGGGTATGAATACCAGGAGGTAGGGGTCATTCAGGGCTACCTTAGAGGCTGCTACCATAGGCTATTATGAGCAAAACTGCTGTGAACATTTATATATAAATCTTTGTGTAGACAAATGTTTTCATTTTATTTCAAAGAATAAATACCTAAAAGTAGGATCTCTGACTTTTACGATGTGTTTAAATAAATAATAAACTGAGAAATTGTTTTCCAAAATGGCTATATCATTTTTCATTCCCACCAGCAACATGAGTTCTAATTGCTTCATATTTTCAACAGTACTTAATATTGTCTGCCTTTTAAATTTTAGCCATTTTAGTGACTTGCAGTGGTAATTCATTGTGGTTTAAATGGCATTTCTCTAATGACTAATAATTTTGAGCATTTATATATGTCTTTATTGGTCATTTGTACAGTTCCTTTGTGAAGTATCTGTTCAATTTTTTTTTTTTTTTTTGCCCATTAAAAAAATTGTATTGTCTGTCTTCTTGTTGAGTTGTAAGTTTTTTGTAAAATATTCTGTAAACCATTCTTTTGACATATATGTCATTTACAAATATTTTCTTCCAGTCTGTGGCTTGTCTTTTCATTCTTTTAACACTGTCTTTCAAAGAGCAAATGTTATTAATTTGATGAGGTCCAATGTATCAATATTTTCTTTTGTGGATTATTCTCTTGTGCTACATTCTAAGAAATCCTTACCTAACCCAGGGTTGCAAAGATTTCCTCCTGTGTTTTCTTCCAGTAACTTGATAGTTTTAACTCTTACTGTTAGGTCTATGATTCATTTCATGTTTATTGTTGCATAAGGTGTGATTGAAGGATCAAAGTTCTTTTTTTCCATGGGGATATCCAATTGTTTCTGCATCATTTATTGATAAGAATCACCATTAAATTACTTTGGCACTTTATTAGAAATCAATTGACCTTACACACGTGCGTCTATTTCTGGGCGCTCCCTTCTGTTCAACTGATTTGTATGTCTATACTTTTCACCAATATGACAGTCTTCATTACTATAGCTTTACAGTAAGTCTTGAAATCAGGTAGCATCAATTCTACAACTTTGTCCTTTTTCAGATTTGTTTTGGCTAAATCAAGGCCTTTGTATTTCCATATAAATCTTAGAATACACTTGTTAATTTCTAAATAAAGGTCTGTGGGAATTTTGAGTGGGATTGCATTAAATTTATAGATCAATTTGGAAGATAATTAACATCTCAACCATAGTAACTATTCAATCCAGGAATATGATATCTCTTTATCTCTTTTGGGGTTTAATTTCTCTCAACAATGTTTTGTAATTTTCAGTATGCAGGTCTTTTTTTTTTTTTTTTTTTTTTTTTGAGATGGTGTCTCTCTCTGTCGCCCAGCCTGGAGTGCAGTGGTGCGATAATGGCTCACTGCAACCTCCACCTCCTGGGTTCAAGTGATTCTCCTGCCTCAGCCTCCTGAGTAGCTAGGATTACAGGCTCCCACCACCACACCTGGCTAATTTTTGTATTTTTAGTAGAGACAGGGTTTCGCCATGTTGGCCAGGCTGGTCTCGAATTCCTGAACTCAGGTGATCCACCCATCTCGGCCTCCCAAAGTGTTGGGATTACAGGCGTGAGCCACCACACCTGGCCCAGTATACATTTCTTGCATGTATATTGTTAAATTTATTCCTAAGTATTTTATTATTTTTGATGCTGTTGTCAATGATAATTGGTAAAAAAACAAAAAAAAATTGGTTTTAAGTTTTGTTTTCCTAAACGTTTTCTCCTATAAGGATTTTGAATAAGATTAATATAAAATTCTGAATAACCCACTTAGTTTTAGTGACTTATGACTAAAATTCTGGTTGCATAAGTGAATGTTCTTTCTCCTATCAGTTATTTTTTGTGGCATTACCTGAAGAGTACATTATCAAGCTGAATATTTTCATTAGGTGGCTGAGCTATTTTGATGTCTTAACTTTGAAAGTTATTATATGTATGAAAGGGCTTATCATGTATAATAAAAGACACTTCTCTCACTCCTATTATTAAAGGATTCCAAAGGTTTTAGAAGTGGACAAAGACCAAATATGTATGTTTCTTATTATATTACAGTATACAGGTAGATACTCTGAAGTCTTTCACTGTCATTGACAATAGAGGGTGTTGTGTTTTCATTATTGAACTAGAAATGAGTAGGAGTTTAAAATGTTGAGACAACTGTCAATTTTCTCTGGTTTAAATTTTAATCAACTTATATCAGGATCTTGATGCCTCTCTCTCTTTTTCCCATTCTATGTTTATCTAGATGGCTTTGGAAGATTCAGAACAGAAGCACAGTCTTTTACATTCAATCTTTATGGATCTAGAAGACCTGTCAATAATTTTTGAAACAGATGAATTAACACAATCCGTACAAGAGTTAAGTAATCAAGTAACAGCATTACAACAAAAAATAATGGAAAGCCTTCCACAGATTCAGCGAATGGCTGATGTAAGTTTGCACCATAAAGATGTGATTTCTTTTTTTTTTTTTTTTTTTTTTTTTTTGAGGCGGAGTCTCGCTCTGTCACCCAGGCTGGAGTGCAGTGGCCGGATCTGAGCTCACTGCAAGCTCCGCCTCCCGGATTTACGCCATTCTCCTGCCTCAGCCTCCCGAGTAGCTGGGACTACAGGCGCCCGCCACCTCGCCCGGCTAGTTTTTGTATTTTTAGTAGAGACGGGGTTTCACCGTGTTAGCCAGGATAGTCTCGATCTCCTGACCTCGTGATCTGCCCGTCTCGGCCTCCCAAAGTGCTGGGATTATAGGCTTGAGCCACCGCGCCCGGCCAAGATGTGATTTCTTATTCTTTATTTATATTTCATTCAGGATTAAATTAGAGGCTGCGCAATGGTGGCTCACGCCTATAATCCCAGCACTTTGGGAGGCCAAGGCGGGTGACAGAACAGGACTCTGTCAAATAAATAAGTAAGAGTTATACTACTAACCAAGCACTATACAACTAATCAATGTGAAGACACATTGATCTGGTAAAATGTCATGTGTGTTCTCATTTGGGAATTACATTTTACTTTACTTTGCAACCTGTAGTGTAACGTGTAACTATAACAAAAAGTATCTCCCCATTTGCAATCCAGAAGTGGTCTGTTTTAAAGAGTAAAGAATCCTGATAAAATAAGCTCAGTGTTTTCTCTTTGTCGAAGAGAAATACTACTGATTTTTAAGTGCTGGATAGGAAAGAGGGAATTAAAAGAGATAGTTCTGGCTGGGTGCGGTGCCCGGCACGGTGGCTAATGCCTGTAATCCCAGCACTTAGGGAGGCAGAGGCGGGAGGATAGCGTGAGCACAAGAGTTTGAGACCTGCCTGGGCACTATGGTAAGACCCCATTCTCTACAAAAAGGAATTAAAAACAAGTGTAAAACAGGTAGTCCCAAGTCTTTATTTACCAATAGCAAATATTTATCGAGGGGTTGTTATTTGCCAGCCTCTGGATTTTTATTTTTGTTTGAAACATCTGAAGCATTTATTTAAAGAGAGAGTCACATAGTAGAGGCAATTACAGTTCTTCATTATTTACCTTTGTTAGTTACATTCCCTAGGCCACACTCATGTATCTTCAGGGAATAATAACTGTTAAAGTAATTATTTTTGGTTACTGAAGCTCATTTCAAAATTTTTAAATGCTTCTATAATTTTTGATGAAAATTACCCTAAAATACATTGTGTAATTCTATTACCTTCTTAAATAGTAGGTACACAGAATAATGTCCATGTAATTTAACTTTTCCTCATAATTTGGAGATATCAGTATAAACAGCTATTGTACATACTGCTTCATTTTCTTATGAAGTTTTGTTGGTCCCTGGCCAGGCGCGATGGCTCACGCCTATAATCCCAGCACTTTGGCAGGCCGAGGTGGGCAGATCACCTGAGGTCAGGAGTTCGAGACCTGCCTGGCCAACATGGCGAAACCCCGTCACTACTTAAAGTACAAAATTAAGCCGGGTGCAGTGGCTCACGCCTGTAATCGCAGCACTTTGGGAGGCCGAGGAGGGCAGATCACGAGGTCAGGAGATCAAGACCATCCTAGCTAACACGGTGAAGTCCCGTCTCTACTAAAAATACAAAAAATTAACTGAGCGTGGTGGCGGGCGCCTGTAGTCCCAGCTACTCGGAAGACTGAGTCAAGAGGATGGTGTCAACCCGGGAGGTGGAGCTTGCAGTGAGCTGAGATTGTGCCACTGCACTCCAGCCTGGGTGACAGAGTGAGACTCCGTCTCAAAAAATAAACAAAAAAACAAAATTAGCCGGGTGTGGTGGCAGGCGCCTGTAATCCCAGCTACTCGGAGGCTGAGACAGGAGAATAACTTGAACTCAGGAGGTGGAGGTTGCAGAGTGCCGAGATCGTGCCCTTGCGCCCTAGCCTGGGCAAAAGGAGCAAAACTCCCTCTCAAAAATAAAATAAGATAAAATAGGATATTTGTTGGTTCCTATATTGAATAGCTCCAGACTGCTATAATTTGATACCCTGTCTTTTTTTATGTCATTTTTAAATCTCCTTCATTATTAACCATTCCTTATTGGCACAGTAGATCTGCCTTAGGCTCTCTTATGGTTGTGTGGACTTCAGTGTGTAGGTTTTGCAGCATACTTTACTTATTTTTGCAGCATTTCACTTGAAGATTCTTGGCCAGGTTCTGAATGTTGATACTGATGAGAGAATAACCACTGGACAAATGATCCATTGTTTAAATTAATCTGAGTAGGTTATAAAATAACTCAGTGACACTCCACTTGGCAACAGTTTATTAAGGGGTTAGTGAAAAAGTCCTCACCCTTTTCTAGCTCCTGTGTGTTCGTTTTCCAAGGGTGACTTTATCATTTTACTTAAGGTGGTGGGAGTTTTTAGAATGTCACACCTACCTGTTTTCAAGTCTTTAAATATATTCCAAAGATAAATCTGAAGAGTTAAAAAAAAGTTGATTTCAGTGTGTATGACCTTTGATCTCATAGTATGAGTAATTTAAAATTGGCCATATGGTGAGCTTTAGTCCAGAAGGTATATAAGCAATGCTTTGTATTGCGGTGTGCTATTAATAGATTAACATTTATATTGGAAGTGGTGAGCACTGGCCGGGCGCGGTGCTCACATCTGTAATCCCAGCACTTTGGGAGGCTGAGGCAGGTGGATCACCTGCGGTCGGGAGTTGGAGACCAGCCTGGCCAACATGGTGAAACCCCGTCTCTACTAAAAATATAAAAATTAACTGGGCATGGTGGCACGTGCCTGTAACCCGTAGCTATTCAGGAGGCTGAGGCAGGAGAATGGCTTGAACCTGGGAGGCGGAGGTTGCAGTGAGCAGAGATCGCGACATTGCACTCCAGCCTGGGTGACAAGAGTGAAACTCTGTCTCAGAAAAAAAGAAAAAAGAAAAAAAGGAAAGAAAATGGTGAATATTATTTATCTATAGTGTGTGGTTAGTTTTTAAGAGGTATAGATAGCAGACATTATTTGGCTAAATAAGAGAATAGAATTAATGCCAATAAACTGTGTTTTATAGATGATTAATATACAATATATATTGCATCAGTGTGTTCTTCTGAAATTCTAGGATGTGGTTGCTATTGAATCTGAAGTAAAATCAATGGAAAAAAAAGTTTCAAAAATCAAAACTATCCTATTATCAAAAGAAATATTTGATTTTTCACCTGAAGAACATCTTAAACATGGGGAGGTAAGCATAGATTATTATTTAAAGTATTTTCTTGTGATACTTATTATGTCTTTTTCAAAATAGAATATAATGTGATTTAAAAAAGCATTTAGTCTTACCAGAGTAATAGCAAAATAAGGTTGGGAAATTGATGGGAATAACTATAACTGTATATTTAAATCATAGTTGTAGTACCACCTATGTAAAGATAATTTTCCTATAGGTTATTTTTTCATTTAAATCAAACTCAAGGGCTTGAGCACCTAATTCAGGCCGAACTGGGTTCCAGCCCCAGCTAGACTGCTCACTGCATGACTTTGAGTAATTAATGGTTTTTGGATTGTCTTTCATATCTGTGCACTGGTACTGAGGTGATTACATTGGCCAATTGTAATGTAAATAGAGCCCCTGACAGAGGAGCTGGGACATGACTAAACAGCAGGCAAATGTTGATCCCCTGCTCAGCCTAGTCATTGAGAGCATGTGGTTGAGGACCAGGGAGGCCTGGATTCTGTTCCCAGCTCTGCCTCTTAACACACTAAGCTTACCTGGATCTTCTAACTTCTGTGAACCCAATTTCCTCACCTGTGAATTGGAGGTTAGGATACTTACCTCTCGAGGGGTTGTAAGGATTAAATGAAATGATATTATATGAAATATAACTTAGTACAGTGAGTAATCTCTTCTAATATATTGGTTACATAAATCCAGATTTCTATGGATCAGAAGTTATTAAAGCAAAATATAATTATACTCCTGGGACTCATGCAGGACAGTTCTGTTCAAGTCAATAAGCATTTTTGAGGGCCTACTATGCGGGAAGCCCTGTGGTAGGTGTAGTTGCTACAAAAGTGAGAGGCAGTACCTGCCCTTACATTGCTCACTGCCTAGTGACAATATACACAGCAGAACGCCAGTTCTACACAGAAAGTGGAGGGAGAAAAGGAAGAAAAAGTTGTCCAAATGCGTAATTGAGTATTGGTAGGTTACTCTTGAGCTAGTTATTCTTTCCTGAGACTGTCAACTCCCGGATCACAAGTGATATAATAGTTCTTTTCTTTTTTTTTTTTTTTTTTTTTTTGAGACGGAGTCTCGCTCTGTCGCCCAGGCTGGAGTGCAGTGGCCGGATCTCAGCTCACTGCAAGCTCCGCCTCCCGGGTTTACGCCATTCTCCTGCCTCAGCCTCCCGAGTGGCTGGGACTACAGGCGCCTGCCACCTCGCCCGGCTAGTTTTTTGTATTTTTTTAGTAGAGACGGGGTTTCACCGTGTTAGCCAGGATGGTCTCGATCTCCTGACCTCGTGATCCACCCGTCTCGGCCTCCCAAAGTGCTGGGATTACAGGCTTGAGCCACCGCGCCCGGCCAATAGTTCTTTTCAATCTGAGCTAAGAAATAGTTTTAAAAATGGGAACTATAAAAACTATACCATATTTTAATTGTGAATAATTAAATTTAACAGTGACCATTGTCTTTTCATTTCTGTAACATGCTCCTCTTATGTAATTAAGGTCATACTTGAAAATATACGTCCCATGAAGAAAACCATCGCTGAGATAGTGTCTTACCAAGTGGAACTGAGGTTGCCGCAGACAGGAATGAAACCTCTCCCTGTGTTTCAGCGGACAAATCAGCTTTTACAAGATATAAAACTATTGGAAAATGTGACTCAAGAACAAAATGAGTTATTAAAGGTAAGCAGTTTCTGATGACAGCCAACTTACTGGATGAGAATGTTCACCAAAAGCTGGTTTGGTTTTCACTTCTAATTGAAATTCATTATTATCCTATTATTATAGGAGGTGGCATTTAATATAAAAGCATATCTTCATGCTCAAATGGAGCTAAGGTTATTTTTCTCACTTCTTAGCCTTGTTCTGGTTGAAGATATTAAAACATAGTTATGGTCTATTTAATTTCATTCCACAGTTGTTAAAGACCTACAAGGGCAAAATTCTGTGGGAAGAGAGTCAAACCTGAACAAGGCATTTGCAGCCCCTGAGGCCAACAGATCTGTAAAGTAGTCATCACCATAGTAATCTCTTTATTCATCTCAGTCACTCTCCTATTGACTTTCTCGTTACCAAGCATGTGATGTAGGCAGAGTAGGTACTTTATCATCTTTCTTTTTACAGATAAGGAAATCGGCGTCAGGGCTAAGTGACCTGCTGAAAGACCACAGAGTTCACTTGTGTAGAGGTTAATGTATGTACACATGGAGCAATAATTTGAGTTTCTAAACTCCTGGTGTCATTTCTGCATATTGAGGGCTGATATTTTTCATCTTCTTCCCAGAGGGGTTTTGTATTGTGGTGGTAGTGGTTGGGTTTTGTTAAATCACTAGTCTCCATCAGGAATCATCATTAGTTAGGAATAATCTTTAGTTTGTATTCCTAGATCAAGGAATTCCCACAAGAAGAGAAAGTTACAGAAAGTCTGCACTGACTTCCAACCCTCTCCATCGACCTCCTGCATGTTGCCTTTCCTGATTAGATGGGTCACTGTAGGGGTTATTTTTCATTTTTCGTGACGGCCTTCTGGTTATAAGAAGAAAAATGACTGTGTTTTAATCCCTGTTAAATTTCATGTACATTTTGGTGGCCACTTTGTTCTCCTAAGGTTTGAGGAGACTGTACTCTCTGGTTTGAGTCTTAACTCAGTTTCTCTGGTCTGGCTACTGGTCAATGATGTCATTCTATAACACCCACAGAGAGAAAGAAGCTCTAGCACTCAATGTACTATCTTGTAATAATATAAAGAGAAGAAAAAAATATATAATTTGATCTATTATTTTCATCCTTTTGTGCTTTATTGGTCTCCTGGTCAGAAGAAGAAAGCCACAGTCCTAACTATGCTTTCAAGTGGCTTCTTCACAGATGAAAGGGGTGAAATAGAAGAGGAAGTTCTATTTTGTGCCAAGTTAGGTATCAAACTGGGCTGCTCAAATTTTCCATCTCATTGTGCTGGTGGCAATCAGATGTCCCCTCAGATATTTCAAAGCTAAGGAAGACAGTGGTGATGACAATCGTTAGAATATGGTACATTTCCTTTGATTTCTACTTTAGATGTTGTAAGTGCCCTCGTTGTAGAAAATAAGACAAATTACTTTTGTGGGGAGTAACAGGATGTAGTTCATTATTGAGGGCTGGGGAGCAGATGTGCACAGTGAACATAGTTATTCATTTCCAGCCTACAGCTAAAATTATGGTTAAATATTAAAGAAAATACAAGGAAGAATTCCGTGTTGGCTAGAAACTTTGTAGTTTTAAAAGGCATTTTGCTTCACTATGTAGCATACCAAAGAAGTATCTAGTTTTTCTTTTGAAGTCTGTTTCTTTGTTTTTCATCATATTTAATCGTACTATTTAGTCCCCAGATAGGTCAGAGCTTTGCTGCTCCCCTAACACTAGATGCCAGGTATTGTTCTGGTTAGTTTTGCCTTATTCTGCAAATTCAGAATGTTCTTGAACCCTCAGCCTCTTACTCATAAAATACACATCACTGATCCCAAGGGGTACCAGGTGAAGATGAGTCTGGACCGGGAAAACCCATCATCACTGACATCACATGCTCTGTTCTGTCTGAATCAGTTATGTCACCTTTCTATGCGGAAAGCCTGCCCCCCCCCCCCCCATGGAATATGTATTAAAATGGTGTATGTGACTTGTCAGTAAGTTCTCAAAAGTTAGCAACTTTATGTTAACATGCCATAAAATGCTTTCCAGAATAAACCCACTGGACTGGAAATACTTAAGAGCAAAGGTGTGTCCAGTGAGACTTGTACTTTAAGCACTGCCCAAGGTGCTCTGGCATCTAGTAGAGCAAGAAGATCAGGTGTCAGCTTTGCAAACATTCTTCTCTCTGTTTAGGCTACCACGTCCTATTGAAATCTCAATGGGTGCATATTTGCCGTGAGTGATTAAAACTTCTGTGGAGCTAAACAATGAAAATAGTCCATTAATCTGCTTAGATTATGACAAATATTCTTTTTTGTGGGGGTTATTTTATAGGTAGTCATAAAACAGACCAATGAATGTGATGAAGAAATAGAAAATTTGAAACAGATCTTAAATAATTATTCAGCTCAGTTCTCCCTTGAACATATGTCACCAGACCAAGCTGCCAAGCTGCCACAACTACAGGTATGTTTCTTTCATTCATAAAGGTATGTTTCATTTGTCCATCTGTCCATTTATTTAATACTTACTAAGGCTTTGGTGTCTAGTTGCCTTTCTAGTGGTACAGTGTAAGTTCCTATTTCTCTGTAACAATTGAAGGTATTTCTGTGTGTGTTTACTTTCCATCCCTATTTCATAAAATAGATGATTATGTAATTATCATTACTAAAAAGTGATAAAATTTTAGCCCCTGATGTTTAATCAAGAGAAGCCTTATCCGTTTGTAGCCTGGGCAGCCCTAACCCCAAAAACTGAGCCAGGGCTGCCACATCTCCTTCTTTATTGGAGGGCTTTTTAAGTGCCCTTGGCATCAGCTTGATGCGTTTTGATCTGAATTTGCTCTAGTACCAAAGAACCTGATATAATACAGGATATTTGGACAACCTGACTTTCTGGGATAGAGTCAGGCAGTGTGGGCAGGCTGGCCTTCAGCAGTGAAGACCCTGAATACTGTAGTAATGAAGAATTCCATATTCTAAGCAGTATTGCCATACTAACATATTACCATATGTCAGAATTAACAGTGTCATGTGGATTCAGTTACAATGGTTTGCATGATAACCTATTGCTAGGTTTTTTCAGTCTTTGTTTTTGAAGTAACATTTCCATAAACAACAACAACAACAAAAAACCTGATTGTATGGTAGGAGTAATAGAGCGCTGCTTTTTTTCTTGCCATCAAATTGATGCAGACAAGCAATTAATATGGTACTCAAAGGAAGATAACACTACTTGCCAGCTGTGAGACCTGGGGCAAGTGATTTGACATCTACAGTGAAGTACAGGAGAGTACAAGATGACACAGCTGTTAAATGGTGGATCAATAATTCCCAATCAGTAATAAAGACTCAATATTGTAAAAATATTAGACTTCCCCTATGCTAAAAAATCAGGGACCCCAAAGAGCTTTTGTTTATATGAATTATATCCATTGATAACGAAATTAAAACTCACAAATGTAAAAACATTCATTTAGTTTTTAAGCAACAATAATAAACCCACTGTATTTTAATAGGAATAACTATTTTTATTATTCTTATTTTTTTTTTAGAGATGAGGTCTCACTGTGTTACCCAGGCTGGAGCAGAAATAACATTTTTTTAAGTAGTTATATTTTCTAAAACAAATAGTAATGAGAAGAGTGACATTGTTTTATGTATCTGTAATCTCTTTAATATCTGGTTTAATATTAGGTGAGTGCAAAAGTAATTCCAGTTTTCTCATTGAAAGTATGACAAAAACCATTATTACTTTGGCACCCACCTAATAGACAGATTCTTATGTTTCTGCATTTGATCTGTTGAGGCATGTAGTTTTTTTTTAAGTATGCGAAGACAATACAACCTCTCAAAGACATGCACTTGGAAGATGGAGGGATATTTTAATAGTCCTTTTGAATAATTGTGGACATTTTTCTTTGAAACTATACAAAAACCCAACAAGTGCAAATTACATATTATTTGTAAAATGGAATCCGAACCCATGTCAATGAACTTTATATGTTCTTACATTAAAATTTACTGGTTTACTTTGTACTTCGAATGGATCTTCTAACATTGCATGATTTTATAACATCACGTTCAATCCCTTGGAGAATCCTGATTGAGTTATGCGGATCTTCTAAATGTTGACACATTTCAAGAGTCAATATTTCTTTGAATCGTACTTGTTAAATTAACACCTATCTCTTCAGAAAAAAATCTTTTAGTATTTAAGGAAAGCAATACAGTTGATCAGCTGGCTTTTTTTTTTCAAGTGAAAATAGTGTTCTGTGAATAAAAAGGATAGTTCAGCTTACAACTCAAACAGTAGCATAAGTGCTTTTTCTCAGCCATTGGCCCTTCGCATGCAGCGGAAGTGCCATATGCATACTTTCTGTTTTTTCACAAAGAATAGTGAAAATATATACTGCTGTGGTTTGAATGTTTTTGTCCTCCCAAAAAATGTTGCCCGCCCCCCCAACATTTTTATTCATGTTGAAACTTGATCACCAACACAGCAGTATCGGGAGGTGTGGCCTTTGGGAGGTGATTGAGTCATGAGGGCTCCTCCCTCATGAATGGGATTAGGTGCCCCCTGAAAAGGGCTTGAGGGAGGGAATTCACCCATTTTTGCCCTTCTGCTTTGTGCCATGTGAGAACATGACAAGCCTCCCTTCAGGAAGATGTAGTGTTCAATGCACCATCTTGGAAACAGAGAACAGCCCTCACCCGACACCAAACCCCCCAGTACTTTGATCCTGGACTTCCCAGTCTCCAGAACTGTGAGAAATAAATTTCTGTTCTTTATAAATTACCCAGTCACAGATATTCTGTTATGGCAGCACAAATAAACTAAGACACATATTTTTATCAAGGACATTCTTAAGGAAAATGGAAATTTTTTTACTATAAATACATCAAAGTGAAGAACCCAGTAACAACTAATATACTTGGCGTACGTGCCTTGATTCATATAAGGTGCCAGTAGTTTTACCCACCATTGCTTTTATGCCATCAGTGCAAATGTCAGCACAGTATAAAAGGCAAATAGCATTTTAGTGTAATGAAAATGATCTGGACCTTATGGACTGTGGCCAGGGGTCTGCAGATGCTGCTTTGAGAGCAGCTGCTCCATGTAGGACTGTGCCTCTACTCTGTTTCTGTTACTCTAGTGGCTACAGTATCGCTCTTGTCGGGAGGCAGTGTACTTCTAAAGTTTAGTGTTTATTGAAAATGGAACACAAAATACAGCCAACTCAGATTTAAGTCAAACAACTGTTATTTCCCAAATCAATCACAGAAATTTTGACTTCAGACACAATAGGGGTATTGGCATAGGAATGTGTGCAGTAGAGCCAGGAGAAAGCCCAGGCCTATGCTCTGCTGCATGCTAGCTGCAGCTTTGGACAAATCACCTTCTTTCTTTGGCCTTTAGAACTCTATCTTGCAGGTGGAGACAGATTACGTTTCTCTGTTCTGTAAGAAAATTAATGCTTCTGTGACTATCTGTAGAATGGTGGGTGGATGAACCAACAGCAAGAAAGGAAGAAAAAAGGAGGAAAGAATAGGGGTTTGAGGAATATATTAGGAACAAATTTCAAACACAAGAAGGTTTTCTAAAAAGGAGCAGGCTGCTTCTGATGCAGCACTCACTTCAGGATCTCAGGCAAGTTGAATGACATCTCTCAGAGGTGCTAGAGAGGAGGATGTTAGTGTATTTGTCACCTGCTATTTCTTCCAAATCTAACAATCTATAATCCTATAATCATCTCAGACAGACACTGGGCATCTGCATGTCTGCCATGTATAAGAAATTTTATTTGCACATGTCAGTAATACAAATGTTAAAAGTAACATTATGAAGGTTGGGATCATCTGTCCATCATTCCCATAATAAGTTATACTACATGGTACCCTTATTTGTTTATTCTTATTTAGTAGGAAGATTTTACTGTAGAAAAAGTAAATGATTGCGCAGAATAGACTGTGCTTTAAAAAAAAATGAATTTAGTAATACCAAAGAAGTCTTCAGAGATGATAATAAAAGAATGAGATTTCTATCTTCATTTTCTCTCAGTGGTTCCCAAATGTTAGTCTGCTTAAGAATTTCCTGGAGAGACATGAGACATGTCTCCTGGGGACATGCATTTTTAATATGCTTTGGGACACAATGGGAAGTATGCATAAGGCACTTGTGTGGTGTTGGTTAGTGTGCAGACTCCTGGGCCCTCCCCTGTGGATCCTGGTTCTCTCAGTCCTGTAGCTAGCCACTGGAGCAGTAGCTCCCAACCCTGGCCACACACCATAGTCATCTGTGGAGCATGTTACAAGTTTCCACGCTTTGGCTTAACCCCCAGGGATTCTGATTCACAAGGTCTCTGGTAAGGCTGAGGCATCCTATAGCTTGTAAACCCTACACAGGACCTTTGGAAATGCAGCCAGGATGGAAAGGAGCTATACTGTACCAGAGACTAGCTTCTGGCTTTGTAAACCAAACAGCAGAGAAAAATCTTCAGCCCTTGTACCAAAGGAAGCAGGCTGTTCTGGGCCCGCAGAGGCCTCAGACTTCTCAAACCTATGCAAACACTCTTTCTACACAGGGAGAAATCGAAGATATGGAAAAACAGATTCTGAGTTTGAACCAAAAAAAAGAAGACCTGTTGGTGGACCTGAAGGCCACCGTACTAAACCTTCACCAGCATTTGAAGCAAGAACAAGAAGAAGTAGAAAGAGATAGGCTGCCAGCTGTAGCATCAGAGGAGGGTGGAGTGGCGGAGAGGGATGCTTCTGAGCGGAAGGTGAGTATGACTTTAGGTTAATGCCGGCCCCACACTCCACAAGAGCATTAATGGATAGTGTTTTCCACCTGAACGAACTGTGGCATCTATATCTATGGCTTGTAGTAAAGGAATTTTTAAAAGTGGAAATACTCAACCTGAAGTTGTTTACTAGTGAATATAAATCCTCAGGGTGTGCCTGTTCTGGACTCCACTCAGAATTCTTAACACCTGAATTACTTTAGGACACACTTATAAAATTTCACAGGTAGATCGATCTAGCCTCACTTTGAAGTATCTTCATACAGAAAGTCAGCCCTTTACAGACTTAAGAAGGGCCCAGTGCCTAAGTCTTCTCTGCATTCACATCAATGAATCACATTCTTTAATTGTTTGATGAGGGGCCACAGGGGGCCATGAAAATGTCAAGACCTAAGGTTTGACTGACTTGGGATATCTGGCTGGAGGAGCTGAATGGAGCAGGAGACAGAGCCTCCTTGTAGGAGTGGGCATCTTCAATATAGTGAATAAAAAATTAGCTACATAAAAATGCAGCCAGACAGGGATCTTGGTGATGTTGACTGGCAAGCAGACTGCAGGTATTCTTGTGCTGTGCCTTTCAGTTGAACAGAAGAGGCTCCATGTCTTACCTGGCAGCAGTCGAGGAAGAGGTGGAAGAAAGTTCCGTGAAGAGCGAAGTAAGGGAAATGATTTTCTTGTTAAAGTTTGTTAGAGCCAGGCCTCTAAAAGAAGTCAATGAAAAGATCTTAAAGTGAATGGAAACATAAGAATTTTTAAAATTAATGTTGATATTTTAAAAGTATGATTGAAGTAGTTCTCTTATGTTATTAATGTTTAAGTGTATGGAAACCTACTTCACCATGTAAGAGTGAGATGAATGTAATTCAGGCACTCTCGTTGGCATACGGGAGAAGGTGAAGAAGTTCTCTGTAGTATCCTGATTTCTGAGGACTTTCTCTGAAGTTTTGAGAGCATGCTGTTTGTTTGGCACTCCTGGTCTCATTTTTAGAACTGTATTTTTCCACATTTCAATTACTCTTTTGGTCTAAAACAGTGTTTCCAATGACACAGAGAGTTGTGTTAGCAACTCATACTAAGAATTTGTACTACTTAATTGTAACTGGTTGAATGAGACATTTTCAGTTGTCTTTTCTGACATCAGTTTCCATTTCATACTTGAAAAAATAAGTTGCAATGGGTGTTATGACAAAAGGAAGAAAATTGAAGCAACTTACAGTTTTTGTGACTCGCACGTAACCACCAGACACTTTTTGGGCTCATTTTATAGATGGTTAAGTAGCTCCACTGTCACACAAAACAGACCTCTTATCCTAGAGTGTGTCGCTAGGACATGGTGGAACTGTGACAAGGAAGAGTTAAACTTTACTGTGCTCTGTGACCATCAGACAACTTATACCCCTTCATGGCAGAGAATAATGGAGGGACCAGGGACCAGAAAGAGTGACTTCAGTACGATGTTAATTTGAAACGTGTATTTGCTTCTGAGCTTTTGTTTATAGTGTTGTCTTTGACAGCAACAAAAAAGCACGTGTTCATCAAGCTGTGATTAAAAAAAAAAAAAAATTGACAGGTAAAAATTGTATACATTCAAAAAAATTTGCTGGGTGTGGTGGCATGCGCCTACAGTCCCCCCTACTCGGGAGGCTGAGGCAGGAGAATCACTTGAACCCAGGAGGCAGAGGTTGCAGTGAGCCAAGATGATGCCATTGCACTCCAGCCTGGGTGACAAGAGCAAACTCAGTCTGAAAAAAAATTATAATATATTTATGATATGTATGATGTTTTGATACAGTATATGTATATATGCATTGTGGAATGGCTAAATTGAGCTAATTAACATACACATTACCTCACATACCATTTTTTTTTGATAATGAGAACACTTAAAATCTACACTCTCCGTGATTTTCAAACATATATTAACTATAATCACCATGATATACAAAAGATCCCTTGAACTTATTCCTCCTGTGCCCTTTTTTTAATGCTCGTTGACAAACATTTTTGTAATCCCTGGTCGCTGGTAACCATTGTTTTATTCTCTGCTTCTATGAGTTTTTTGTTTTTTTTTTTTACATTCCACATAGAAGGGAGATGATGTGGTATGTGTCCTTCTGTGCCTGGATTATTTCATTTAACAGAAGATCCTCTAAATTTACCCATGTTGTTGCAAATGACAGAACTTCCTTATTTTTTAAGGCCAAATAGTATTTCACTATGTATATATAACCACATTTTCTTTATCCTTTCTTTTGTTGGTTGACACTTAGGTTAATTCTGTATCTTGGTTGTTGTGAACAGTGCTGCATTGAACATGGGAGTGCAGACATCTCTTTGACATACTGAGTTTTTTCCTTTGGATATATACTCAGTAGTGGGATTGCTGGTTCTATTTTTAATTTTTTGAGGAACCTCGATACTGTACCAATTTACATTCCCACCGACAGTATTCAGGGGTTCTATTTTCTCCACATCCTCATGACCACTTGTTATTTTTTTATCTTTTTGATATAAGCCATTCTAACAGGTGTAAAGTAGTATCTCACTGTGGTTTTAATTTGCATTTCCCTGGTGTTTAGTGATGTTGAACTTTTTTTCTTATACCCATGAGGCTGTAATTTTAAAGATAGCATTTTAATTTTTCTAACTGTTATGTATTTTTAAATATTTATTTAGCGACAGGATCTCACTCTGTTGCCCAAGCTAGAGTGTAGTGGTGCTCACTGCAACCTCCAACTCCTGGCCTCAAGTGATCCTCGCACTTCAGCCTCCCAAAGTGCTGGGATTACGGGTGTGAGTCACAGTACCTGGCCTCAAAGATACCATTTAAGGTTACATTGACCAAAGCAGATTAAGTTCCTAAAAGCACCATTTTAAAGATTTCCTTCGTGTGACATGAGCCCCTACTTTTAAAAGTATTTTCTAGGCTTTAGGAAGAGCAGCTACATTTGTAAACATGATATAGTTAGCAAAAAATACAGATTAAAAAAATGGGGGAGGGCTGCAATAAAGGGCTCTGGTTACACTGCCTGATAAGTTGAATCTGGTATAAAAGAGGTGGGTGAGTAGGGCGCCAGTTATGACAGGAAGGGAAGCTCTTCCTTTTGCTAACCAATCGATTACTGTGACAGAATGGAGATGAGAAGGCAGAGCCATCTCCTCAGTCTTGGTCTTCACTTTGGAAGCATGACAAGGACATAGAAGAAGACAGAGCTTCCTCATCCTCTGGAACAATTGTTCAGGTAATGCTGGGCATAACAACCACGCTTGGGAGTTATGAGCGTAGCGGGGAGCAGAGATCTATTTTTGCATGACTTTCTTTCCCCTACACCCCCGAGATGGAGTCTTGCTCTGTTGCCCAGGCTGGAGTGCAGTGGCATGATCTCAGTTCACTGCAACCTCCGCCTCCTAGGTTCAAGCAGTTCTCCTGCTTCAGCCTCCCAAGTAGCTGGGATTACAGGCACACGTCAACACGCCCAGCTGATTTTTGTATTTTTAGTAGAGACGGGGTTTCACCATGTTGCCCGACTTTCTATGTTAACTTTGCTTCCTCTCTTTCCCCTTTACTTTATTTGTTTTTCAGTCAGCACTGCCTAAACCTTTAAAATGCCCATTTGTAGCTCAGACAAGGAATAAAAATAAGGGTAGTAAAGAACTATCTTGTTTAAAGGAATGCTTAGGGAGGAAACCTGCAATGGGTGGAATTTTTTTTTTAGCTGACAACAATTGTATATATTTATGGTATACAACATGTTTTGAAATGTGTATACATTGGAAATGGCTATATCAAGCTAATTAACATATGCATTACCTCACATATTTGTCATATTTTCAGTAATTAGAATACCTAAAATCTAGTCGCTTAGCAACTTTTAAGTATACATTATTATTAACTATAATTGCCATGTTATACATAGATTCTCTTGAATTTATTCCTCCTGTTCAACTGAAATTTTGTATCCTTTGGCCAACATTTCCCCAGGCCTTCTCTCAGCCCCCACCCTCCACCCCCAACAGCCCTGGTAACCACCATCCTATTCTCTGCTTCTATGCAGTCCATAGTTTTAGATTACACATGTAAGTGAGATCATACGGTATTTATCATTCTGTGCCTGGTTTATTTCACTTAACATAATGTCTTCAGGTTTATCCATATTGTCACAAATGATGGAATCTCCTTCATTTTGAAGACTGGATAGTACTCCGTTGTATATATATGCCGTGCGTTCTTTCTCCATTCATCAGTTGATGGACACTTAGGTTCCTTCTCTCTCTTGGCTACCATGAATCTTTGAAAGCTTCTGACATCACCTTTGCACAAACACAAAGACAGCCTTAGTGAGCCCCTGCTTGATTCTATTTCTGTTGTGTACTCAGTGATAACAGGAGAGTACTTTTTTTGAAGAAAACTCCATATATGTGAAAATCCAAACTGACCAAACAGATAACTCAAAGGAGCAGCTAAAAGCTTCACTGCACTGTTTTACCAAAGCATTTAAATTAACATGCCGCTCTTTTGGGAGTATTGGTGGAGGGTCTCTCCATAATCCTTTTTTTTTTTTTTTTTGTGAAACAAAGTAGTATGTAAGATAAATTAGATGCGCTAAGTCTTTTTTGCTCCTTATGACATTCTAAATATTTTCCAATCTCTCAAATGCCCTCACTTTAGAAAATCATCGTAAGCCTATGAACCACGTTCTTCCTTTGCTCCCAGAAGATCTCTGCATCCTCGTGATCCATACACCTCTTGCTCCTGCCTCCTATCCAGGGATGACCCCCTGCCCTGCTCTCATGCCAACTCTTTCCCTAATCGTTGGCACCATTCTCTGCCTGTACCAGCCTTGTCAGTCTCTGCCTCTGGCTAGGTTCCTTCCTTCTCTACCTCAGTACTCAGGCTTCCCCTCCCTAACATGTTCTCTTCCTTGTGGCCCCACTACTTCAAACAGAGAGAGAGTTCCAGAACCAGCCTGCATCTTCAGTGGCTCCACAGAAGGCTTTGGTCCCTGGGATACCCTTTCTCCATGCCTGGTTGTAGACTTCATTCCTGTCCACAAAGACCCATCTCAACTTCCCCTGCTCCAAGAAACCTCCTGACATCCTCCTACAAGGAAAATTGCTGTCTCTTTCCCTGTTTTCCAATAGGATTCTGAACCTCAATTATGACTTAGCACATTTTTATGAATACACCTGATACGATTTCATGAGTGGAAAGAAGCTTATCGTTTATATCCTATACTCAGCTCAGTATGGTACTTTAATGAACTGAATTTCTTGATCCTGCTTCCCATGTTAATTACTACACTTCCTCTTTCATTTGCTACTGAAGGTCTTTCCTTGGTGCTCCACTCCCTAGGCCCCTTTTGTAACCTTGTTTCAGCCTCTGGCTGTGCTTAAACTGCCATTGATTTCTGGAGCACCAATTTAGTGCCCTTTTATTAGTCCTAATCCTTATTGACCTCTCTGGGATTGACCACCTCTTCCTTCTTTAACTGTGGTGTTCCTTTAACTTTCTTAATTCTGTTCTTCCCTGTCCCTTCTACCTCTAGTCCCTCCTCCGTCTTCTTTTCTTGCCCCTCTTTCTCTTTCGTCTGTGATGCTAGGCATTCCCCCAATGTTCTGTCTTCTTCCTTCTCCCTGTTTTCTTTTTTTCTGAGGCGGAGTCTCGATGTGTCACCCAGGCTGGAGTGCAGTGGTGCGATCTCAGCTCACTGCAACCTCTGCCTCCTGGGTTCAAGCAATTCTCCTGCTTCAGCCTCTCGAGCAGCTGGAATTACAGGCACCTGCCACCATGCCTGGCTAATTTTTTTATTTTTAGTAGAGACAGAGTTTTGCCATGTTGGCCAGGCTGGTCTTGAACTCCTGACCTCAGATGATCCACCCGCCTTGGCCTCCCAAAATGCTGGAATTACAGGTGTGAGCCACTGCGCCCAGCCTCTCTGTTTTCTTTCAGGGCAATTTTATTTCCTCTGAGAGCTTTGTGGTCACCTCTATGCCAGTGATTACCAAACTAAATCTCTAGTCTTGGCTTTTCCCTTAAATCTATAAATCTATTCCACATTTCTATCCTCCTGATAGACGTTTTTGGGATGGAGTTTCTCCAACTCAAACCCATTTTACCAACTTTCCTTCAAAGCTTGCTCCTCTTACTAATTTCTCAATGTCTGCTGATGGTGCCATTATTTTCTCAGAGATAAACTTTGGAGTTCTATTAGGTGCCTCATTTCTCTCACCTTTCACATCCTGTCAGTGGCCAATGATGTCCATTCACTGCATACAACCTCTCCTCCCGTTATTTTTGCTATCGTCTTATTTCAAGCAATTCTTATTACTTCCCTGGACTTTTGGAGTAGCCCTCTAATTGGTTTACAATTTCCAATTGTTTTTCCTAATACATCTTATAAAATACTGATGACATTTCCTAAAACCAATCATGCTAAACCTCAGCTTAAAATTCTTCATGGAGTCTGATTATCTACTGAAGAAAATGCAAACTTAGCCTGGCATTCCAGATTTTCCTGATCCCTACCTACCTTTCTGATTTTATCTAATCTCTACCTTTCATTCTTGGTTTGTACCTTTCTGATAACAGTCACTGTTTTCAGTAGAAGAAGCTGAAAAGACACTAACATTTTGTTAGGAAATGCTAAATGCCATATATATGTGACTAAATTGCAAGCGTGGGTGAGATAGTTTTTATTCCCATTTTAAAGGTGAAGTAACTGAGGTTCAGAGAGTTCAGGTTAATTTTTCCGAGATCACACAACTTGCAGGTAGAGCAATCAAGGTTGGTTGATTATAATATCCACATGCTTTCTCCCACGTTGTGTTAATTCTTTGTGTACATGTCATTTTCCCATTGCTTAACTTTGGTTAACCTTAAAAGAAGGCTTGCTGAATCAGAGTATATATCCATTTAAAATGTGACACACATTTTCAAACTGCCTTCTAGAAAGGTTATACCAAGCTAGGCACAGTGTCTCATACCTGTAATCCTAGCACCTTGGGAGACTGAGGTGGGTGGACAGCTTGAGCCCAGGACTTCAAGACCAGCCTGGGCGACATAGTGAAACCCTGTCTGTGTAAAAAAATAAAAAATTAGTCAGGCGCAGAGGCGGGCGCCTATAGTCCCGGAGACTGAGGCGGGAGGGTCACTTGAGCCTGGGAGATGAAGGCTGCAGTGAGCTAAGATTGCGCCACTGCACCGCAGCCTGGGTGACAGAGTGAGGCCCTGTCTCAAAAAAAAAAAAAAAGAAAAGAAAAACAGAAAGGCTGTACCAATTCTGTTTCTCCTAGGTATACATGGAATTGCATTTCCTGACCCCTAAGCTGATTTTTGATATTGTCAGTCTTAGCCAAACTTAGCCAGTGGTTTAAATTAATTTATGCTCTAAGAATGTTGAATATCTCTTTAGATGCCTATTGGCTTTTGTAATTCTTTTGTGACTTGCTTGTTCCTACCATTTGACTGTTTTTCTATGTAAGGGTTGATGTTTTCCTTATTATTTATAAGAGTAATTAATATATTAAGAATATTGGCCGGGCGCAGTGGCTCACACCTGTAATCCTAGCACTTTGGGAGGCCGAGGGGGGCGGATCACGAGGTCAGGAGATTGAGACCATCCTGGCTAACATGGTGAAACCCCATCTCTACTAAAAAATACAAAAAAATAGCCGGGTGTGGTGGTGGGCACCAGTAGTCCCAGCTACTCGGGAGGCCGAGGCAGGAGAATGGTGTGAACCCAGGAGACGGAGCTTGCAGTGAGCCAAGATAAAGCCACTGCACTCCAGCCTGGGCGACAGAGTGAGACTCCATCTCAAAAACAAAAAGAATATTAATACTATGTATAATAGTTATCCCAGTTTGTTATTTCTCTTTAACTTAGATTATGGTAACTTTTGTGGTGCATATTTTTTTTTTATATAGTCAATACTAATATTATTTTCATTTCTTGTCATGCTTCCCCACACCTAGAATTTTTATGGTATAACTTGGAGAATTCAATGAGAATTTATTGTTAGGGGTAATACAAGGATTCTAGTTATATTTTTCATAACTAGAATTTATTGTTAGGAGTAATACAATAATTCTACTTATATTTTTCATCAAATGCCTTCGTAGTTGTTCCTAAATGGAATAAATTCACCTTTTCCCCACTATTTGAAATGTCACTTTTATCATATAATTAAGTATTTGTTTGTTTGTTTATTTATTTAGTTATTTCGGTAGAGACAGGATCTTACCATGTTGCTCAGGCTGGTCTCAAACTCCTGAGCACAAGCAGTTCTCCTGCCTTGGCCTTCCAAAATGCTGGGATTATAGGTGTGAGACATCACACCTGGCCATGTAATTTAAATTTTCATAAGGACATACTTTTAAAGAATTATTCAACGAGACAAAGCATACTTCTGGAAAAATCTACCTAAGTACCTAATTCTCTAGATTCTTTATGTGCTCATTAAGAAGAGAAGTTTGGAGAATGTAAGTCTTTCCAATAAAGACAGTCTTGGGGAAGCTGATTTTTTCTCTAATGAGCAAACTTTTTTCTAATTGTACCTGACTTCTCTGTACCTGACTTTTTTTGCAAGCAGGTAGTTTGTTAAATGAGCAGGCACAGAAAGAAGAACTCACGTGGCACCAGGGAAGGACCTTTTCTGGAGCTCTGATTCTTTTCTTTACAGGAAGCATATGGGAAAATAAGCACCTGTGATAATTCCATGGCACAGATCCTCACACCAGACTCACTAAACACTGAGCAAGGCCCAGAATGTTCCCTAAGGCCCAACCAAACAGAAGAGGTAAGTCCCGGTTGGTAATAAGTAAGCTGCTCAGATAGCTGGACTAGCAGCTGTGTCCAGTGTTCTGTGTCCTGCAATACCTTGTACATCAAGCCAAGTGTTCCTTTTGAACTTTAACATATGAAGATATGTGCTGTCAAGCTGTAGAACTGGAAGACTTGTCATCAGATATTTACAAAGAAAATAGACATGGCATAGAGAATTAGACGTTTTTCACTCATTTACCATTTGTGAACATGAAATAGTCTTTCCATTGATGACTACTTCTTTAATCTGTAGGTAGAACTTATGGGGGGCAAAGAAAGTAGAGAAGGTATTGATTAATATAAAACGCATTTATAGTTATCCGTTTAACCCTCAGACTGTATTAGGTAGGTTCATCCCTACCATATGTTTACAAATAAAGAAATCAAAATTCAGGGAATAAAAATATAGCTAGTGGGCCAGGCGTGGTGGCTCAAGCCTGTATGTAATCCCAGCACTTTGGGAGGCCGAGGCGGGCGGATCGCCTGAGGTCAGGAGTTTGAGACCAGCCTGACCAACATGGTGAAATCCCGTCTCTACTAAAAATAAAAAAATTAGCTGGGCGTGGTGGCACGTGCCTGTAATCCCGACTACTCAAGAGGCTGAGGCATGAGAATCGCTTGAACCTGGGAGGAGGAGGTTGCAGTGAGCCAGGATTGCGCCACTGTACTCCAGCCTGCCTGGGCGATTGAGCAAGACTCTGTCTTTAAAAAAAAATGTATATCATATATATATATATTTATATTTAATATATATATGTATGGCTAGTGAATGAGGGAATAAGGAATCAAACCCAGAATATTCTAATCTGGCTTCCTAATTTGGAATCTTGTACCTCAGTGGTTCTCAAGAACGCCTTACAGCGGGGTGTGGGGGATGGGTACTATTTCCCAAGTTAATTTTGGTGTTTAACTGGACCTAAAGCTCCATGGGTCTCACCAAATAGCTCCTGTAAAAGATATTGGCATGCTTTTGCTGTTTTTATTGTTTAATTATTGCATCTCTTCTTTTATACTGAGTTGTATTTATGTTTTTTTCTCCCAATCTTTAGTCTTCAAAAATATCTCTTAGTTCTCAAATTGTTACTCCTTTCTCTTCTTTCTTTCCCTCCTCCATTTCATTCTTTGTCTCTCTTAACAATATATGTCTGGGAAGGTGGACAAATGTGAGAGGTTTACACCCAGTGGCAATGCTAAGAAAGTTGCTGACCTCGTCAGTAGGTTTTTTTGCTGTTCAGAATTAATCTGGGTTTTGTTTTGTTTTTGAGACATGGTCTCACTCTTCACCCAGGCTGGAGTACAGTGACCACAATCATGGCTCACTGGAGCCTCAACCTCCTGGGCTCAGGTGATCCTCCCACCTTAGCCTTCCGGGTGGCTAGGACCACAGGTACACACCATCACGCCTGGCTAATTTTTGTATTTTTTTCAGATACACAGTTCTGCCATGTTGCCCAGGCTGGTCTCGAACTCCTGGTCTCAAATCATCTTCCCACCATAATGTTACTTTTGATACCTAATTAAAAATCAGATGTAGCTTCAATGGTGTTTTAGCTACAGTAGCCATTCTGCTTAATATTCTTTCTGCTGGTGTGGATGACCTCTAGGGTCTTTTCCCTGACCATGTGGATACTAGATAATGATGACAATAAAGAGAAGGAGGAAGAAAAAGGAGGATAACAAAATGCTTACGGAACATTTAATATGGGCCAGGTACTGAGATTTTACATATACCATCTCTTTTAATCATTAACAACAGCTCTATGAGATAAATATTACTGTTACCCCACTTTACAGATAGAGAAACTGAGGCTCAGAGAAGTAAGATGCCCAAGGCCATTTAGCTAGTAAGTGGCAAAGCTAGGATTCAAACCCAGATCTTTCTGACTCTGAGTTTAGAACCTGAGCTTTGAACTATTAGGCTCCAGTGACTCTCTTTTAAACTAATTTATGTATGTGTGTATTTGTATTTTCTTCTTAACTCAGAACTTTTGCTGGGGAGGAGATCTTGGGGCAGGAAAAATAGATGTTACCCTTTACTACAGGAGGAATTTGTCCACTTCTGATTATTCAGGGACTCCTTTACTGGCTCCAAGTTGCATACCTCTTGGTGACTGTCTTCCTGCCTTTTAGTCATTTCTGTCTCATCAGCACGGCACATCACTGAAGAGAGGGAAAGTGGGGACTCTGCAGAGACCAGGCAGCCAATGTCATCAGCCTTCTATCAGCCTCAACAAACCTTTTGTTTCAGGGGTTAAGTGTATTGACCAAATGGTAATTGCATAATTTTTAGTAAAATTCTGAGTCATTTTTGACCCGTATTACAACCAAGGATAAATATTTAGTATGGAAAAATGTGAAATCAAGCTAGGCATGACCTCAGAGTAAACTGCCACCATGGCATTCCGGGGGCATGCTTTGCATTTATTCATGTGCAGTTAGGTACTGTACTTTAGGTACTCAGTTTTACATTTCATAAGCAGTGGGGGAGATATGCAGGTATTTGTAGAATTGACTGAAATATTAAGGAGAAAATGTAAAGGTTTGCTATTTTGGCATGAAATGTAGCAATAGCCAGAAAATCAACATGCATTTTAACTACAGTTTTTTTTATTTTAACTGATTACTTCACTGATTATTTAGATCAGTGATGTGTTGATGCAGAAATGAAGCAATGTGATTCACCAACTTAAAAGTTAACTTGGATACTAAAAGGTTGGTGAAATTATGTCAAGAATGTGGAATTGTGGATGCCAAAGTGTAGTGAAAGCAGAAATTGCTTTTGATTCTATTTACTAGTGTGACCATACAACGAGGAGGCAGTTTGAATAACCTCCCTAAGCCCAGTTTCCTCATCTGTACACTAGAAGTAATAATAGGTTTTAGTTTTGAAATAAGGTGGTGGTCTGTGTATTATGCTTAGCCCAGTGCCTGCTTGTGTTAAGAGCCCCGTAAAGGCTAGCTATTATTAATTTACAGTTATGCTTTAGAGATGACATATTTATTTAATAAGAAATACTTGTAGTAATATTTTTTAGCTCCCCCCTACAAGGTGTACAATGATAAAACATCCATTTAAATAAGTTTTGCTTTTAGAATTTGGGGCTATCATATAGAGAAGGTATTTTACAGGGGTGCTACTGTGTAAAAAACCAGGGAACTCTGAATCAAAAGATCACAGAGCTGTGTGACCTTGGGTAAGTAACTTGGGTGCTTCTCAGAAGCAACATGGTAAAAAGGGAGGCTGTGGGCTGATTAAACGTTCTGTGTGCACTTGGGTGTCTTAGACTTTAAAAAGAGGTGAGTGAACTGATCTCTAGTGGGTTCCTTAGGCCACCCTCAGCTCTTGAAGCTGTATGGTTGGAAATATTCTTTTTTTCTTCTCTTCCCCTTTGGATTCTTTTCAGGTTCAAATAACTAGAAAATAAAACCCAGATTAGTCATGCAGCTTCCTTATTTCCTCATTAATTTGGTGAGTACATGAGAAAGCAGAGAAACTCAATAGTGTCATTTTAAAAAGCATGTGGAGGGCCGGGTTTGGCGACTCATGTCTGTAATCCCAGCACTTCGAGAGGCCAAGGCAGGAGGATCACCTGAGCCCAGAAGTTAGAGACCCGCTTGGGCAACATGGCAAGACCCCATGTCAAAAAAAAAAAAAAAAAAAGGTGTGTGGCATATAACAGGTGCTCAAATAAAATTTTTGAATAAATAATGAAGGCAGGTGGTAAATCTGTGATTACAGATTAATTAATATTAATAGATTATCTTAGATTAATATTAAAAGATTGTTTTCTCAAGTGGCAGAAAAAGGAAAGGGGATCCCAAAATCTTTGTCTATAGCAATATCTGAAAACTAGAGGGAATTAATCAGATGACTAGAAATTGATGTCTGGAAGTCTGGAAGCAAAATCACACAACTGTTGCTTTAAAAAAAAAAAAAAAAATCAGGGCCAGGCACTGTGGCTTATGCCTGTAATCCCAGCACTTTGGGAGGTCTAGGCAGGTGGATCACTTGAGGCCAGGAGATCAAGACCAGCCTGGCCAACATGGCAAAACCCTGCCTCTACTAAAAGTACAAAATTAGCCAGGTATGGTGGCATGTTCTCGTAATCCCAGTTCCTTGGGAGGCCAAGACAGGAGAATCACTTGAACCTGGGAGGCGGAGGTTGCAGTGAGCCGAGAACATGCCACTGCACTCCAGCCTAGGTGACAGAGGGAGACTCTCAAGAAGAAAAAAAAAGTCAGGATTGGCCGGGCGCGGTGGCTCACGCCTGTAATCCCAGCACTTTGGGAGGCCAAGGCGGGCGGATCACGAGGTCAGGAGATCGAGACCATCCTGGTGAACACAGTGAAACCCCGTCTCTACTAAAAATACAAAAAAATTAGCCGGGCGTAGTGGCGGGCGCCTGTAGTCCCAGCTTCTCGGGAGGCTGAGGCAGGAGAATGGCGTGAACCTGGGAGGCGACGGAGCTTGCAGTGAGCGGAGATCGCACCACTGCGCTCCAGCCTGACAGATAGAGTGAGACTCCGTCTCAAAAAAAAAAAAAAAAAAAAAGTCAGGATTAAAAAAGAAAATTAAAACAGGTGAATCCAAGCATAGACCTGACTATATATGAAGTTCAGAAAAAGCACAACGCAAGGAAAAGTGTCCTTGAGAAGGTGATTCTTGAAGAAAATTATAATAATAGATTAACGAAGGCAGGGAAGAAATGGCATTTTGGCAGAAAACAGCAAATGTATGTGAAGATCATAGATGGTGAAAGGTAAAAAGTACAACCCAGAGACACTTGTGCCAGACCAGCTTTCGTAATACTCATCAGTGTGCATGAAAATGAACAGGATTCTCATGCCCGGCACGTGTCTGTCACCACCTACCAATTTGGTTCACTCTTTTACACTGAAAGTTCTATGTCTAAACAAAATTCCATCAACATCGGGGAATGTGCATTTGAGTTAGGGTATACATTTGCAATCAACTCCCATTCAAAGGTCGTCACTTGGCCAGAATTTCATTTTATTAACATGTTAACATGCTAACATGTTAACAGAGTCTTATAGAAAACATTGTATCTTATCATAATCAATAAAATATTTATTGAGACCAAAAAGTTTATACAGCAAAACACAAATCCTTATTCCTAAAGGAATTTCTCTAGAAGTATCAATGTTACTCTTTCCATATTCTGGGGAAGGATAGATAATACAGTGGGAAGTAAATACATCTCTGTATCAAATTATCTTTTGCCTCCAGGTTGCACATACCTAATATATAATTACTGGAATACGGCCGGGTGCAGTGGCTCAAGCCTGTAATCCCAGCACTTTGGGAGGCCGAGATGGGCAGATCACGAAGTCAGGAGATCAAGACCATCCTGGCTAACACAGTGAGACCCCGTCTCTCCAAAAAAAAAATACAACAACAACAACAAAAAAAAAACTAGCCGGGCGTCGTGGCGGGCGCCTGTAGTCCCAGCTACTCAGGAGGCTGAGGCAGGAGAATGGCGTAAACCCGGGAGGCGGAGCTTGCAGTAAGCTGAGATCCGGCCACTGCACTCCAGCCTGGGCGACAGAGCGAGACTCTCAAAAAAAAAAAAAAAAAAAAAAAAAAAATTACTGGAATACTTTCATTTGGTATCTGGGAGAAAATTTTCTGTTGAGTTGATAAACAGCCCAGTTATTTCAATGTAAAAGGAACACACCACACTTTCTTTATACTATGAGCATCTAGTCCTTAACTCAGTCATATTTGAGTATGCAGAAGGGGAAAGTATTGTAGGGATTCCCTCTGAGAAATAGAAAACAGTTACCAGGTTACTCTACTGAAGTTCATTACTTGACTCAAGTTGTTTTTATTAGGGAAAAGTTTAGATGAGTGATACCATGTATGTTTTTAAAAAGCTAAAATTTTTATAATCTAACTATTTGAGAAGATGTTAAGTTAAAATTATATGGTATATTTTATTGTATCCCTGCTGGGATGTAAAGATCGTGTTCTGTTTTGTTTTGTTTTTCTGTTTGAATAGAGTGTGCAGCAATGTAAGCATTGCTTAATCATGTGTCACGTAACGCTAAACACTGCCCAATTCCCTTAAATGTTTCAGACACACACACCCCCTGTCACTCACATTCTCACCTGTCTCCTGGGGCTCACCGGGTAGTGAACTGTGAGCCTGTTCGCGTCCTCTGTGCCCGGGAATACTGTACCTGTGTACTCGCAGATCGGCTGCTTGGAAACCTGTGGCACCAGGTCACGTGATTGTTGCTATGAGTGTGGAGGTGCATTTCTCTTTTCTTTCTTCCTTCTTCTGTCCTGATTTTATTTCTTTTAACTGGGGAAATGTTGCAGGTTCCCAGGTCTTTGTAGGCCCCAAGTCTGAAAACTTTGGACTCCCTGGCTTATCTTTGGATTTTTCTTAGGGCACCACACCTTCTATTGAGGCTGCCAATCTGGACTCTTGTGACGCGCAAGGAGGTTTGGAGCCCAGGGTGGAGAAAACTAGGCCGGAGCCCACAGAAGTCCTGCATGCCTGCAAGACCCAGGTGGCGGAGCTGGAGCTGTGGCTGCAACAAGCCAACGTGGCATTTGAGCCGGAAACATTAAACGCAGACATGCAGCAGGTGGTGGAACAGCAGCTGGTAGGGTGCCAGGTAAGACTGAGAAGTCAGAGTTCATGGTTTGCCTCTCCACCAATCATCTGCCAAGATTGGGTGAATTTCTCTTAAAACGACACTGTTTTTCTTTCTGTTACTCTGACCCTTACATTTATCTTGGCCTCAACTTTTAGTTCTCAGGGTCATTCTTTTTTTTTTTTTTTTTTTTTTTTTTTTTTGAGACGGAGTCTTGCTCTGCCGCCCAGGCTGGAGTGCTGTGGCCGGATCTCAGCTCACTGCAAGCTCCGCCTCCCGGGTTCACGCCATTCTCCTGTCTCAGCCTCCCGAGTAGCTGGGACTACAGGCGCCCGCCTCGTCGCCCGGCTAGTTTTTTTTGTATTTTTTAGTAGAGACAGGGTTTCAGCGTATTAGCCAGGATGGTCTCGATCTCCTGACCTCGTGATCCGCCCGTCTCGGCCTCCCAAAGTGCTGGGATTACAGGCTTGAGCCACCGCGCCCGGCGAGTTCTCAGGGTCATTCTTTGAAATGCTTTATGGAAACATCTTATTTGAGGGGATAGTAGTGGGTCAGAGTTCAGAATCTAGAGTCTGATCCAGCTCTGTCACATTAACTGTGAATTTCGGGAAGTGAACTTCTCAGCCTTATTTTCCTTATATAGTAGGTTATCTCATAGGATTTTTGTCAGGATTAAATAAAGCATTTAAAGTAGTGTCATAGGATTTAAATAAGGTATTTAAAGCAGTGTCATAGGATATAAAGTTATCTCATAGGATTTTTGTCAGGATTAAATAAGGTGTATAAAGTATATAACAAGTGCTCAGTAAATGCTATTATTTTATTGATTTTAATAAGTAATTAGAATATTCATTCATCAGAAATGAAACCAAAAGTTTTGATTTGCAATCTTTGCAGCCATTTTACTAGGAATGCCCTGGGTTTTGCTTGGGAGGGGCAGGGATATAAACTTCCTTGCCGCTAGTCACTCTGAGTAAAGCTTGCCGTCTCAGCCCAAAGGTTGGGGTTTCTAATCCCTCCAGGGCGAGGCTAGAATGATGACATTGCAACAGTATAATCGAGTGTCACAAGAGCAGGGGCATGCGAGCTGCTTGCAAAGACCTGTCTCCCAGCTGCACTTAGGGAACCAGCCTTGTCTCTGCCATATGGGCTTGTCTGCCAGGGATGAAGACATCCTCTTGTCTCAGAGTACCAATATCACTAGCCCTGCCACAGGGAGCATTTTCTGCTGTAGCCTGTTATGTTGTTGTGGGTAGCCTGCCTTTGATCCACAGGTGTGCTTTCTTCCCTTCTATGTAAGCCCACAGTCTTACAACATCCAGGAACCAGACAGACAGGCCAGCCTCCTTCTCTGTGCAGCTCAGCACCTCTGATCTCCAAAGTCAGTTCTTTTTTTTTTTTTTTTTCATGGTCTCACCCTGTCGCCCAAGCTGGAGTGCAGTGGAGCAATCATCGCTCATTGCAGCCTCAACTTCCTGGGCTCAGGTGATCCTCCCACCTCAGCCTCCCAGGTAGCTGGGACTACAGCTCTGCACCACCACACCCGGCTACTTTTTGTGTTTTTTTGTAGAGATGAGAGGTCTCACTATATTGCCCAGTCTGGTCTCGAACTCCTGGGCTCAAGTGATCCACCCAAAGTGCTGGATTACAGGTGTGAGCTATCATGCCCAGCCCAAAAGTCAGTTCTAAAAGGATAGGTTCACTCAGATACTGGCACTGCCGCTTGGCCTGGCTGATGAGGCCCAGGGGAGCCTGTGAATGCCATAGAGCGTCATATAGCACAGAGCAATGCTATGCTAAGCTCAACTCGAGGCAGTCCAGATTTTGAGTCCCACCCACTTAAGGCCATTCAGGATTGATTTGCCAGCTGATTATCTACTGACTGGGTAGACCCTATGCCAACTGCTTGATTGTCACCAGAATCCCATCTTCATTGCCACTTGTAATGAGTTCAAGGATTTCCAGGCTGCTCAAGGAAAAGACGTGACTACCAGGTGGCAGTAGCCCCAACAAGCTTTATTTGGGCAGCATTTTGGCAGGATTAGGTTCGTGAGGGACAGGGAAGCTCTTTACTGCAGGAGACCTTCCAGAGGCGAAGGCATAGACTGGGGGTCGGACCACCACCCAGAGGCGGGGGAGGGCAAGGGTACTCCCCGGGGAGAGGAGAAACAGGGAGGGAACTTACGTGTCTAGCGATGTCTCAGCACAGTGGTCTCTGGGTCAGAGAGCACCGAAGGGCAGCAGAGGCTTGGGAATGTTTTATAGCCCAGGGTTAGTCTTGTCCATGGCTGGCAGATGTTGGGTGCAGTTTTCAGCAGTATACAAAGCAGACAGGCTCTAAATGGATTAAAAGATACTTATTTGGGCTGCGTTTAAAGCCGTCAAATGTGTAAAAATTTGAGTCTGGTGCTGGCACTATTTTGAACTTACTGCTTCTGACCTGCTTTAAAGAAAAACCACATGGGGCCAACATACAAGGGCATCTTTGGCTCATTTATATAACATGACACAATAAAGTTATTATTGAAACATATAAAAACCTTAAAGTGGTCTGTAAAAACACAAAATTCCAGTGGAAAAATGGCCAAAGGACAGGAGCAAACAGTTCAGTCAAAATTATAGACCAGGCGTGGTGGCTCACGCCTGTAATCCCAGCACTTTGGGAGGCCATGGCGGGTGGATTGCTTGAGGCCAGGAGTTTGAGACCAGCCGGGGCAACATAGTTATACCTCGTCTCTACAAAATAATAAAAATGAATAAAAAAAAAAACTAGCTGGGCATGGTGGTGTGTGTCTGTAGTCCCAGCTACCTGGGAGGCTGACGCACGAGTTTCTCTTACGTCCAAGAATTCAAGGCTGCAGTGAGCTATGATTGCACCACTGCATTCCAGCCTGGGCGAGAGAGTAAGACACTGTCAAAAAAAGAAAGAGAGAAAGGAAAGAAGGGAGGGAGGGAGGATTATGCTTAGTAATTTAATATTTGAGAATTGTTTAATCTTGATTATTGAAGACATAAAGTAGAACACCTATTGTTTCTACATTACATTAGAAAAAATTATATCATTCTGGAAATATAGATCCTCTAATGTCTGATAGTTCTATCTAATTGGCTCAATGTTTTGGGAGGTCAGGTGTCAACATATAAGCTGTTCATCTTCTTGGAGCTAAAAGTACCGTTACTTTTTTTTTTTGAGATGAAGTCTTGCTCTCGCCCAGGCTGGAGTGTAGTGGCACAATCTCGGCATACTGCAACTTCTGCCTCCTGGGTTCAAGTGATTCTCCTGCCTCAGCCTCCCAAGTAGCTGGGATTACAGGCATGTGCCACAGCACCTGGCTAATTTTTGTATTTTTAGTAGAAACAGGGTTTCCCCATTTTGACCAGGGTGATCTCGAACTCCTGACCTTAGGTGATCCACCTGCCTTGGCCTCCCAAAGTGCTGAGATTACAGGCATGAGCCACGATGCCTGGCCAGTACCATTACTTTTAATTTACCTTCTGAAAATAATCTAAATTGAGAAAAGTAATTATAGAAGCTTTGATTACAAAAGTGAAGAGCTAGAAACAAAAGGGTAACAAGAGGGAAATTGATAAGTGAATCATAGGATATCAACTTGTAACTGTTAAAATAAAAATCATGAAACGTGGAGACAGATGAAAAAGTATGTAAATCGTTAAGTGGGAAAAACAGAGCATAAAATTATGCTACATTTTGTTTATAGCCACTGTATAATCTATGGGTACATACTGTTTAAACTTAGAAGAATCTATAGAGGATGTAAGTAGAGTCGTCCCACCTTTACCTGTGGGGACAGTGTTACAAGTCCCCTAGTGGATGCCTGAAACCGCGGATAGTACCAAACTCTGTGTATTATGTTTTTTCAGTCTGACAACTGAGATGACTACAGATTGATTATCCCTTATCCCAAAATGCTTGGAACTAGAAGTATTTTGCATTTGGGTTTTTTGGGGGAGATTTTGGAATATTTGCATATACATAATGAGATACCTTGGAAAGAGGACCCAAGTCTAAACACTAAATTAATAAATTAATTTCTTTATTTATATTAGAGTTAAGGGTCTTGCTCTGTTACCCAGGCTGGAGTGCAGTCGCATGATCATGGCTCACTGCAGCCTTGAACCACTGGGCTCAGGCAATCCTCCTGCCCCAATCTCTGGAATAGCTGGGACTACAGGCGTACACCACCATGCCAGGCTAATTTTGTTTTTTGTAGACTCGGGATCTCACTGTGTTGCCCGGGCTGGTCTCAAACTCCTGGCCTCAAGTGATCCTCCTGCCTTAGCCTCCCAAAGTGCTGGGATTACAGGTATGAGCCACCATGCTAGGCCTCAATTTATATTTTATCTATACCTCATACACATACCCTGAAGGTATTTTATATAATAACTTTAATAATTTTATGCACAAAACAAAGTTCAGTTGTGACCCATCACATGAGGTTGGGTGTGGAATTTTCCACTTCTGGCATGGTGCATAAAAAGTTTCAGATTTTGGAGCATTTTGGGATTTTGGATTTTCAGATTAGGGATACTCAACGTCTTCTAAGTAACTAATGGGCAGAGTGGTAGAGTGTGGATATGCTGGACAAAGGGATGATTCACATCCTGGGTGGGATGGAGCAGGATGGTGTGCAATTTTATCATGCTGCTCAGAGGGTGCAAAATTTAAAATGTATGAATTATTTATTTCTGGAATTTTCCATTTAATATTTTTGAGCCATGATTGACTGCAGGTAACTAAAACCACAAAAAGTAAAAGCATGGATGAAGGGGCCTATTGTAGCTTGCTTGGATGAAGGAGTTGTAAGATAAATTATTTGAAATTTTGTTTTAAGAATAGAGTTCTTCCTTAAGGAAAAATTGTAATTCCTTAAATTCGCTCAATGAATGAAGCTTGTTCTTAGTCATGCACCGAGTTTTAGTACAAATGATCATGGTGCTGCAATGTGAGTTTGTCTGTTGCTGTTGACTTGAGTGCCCAGCCAGTTGGCATGACCGAGCAGGCTGCTGAGCCCCAGGAGAGGGCAAACTTGATCTGTTGAGCAGGAATACAATGACCGAGACTTACTGGGAAACTTACTTCATCCAGCTGATGTATTTTTAGATTTGTGTGAATTGGCTGGTTGTATCAATAACTAAGTATTTCAGGTTCCAAATTATTTCTTCTATGGTGTTCTGAGAGTTTGAAGGCTTATTTGGCTTGAGAAAGAGAAGGAAAAGAGCAAGGGAAATAATTTTCAAACAGTTACATAGAGTTCTTTTTTAAATTCCTACTCCACACTTGGATTGCAACATAAAAAATGAGGAAGGTAGGCGAGGCGTGGTGGCTCACGTCTGTGATCCCAGCACTTTGGGAGGCCTAAGTGGGCAGATCACGAGGTCAGGAATTCGAGACCAGCCTGGCCAACATGGCGAAACCCCATCTCTACTAAAAATACGAAAGGTAGCCAGGTGTGGTGGCACATTCTTATAATCCCAGCTTCTCAGGAGGCTGAGGCAGGAGAATTACTTGAACCTGGGAGGCAGAGGTTGCAGTGAGCCAAGATCACACCATCGCACTCCATCCTGGGCGACAGAGTGAGACTCCGTCTCAGGAAAAAAAAAAAAAAAAAAGGATTAGGAAGGTAGGGGGAAAGTAAGAACATCAGCACTTTTTAAGCACAGATTGGTATCAAGCACTGGCCAAAGTATATGGATTTAATTCATTCACTCCTCATAATGACCCTAGGAGGTAAGCTCGGTTATTATCTTCATTTTACAGACTACTAGAGGAACACGCCTCTAAAGTAAGGTGCCTATGCTTACACATCTACTAAGTCGCAGGACTGGGATCTGAAACCGGATAGTCTGGTTCCAAGATCTGTGTTCTTAACCACCATCCTCTGCTGGACACATTCTGATGTGTTTTGTGAGGCGACTATAGAGTCATTTACTTAAATTATTTTACAGAGTGATATGTGTAATTGGGATTGGTTTGGTTGCATCCCTGCTGAAAAGCACAAGAATTCTGTGGAAGTTTTTGTTTTTCCGGGGTTTCTTCCATCCTGTGTTTCTGGGGCTTCTTGTATACACTTAGGTAAAAAGAATAAGTCGTAACTTGTTTGCGAGAAGAATACTTCTTCAAGAACAACACTATGAATAATGAAATGCTTTTATTTCCTAGGCTATGCTAACAGAGATTGAGCACAAGGTTGCCTTTCTGTTAGAGACTTGCAAAGATCAGGGCCTGGGAGATAATGGAGCCACTCAACATGAGGCTGAAGCACTTTCGCTGAAACTGAAAACAGTGAAGTGCAATTTAGAAAAAGTCCAGATGATGCTTCAGGAGAAGCACAGTGAAGATCAGGTAAAAAATGACTATCTATAGACTTGATTCATCTTGATATACATCTTGATATACATATGTGGCAGACCCGCCAGAAGAGAACTCTGGTTGGAAGTGATGAACCAGCTACAGAGAAACTGTACTAAGTGTGAAAGAATTCCACACATTAACACTGTAGATGAGTACACTGGCTTGTTATTTTTATTTCATTCTACTTTGCAGTTTTCCTATCTAGGTTGTTGTTGGTGATGGTGGTGGTTTGGTTTTTGTTGGTTTAATGTGGCTGAGTATTCTTGCTGGCAGTGAGGTCTAGTGTAAGGCTTCTTCATAAAAGAAGGATGTATTATAAAGGAATGTTGTGACTAATTGACTGGAAAACAAAGCTTTCATAGATGTGACTAAAATTTGACATCAGAAACATAAACCTCTTTCCAGGATACTTTGTTACTGATTTGCAAATATTTATATATACTAATCAAAGTATCATATAGCTAAGGTATTCTCATGATTTTTAAAAGCACTCAGTGTTTATAAATGCAAATGTGCATCTTATGAGTAGATCTTACTATATAAGATTTGCGTGTGCTTATGAGTGGTTCCTACTTACGAGATTTATGTTCACAGAAATAAGACTGGCTGCATATACATAGGCTATGTGGTTCCCCTTTTATCCTCATATGTTCTCTTTTTTAAAAAAATGTATTTTAGCCATTGGGGAAATTTGGATTTATAATACTGTTTCTCTTTTTGATAATTTTTTAGTTGGTATTTGTTCTTAAGAAAAAAGGCAATACATTTTCTTGCTTTTAGTAATTCATTGGATGAATTAGCTTCAAGAAGTAAGATGATCACTTCACCAAATGTAGTAGTTTTTGAAGTTGTTATGAAATAAGTACATTAAATCATAGTAGGCTGGGCGTGGTGGCTCACTCCTGTAATCCCAGCACTTTGGGAGAATGAGGCAGGCAGATCACCTGAGGTCAGGAGTTTGAGACCAGTCTGGCCAACATGGTGAAACCTTGTCTCTACTAAAAATACAAAAATTAGCTGGGTGTGGTGGGCACACCTGCAATCACAGCTACTTGGGAGGCTGAGGCAGGAGAATCCCTTGAACCCGAGAGGCAGAGGTTGCAGTGATCCAAGATCACACCCTTGCACTCCAGCCTAGGCGACAAGTGTGAAACTCCATCTCAAAAAACAAAAAAATTATAGTGTATAATTATAGCAAATAACAAAATACCATCATTTGTTTCATATAGAATTTTTCTATGTGGTCCCATTATTAGAATTGAGATAAAGGGGAGTTTGTTTTTAAAAATAAATAGCCTGCCATTATGAAATATTTTGCAGCATCCTACCATTCTAAAGAAATCCTCAGAGCCGGAGCATCCAAAAGCTCTCCAACCAGTTAACCTTTCTGAATTGGAATCCATTATAACTGAAAGGCCACTATTCAGCAGACAAAAAGATTTCCAGCAGCAACAGGTAATTCTAGCCCCCAACAGTTGTAGGGACAAGAATATAACTTTTTAACCAGGCAAGGTGGTGCAAACCTACAGTCCTAGCTACTTGGGAGGCTGAGGTGGGAGGATCACCTGTGGCCAGGTGTTGGAGACCAGCCTGGGCAACATAGTGAGACCCTGTTTCAAAAACAAAAAAGAAAAGCCCAGACACAGTCGCTCATGCCTGTAATCCCAGCATTTTGGGAGGCTGAGGTAGGTGGATCATTTGAGGTCAGGAGTTCAAAACCAGCCTGGACAATATGGTGAAACCCTATCTCTACTAAAAATACAAAAAAATGAGCCAGGCGTGGTGCGCGTGCCTATAATCCCAGCTACTCGGGAGGCTGAGGCACGAGAATCACTTGAATCCAGGAGGCAGAGGTTGCAATGAGCTGAGATCACACCACTGTACTCCAGCCTGGGGTGACAGCGTGAGACCTGTCTCCAAAAAGAAAAAAGCTTTCTATATGGAATTTCTGCAAAGTGTGGCATGTGGGTGTTTGTGTGTGTGCAGAAACTCTGAGAGTTTTCAGCATTTACCATAGCACCTGCTTTGCTTTCAGCTGCTAACATTGGGGACACCATAACTTTGCTCCTTTATTAACTTGCATCTTATATCAACTTGCATCTTTTATCAGCTGTCTTCAGGGTGAACTTCTGTAGTTGCAGCTCTGCCTTGCCTGTGTTTTCGAAATGTGTTTGTATGTCTTTGATGATTTTCCATGTATGCAGTTTAAATAACAGCTATTGTGTGAATATTTTAAATAGGTTTTTGGGAAGTGAGAGTTTATAAGAACAGGGATGCAAGAAAGAGACATAGTAATTAATGATTTAGGAAGTGACTCAAAATTAGATTTATCTCAGCAGAGGAAACTATTGGGTACTAATTGAAAAACTTGATGGATTGGACCATTGGAATTTCATTCAGTTACAGGTTCTGGAGTTAAAACCAATGGAACAGAAAGATTTCATCAAATTCATAGAATTTAATGCTAAGAAAATGTGGCCCCAGTATTGCCAACATGATAAAGATACAGCTCAGGAATCATCTGCAAGGTAAAACATTTAAAAATAGAGTTGGACATTCAGTGGTTTTATGACTGGGAGAATTAAGAGTGTTTCTTTTAAAAACTGCTCATAGAACTGTGAATGTATATAAAATTTTTAGTGTTGATAATTCTCTTCACCTCTTCTTCTTCTTCAAAAGCAACCAGGCATCCAGCCCCGAAAATGACGTTCCAGACTCAATCTTGTCACCCCAGGGCCAAAATGGAGATAAGTGGCAATATCTGCATCACAAACTCTCATCAAAAATAAAGCTCCCACTCCTTCAGCTTGTGGAGCCTCAGGTCAGTCTACATCTACATGGTGTAAATAGCCTGTTTGTCTTTGAAAATCCAACAGGCATTCATTAAATAAACATGTATATTCTGCAAAAAGCAAAGTTGTCAAGTGAGTTTTTCACTTGGCTGACACATTTTCTTGATCTTGGAAACGTGCGTTAGGGACCCCTCCTTTGTGCTTCTGTAGCACCCAGGGCTTCCCTCATCAGAGCTTTTATTACACTATCCACCTGTTTATTTATAGTCTGTATTCCCCATTAGATGGGGAAGAAAGACAGATCATGTCTGCCCGGTTAGCATTTGAGTGCCAAGCACAGTACCTAGGACATCATAGACTCTCAGTTACTGTTTGTTGAATGAATGAATGAATATATGTTTTAAGAAACACTTTAGCCGGGCTCGGTGGCTCAAGCCTGTAATCCCAGCACTTTGGGAGGCTGAGACGGGCGATTCACGAGGTCAGGAGATCGAGACCATCCTGGCTAACACGGTGAAACCCCGTCTCTACTAAAAAAACACAAAAAACTAGCCGGGCAAGGTGGCGGACGCCTGTAGTCCCAGCTACTCCGGAGGCTGAGGCAGGAGAATGGCCTAAACCCGGAAGGCGGAGCTTGCAGTGAGCTGAGATCCGGCCACTGCACTCCAGCCTGGGCGACAGAGCGAGACTCCATCTCAAAAAAAAAAAAAAAAAAAGAAAGAAAGAAACACTTTAAAAACTATACAGTGCTATATGAGTGTCATTCATTCATCAGAAAATTCTTTGGAATCTACCATGTGCCAACCCCTGTGCCAATGGCACTGGCTAATTGGTGTTCCCTCTGATTGGCCCTCATGACTACCGTCACAGGCTCTATCAGGGTGGTTTGCTGTGTCAGCCACTGCTGCCTCTCTCTAGACAGGGAGCAGGTGAGCAAAACAGCCCCATTGCGTACAAGGCAGGCTTATGCCTTCTACCACACACTCACATTGCCTGAGCAAAGGTTACCCATGATTTCCCAATTCCCCAGTCTGATAGGAACTTCTCAGCCGTCCTCTTTCCTCCTAAGGACCTTACTTGACTAATTAAAGTTGAATCAAACTCATCAGTTGGCCTTTAGCCTTGGTTTCTCCATATTACACTGTAACGTGTACATAGGTCTCTTGCAAAGAACTCCACTCATTGTTAGTTCTTTCCCCAAGCAGAGTCATCTACCACCTCACCCTGTTTCATTTTATTTGTTAGTTTTCCAATTTGAGGAAGAAGCTAACTCTGAATCATTCAGCCTTCTGAAATCACAGCTCATTTTCAGTACTTATTTAACTTTTCAATAACAAATAAAGATGCAAATCCATCCCTTAGAAGAGACTTGAATTCTATTCTAACAGTTGGCTGTGTCCAAAGTAAACTGGTAAATAAACAGCTAACCCTGTAGCATGAATGTTGTTATTACTAAACTGAAAGATTAATGGTTTCACACACACACACACACCACCTTTTTTTGTTTTTGTTTTTGTTTTTAAGAGACAGAGTCTCAGCCGGGTGCAGTGGATCACCTGAGGTCAGGAGTTCGAGACCAGCCTGGTCAACATGGTGAAACCCTGTCTCTACTAAAAATATAAAAATTAGCCAGCCGTGGTGGTGGGCGCCTGTAATCTCAGCTACTTGGGAGGTTGAGGCAGGAAAATTGCTGGAACTCGGGTGGCAGAGGTTGCAGTGAGCCGAGATTGCGCCATTGCATTCCAACCCTGGCAACAACAGCGAGACTCTGTCTCAAAGAAAAAAGAAACAAGTTCTCGCTGTTACCCAGGGTGGAGTGCAGTGGCATGACCAAAACTCATTGTAACTTTGAACTCCTGGGCTCAAATGATCCCCCTGCCTCAGCCTTCCAAGTGACTAGGACTACCGGTGTGCAGCACCATGACCAGCCACTTAAAAATTTTTTTTATAATTTTTTTTTTGGTAGAGAAAGGTCTTGTTATATTGTATAGGCTGGTCTTGAACTCCATTGAACTCCTGGCCTCAAGGGATCCTTCCACCTCTATTTCCCAAAGTACTGGGATTATAGGCATAAGCCACTGAGCCTGGCCTTTCCTCTCATTTTGATATCTAAATGAACCCTCAAGTATCTAAATATAACTAGTCATGACTTTTCAAAGCTGTCCAAAATATTAAAACTTGATTTAATTATTTTTTCTTATAAATGACAAGACAGACAAAAATGCTCACCAAGAAAATGACTCAGAAGACAGCAGGCAAAGGCATCTTTTTCTGTTTAAATTATCAGCAGGCTGGACATGGTGGCTCACGCCTGTAATCCCAGCACTCTGGGAGGCTGAGGCAGGTGGATCACCTGAGGTCACGAGTTCGAGAATAGCCTGGCTGACATAGCAAAGCCCTGTCGCCTACTAAAAATATGAAAGTCAGCCGGGCGTGGTGGCAGGTCCCTATTATCCCAGCTACTCAGGAGGCTGAGGTAGGAGAATCGCTTGAACATGGGAGACAGAGGTTGCAGTGAGTTGAGATCATGCCACTGCACTCCAGCCTGGGTGACAGAGCAAGACTCCATCTCGAAAATAAAAAAATTAATTAATTAACATCAGCAGGGTCTAAAACTGTCACTAATAGGGTTTCCCTTTGTCAAATAGGTTCCCACAAATATGGGTGTTCTACCCAGTGTGAGTATGTATAACTTTAGATACCCAACAACTGAAGAACTGAAAACCTACACCACCCAACTTGAAGACCTGCGCCAAGAAGCAAGTAACCTTCAGACACAGGTAGAAGCTGCACACAATGTATTTTCCTCATTGCAGTAATATAAACAGAGAAAGGAGATACCATCATTGTGACTTGGTCATAATTGTCGTCACAGAACAAATCATAGAACACACAATGGAATGGGTCCTAGGATTGCAAATAGAATTGGTCTTGCTTGCGAACTCTAATAAATTTTGTAGTGGTTTCCTAGGGACTGTGTGCAAAGGATTCTGAGTCCAAGATCAGCAGGAAAGAGGATCATGATTGATGAGTTCTGTCTGCAGTGGTGATCTGGGATTGGAAGGGTGACGGAGGAGAGTAGGGAGGGAGTATAGGCATGGTTTTCAACGCTGAGCAGACTTAACACTGAGGTAATGCTTGCTAGGTTATGTGCGGTGTCCATCAGAGAAGACAGTAGGAGATGGCCCAAGCTGGAGTGCTGACTAGCTATGGCATGCCCCTAAACTACTTGTAACTGTTCAAGAATTCAGGGTAGCTGTGGGTAAAGTAAAAGAGGTGACCCTAGCAGCTTATGCTAAAACAGATCTGTGGCTCCCAAACTCACCAGGCCCAATGCACGACACTGGGGACGTGCTTGGAGTCATACACCTAAGCCTTGATTCTCACAATCGGCTCGTAAATGACATTTTCCCCTTCCTCTGCAGGCTGTTCCTGTCTTTAAGACACTGTACCCACTCTTTGTAATCAACCACTTCAGGCTTCTCTTTTTTGACTTCTTTTTCTTCTCCAGGCTATACTTGATTTCATTAACCGCTTTCTCCTACATTGGAATGTGGAGGGTGGGAAACAGTGGTAAAGGAGACAGTGTAATTTATCTGGGACCACACTTTCACCTGGATCACCCTGCTAAGGGATCCTTCATCTTATGACCTTTTAGTCCCATTCAGTACTCAAATAACTACCTAACGTTGAGCTTCTTAAACTCGTTTTTCTCCAAGTTTAACATTGTGAGTTTATTTATTTGTTCTGCTACCTAGTTCACAAAGTGTTTGAAGCAACTTATTACAAAAGAAGCATAACATAAATCGTAAACTATAATGGAAACTAGGCAAAATATAGGTCTAGGAAGGCAAAGGTATCCTGATTTTCTTTTTCTTTTTTCCTCTTGATTCAGGAAAATATGACAGAAGAAGCATATATCCATTTGGATAAAAAATTGTTTGAACTATTCCTGACCCTTAGTCAGTGCCTCAGCAGTGTGGAGGAGATGCTGGAGATGCCCAGGCTTTACACGGAGTATGGTTCTGGCCGGCAGGTGCACTGCGAGGTAGGGCACTTCTCACGAATCCATGTGTTGGCCATTACAGCAGCCCCGTGAGTTAAGCCTGAGTGGAAGCCTCTTGAAGTCAGAGCTCATTCATTGTCTTCCTTCCTCTCCACTTCAGACACTGGCTCTTGAGTTGAAGAAACTTTATTTAGCACTGAGTGACAAGAAGGGTGATCTTTTGAAAGCCATAACTTGGCCTGGCAAGAACACCAACTTGCTCCTTGAATGTTTTGACAACCTTCAAGTCTGCCTGGAGCACACTCAGGCTGCAGCTGTCTATAGAAGCAAGGCCCTAAAAGCTGGCCTTGATTACAACCGCAGTTACCAGGTATGGTTCCGCGCACACAGCCTATGTTAGCACTGGTTTAAGTTACAGCATGGACCCCTAATGCCTATTTATTCCTATCCCTGGTGACATTTGTTAATAAGAATTACTAAGGGAAATGATGAGACTCTTCTGTTTGTTGCTCATGGTTGGAGATCATTTGAAATTGAAGCCCTGGCTGGGTGCAGTGGCTCATGCCTGTAATCCTAGCACTTTGGGAGAGACCGAGGCAGGCAGATCACCTGAGGTCCGGAGATTGAGACCATCCTGGCCAACATGGTGAAACCTCGTCTCTATTAAAAATACAAAAATTAGCCGGGCATGGTGGTGTGTGCCTGTAATCCCAGATACTTGGGAGGCTGAGGCAGGAGAATTGCTTGAACCTGAGAGGCAGAGGTTGCAGTGAGCTGAGATCACGCCACTGCACTCCAGCCTGGGCAGCAGAGCGAGACTCCATCTCAAGAAAACAGAAAGTGAAGCCCTTTCTGAAGTCTTGACTGAGCGCAGTGACTCATGCCTGTAATCCCAGCACTTGGGAGGCCTAGGTAGGTGGATTGCTTGAGCCCAGGATTTCGAGACCAGCTTCGGCATCATAGATCCCATCTCAAAAAAAGAAAAAAGTAAAAAAAAAAGATAAAAATAGAGTCTTGAGTATGAATTTGTTGGGATGAGCTAACATAATGTTTAATTTCTTGTATTACATTTAGCCATTTAACAATTAAAATGGGGGGGGTGGCATTTGTATTTGTTTTTCTAGGCTAGAGGGAGCCATTAACGCTTTTGAGGTAAGGAATGACAATCCGTGTATGTTTCAGGTAGATTCCTCCAGCAGTTGTCTAAAGTGAATTGGAGAGGGAGAGACTCCAGGCAGGTAGAAGAGTTAGGAAGCTACTAAAATTATCTAATGAAAACGAAATGAAACCCAATACTATTTATGAATGAGGCTTGCCCATAAAAATCAAGCCTGAATCTGACCAAGCTTCTAGAATCCAAGTAAAACAGACACAAGAAAAGAAGAACAGGTTAAACAGCACACTGGGAGTGTAGTGTGCCAAATCCAGCCTGTGGGAAACTGTACTGAACAAATGACCCATTTTTTCACACACACACATTCAAGAAACAAAAAAGAAAGGTGGTCAGGGATTCTGCAGATTCAGAGAGATCTAAGATGTACTTATCCATCATGACATATGCACCTCATTTGGATCCTCATTGAAATAAATCAGAAAGAAAAATTATAGGCAATTAAGGATCTGTGAATCCTATCTGGGTGGTTAAATCATACTAAGGAATTGTTATTGATGGCGGGGAGGAGTATATTGGAGTATTTTTTTTTTTTTTTTTTTTTTTTTTTAGACGGAGTCTGGCTCGGTCGCCCAGGCTGGAGTGCAGTGGCCGGCTCTCAGCTCACTGCAAGCTCCGCCTCCCAGGTTCACGCCATTCTCCTGCCTCCGCCTCCCAAGTAGCTGGGACTACAGGCGCCCGCCTCATCGCCCGGCTAGTTTTTTGTATTTAGTAGAGACGGGGTTTCACCGTATTAGCCAGGATGGTCTCGATCTCCTGACCTCGTGATCCGCCCGTCTCGGCCTCCCAAAGTGCTGGGATTACAGGCTTGAGCCACCGCGCCCGGCCTATTGGAGTATTTTTAAAGAGAAGGATGGGATCTTTATCTTTTAGAAACATATACTGAAACATATACTGAAACATATACTGAAACATATACTGATCAAATGACTTGAGACCTGGGATTTGCTTCCAAATAGCCTGAAGGAAAGGAGATTAGGTACAGTTGAGAGCTGGAGGGAGGATGTAGAGGGAAGAAGGTCAGCCATGAATCAATAATTGTTGAAGTTTAATGATGATACAATGGGGATTTCTCTATTTTTGTATTTGTTTGAAATTTCTAATGTCACAAAAATTATAAAAACCAACTAAATATAAAAAAAGATAATGAAGACCTAAATGAGATTGCTCAGTTTCCTGCATTTATCTTACAGAATGAAATAAAGAGATTATATGATCAGCTCATTAAGAGTAAGACATCTTTACAACAGTCTTTGAATGAAATCAGTGGCCAGAGTGTTGCTGAACAGCTTCAGGTAATCAAGTCAAAATAATCCAGACTGACTGAACTTTGAACCACAGAGCTTTGCGTTTAAGCCGTGCTTCTGAGCTATTTTCCTTTGTGAGCAGCAGCAAGACTTAAGTACATAAATAAAAAGTGAAAACTATTTATGTTGACCTTTTAAAAACATCTCTTAATTTTCTGAAGCTCGATGTATTAAAACAACGGGAGACCATTTTCACTTATCAACCATGACAAAATGTGTATGTCCACTGTTGGTAAGCATATTGGTAAATGAGACCCTCGTCCTCTTGCCAGGGGAGTCCTGGGGATCCTTTGTCTGTATATCAGAATTTTAAACATAAATACTCTCTCTTCCAGCAGTCATTTGACTTCATTTATTTAGCAAATATTAATTGAGGATCCACTATGTTCAGGCACTGTTTGAGGTGCTGAACTTGTACTCCTCCTAAGGATATAAGATAAGTGCATAGAGATAAATATTTTGGCCAGGTGTGGTGGCTCACGCCTATAATCCCAGCACCTTGGGAGTCTGAGGCAGGTGGATCACTTGAAGCCAGGAGTTCGAGACCAGCGTGGCCAACATGGTGAACCCTGTCTCTATTAAAAATACAAAAATTAGCCAGGTGCAGTGGCACACGGCTGTAGTCCCAGCTACTCTGGAGGCTGAGGTGTGATCATTGCTTAAGTCTGGGAGGCAGAGGTTGCAGTGAACTGAACTGAGATTGTGCCACTGCACTCCAGCTTGGGTGACAGAGCCAGACCTTTGTCTCTAAACAAATAAATAAATAAATAAGCCATAAATATTTAAGGATGGACCCAGCAGCTCCGCTTGAATTAAAAACTGTGAATAACCTAAAAGTCCATTGAGAGCTGACTGATACAAAAGCAGGGTACACCCTTAACAATAGCATGCTGTGTGTGTGTTTCAAAGGAGCTAGATATGTGTATACTGATGTGAAGAGATGCTGAAGAGCTGGTGAGTGAGGAATGCTAGCCACAGGACAGAGTGCTGTGGTGCAGTTCATTGAGTTTAAGGATATGCGCGTATACCCCTCCTGGTATGGAGCATGTTAGGAACTGGGGACCTCTGGGAAGATTGTTAAGGAGAGGTGAGGGAGCAGGAACTGGGCTTTTCGTTTTTCCCTTCATCCCTTTCTGTACTGTTTAATTCTTTTTAGATGACTATGTGTACTTCTCTGACGTATTGAAGGGTTTTCTTTTCTTGTATTGTCTCTCACTTAGAAAGCAGATGGATATACAGTGGAGCTGGAGAACGCTGAGAGCCGAGTGGTCAAACTACGAGATGAAGGGGAGAGGCTTTATTTACCTTACGTTTTACTCCAGGAGGTTTACAAATTAGAGGTATGCCTGAGCAGAAAACGTTGACTCAGCACTGTGATTGTGAGGAGTCAGATTCTTTTCTTTCACCAACAGAGTTTAGATTTGTCTTTCAGTTATTGCCTCGGTTGGATGAAAATGCATTTGTGCACCTGCTCTTCTCTTTTCAGGATGTACTTGACAGTATGTGGGGAATGCTAAGAGCCAGGTACACAGAACTCGGCAGCCCTTTTATCACTGAGAGCCAGCAAGATGCTTTGTTGCAAGGCATGGTAGAACTGGTGAAGATTGGGAAGGAAAAGCTTGCTCATGACCACTTAAAACAAACCAAAAGTAAAGTGGTGTTACAGGCTCAACTAGAAAATCATAAGGTGAGACAGACACATGGGTCGGATGTCCCCTTCATAGACTAAAATCTTAAGGTATTTCTGAATGTGAACAGAAAGGATCCATTTTTCTTCTTTGTTGAAATTTAAGCTATTCATCCTTCTAATAAACATCTATTAGAATGCTTAATGTGTACCAGGAACCCTGGTACATGCTGGGAATTTGGGCTATGAGTAAAAACAGACACAGTTCCTTATATTCATGGAGCTTTCACCTGATTGAGAAGATAGACATTTATCAACAAGTCTTCAAACAAATTAAATTGAGGATACACTCTACGAGAGCATTTAATAGCAGAAGGTGACTTAGGAAAGTTAGAAAAGGCTTTCCTGGCCTTGCACAGTGGCTTATGCCTGTAATCCCAGAACTTTGGGAGGCCAAGGCGGGTGGATCACCTGAGATCAAGAGTTCGAGACCAGCCTGACCAAAATGGTGAAACCCCGTCTCTACCAAAAATACAAAAATTAGCTGGGCATGGTGGCAGGTGCCTGTAATCCCAGCTACTCAGGAGGCTGAGGCAGGAGAATCACTTGAACTCAGGAGGCAGAGGTTGCAGTGAGCTGAGATCACGCCCCTGCACTGCAGCCTGGGCGACACAGAAAAAAAAAAAAAAAAAGAAGAAGAAGAAGAAAAGACTTTCCTGAGAACTAGAATCAAAAGGAAGGTGTATTCTTTTTTTTTTTTTTTTTTTTTTTTTTTTTTTTTTTTTTGAGACGGAGTCTCACTCTGTCGCCCAGGCTGGAGTGCAGTGGCCGGATCTCAGCTCACTGCAAGCTCCGCCTCCCGGGTTCACGCCATTCTCCTGCCTCAGCCTCCCGAGTAGCTGGGACTACAGGCGCCCGCCACCTCGCCCGGCTAGTTTTTTGTATTTTTTAGTAGAGACGGGGTTTCACAGTGTTAGCCAGGATGGTCTCGATCTCCTGACCTCGTGATCCGCCCGTCTCGGCCTCCCAAAGTGCTGGGATTACAGGCTTGAGCCACCGCGCCCGGCCTGGAAGGTGTATTCTTATGTAGTATAAGACTATAATAAATCTTTTCATTTTCAAAATTCATTTCATTAAACAAAAACCTCTTGATCACCAGCTAAAGATAAAGAGTAATCTAGGTGCTGGTAATTAAAAATGTGTAAGACAGTTCCTACCTGAGGTAAGCTTACGGTCTAGCATTTGGAAGGTAGAGCTTAGTCTAAGAAAAGATGAAAGGTAAATATTGTATGAAGGATGGAGGGAAGAGGAGAAAATAATATTGATTATCTACAGTGTGTCAGGCCCCTTGCTAGATGCTTTTGTAAACGTCTCTATGTATATGTCATTTTCAAGGCTTAGGAGAAGGGATTCACATAATTAACAGAGGGGTCCCTACAGACAACTGGAGGAGGCAGTAAATGGAGAAGAACCAGGTGAAATAAAGCCTTCCTCTTGAAAAGTTCTTGAAGTTCAAATACAAATACAGGAAGCTTTATGTCCAGGATTCCTATAAATCAGCAAATCTCCTTTATTTAGTCATTTTCTTGAGTCGAAGTTAGTGCCAAGGTTAAGGCGCCCTGTCTTTTGAATATGTGGGCTGCTTGAGTTTGCACGTCTGTCCATCCAACTTGTCTTGAAATTCATCAGCCACAGTGGCATCTGTTTTTTGGTTTTTTTGTTTGTTTGTTTTTGTTTTTTTAAGAGACAGGGTCTCTGTTTTCCAGGCTGAAGTGCAGTGGTGTAATCATAGCCCATTGTAGCCTCAAAATCCTGGTCTCAAACAATCCTCTCACCTCAGCCTCCTGAGTAGCTGGGACTATAGATGTGTGCCACCTCACCTAGCCGGCATCTATCTTTTTGTAGCATTTAGACTCAAAGCAACTGATTTAGAAAGCTCTATCTGGAAATTGAAATTGACAAAAATGTTTGCCATTTAACATGGATTATTTAGTGGAAAATAACACTTAAGAATAATACTTCTTTATAATTCATTGAAGTTCCACTAGTGTTCAAAGACTAAGAGATTTTTTTTTTTTTTTTTTTTTTTTGAGAGGGAGTCTCGCTCTGTCGCCCAGGCTGGAGTGCAGTGGCAGTGGCATGATCTCGGCTCACTGCAACCTCCGCCTCCTGGGTTCAGATGATTCTCCTGCCTCAGTCTCTCAAATGACTGGGATGACGGGCATTCACCACCATGCCCAGCTAATTTTTGTATTACTGGTAGAGATGGGGTTTCGCCATGCTGGCCAGGCTGGTCAATTTGACTCTACATGGATGTCCTGGGATTTTGGATTTAAAACAAAAATAACTGGATATAAAGTTGAAGTGACTTGGTTTTTAAGATTTTCACAATTTCAAAATAAATATTAAAACTTTCTCCATCTCATAGATTTTTTTCCAGAAGCTTGTTGCTGACATGTTGTTGATCCAAGCATACTCTGCCAAAGTATTTCCTTCTTTATTGCAAAAGAGAGAGACATTTTGGGCAGAACAAGTAACAGAAGTTAAAATACTAGAAGAAAAGTCACGCCAACGTGGTATGAAGCTACAGAGTTTGTTGCAGGTATTGGGTTATGTATACGTTGTACTGAAGCTGGGAATTCCTGGTTTTCCATCACCACCCCAGGTGTTGAGAAGAAGTATCTAATTATCATTAAGCTATAGTTAAATGGAAGCCTGACAGTGAGGAATGTGGAATGTGGACCCCTGCTCAGGTTCTGAGGCCACTCCCTGAAGGAAAGGTTGGCTGGGATTTCTCATACATAGATTTGGAATGGTACTGCGTCTCTCTGCCTTTAGGTTCATGTATGAATAGGCAAAATGATAAGCACTTTGAGACCTTGAATGAGATCATTTGGGTGAAACAGTTACTGGTTTAGAAACTGTACTTCTTCAAGAGAACAGGCCCAGATGTTCTAAAATGGGTAATGGCAATCTTGTCTAAATTCAAAGAAAAAAATAAGCATGCATAAAGCTCCTTCTCAGTTTTGAGGCATTCCCCTCACAGCGTTTCATAGCTAATGTTAGTATTTAAAGGAAATAAAGAAAAAAGGAAGGAGGCTGGGCACGGTGGCTCACACCTGTAATCCCAGCACTTTGGGAGGCCAAGGGGGGCGGATCACGAGGTCAGGAGATTGAGACCATCCTGGCGAACACGGTGAAACCCTGTCTGTACTAAAAATACAAAAAATTAGCCGGGCATGGTGGTGGGCACCTGTAGTCCCAGCCACTCAGGAGGCTGAGGGAGGAGAATGGCATGAACCCGGGAGGCGGAGCTGGCAGTGGGCTGAGATTGTGCCACTACTCCAGCGTGGGTGACAGCGTGGGTGACAGAGTGAGACTCCGTCTCAAAAAAAAAAAAAAAAAGAAGGAAGGAAATGTTTAACTTGATAATGTAATATGGTGTTATTTTTTGCTAACAAAATTTATTTTCTAGTTAGTGTGTCAAGTTGATATTTCTAATATGTCATGGTATTTTTTTAAAAAGACTCAACGGACCCAGTGAGCATTCTATAAAAGCTCAGTGAGCCACTATGTGAATAGATATGGAATTGAGTGAGGTGGTTATTTTTCTAACAGATGATGTTTGGAGTCAGTAACTCAGCTCCGTGGTGTGTTGGGATCCTAAGGGTGGGCGTCTGTGAAAACGGGGCAAGCTAAAAGATGACAAGACTAGGGCTAAGGCAGTTGTCCTCCCCTGATGAAGTGTAAGCCTGTACTCCTCAGAGACACCCTGAGCAGACCTATGCTTCAAGTGGCATGGGGGTTTGGTGGGCGTGGGCTTGGGCTTTGAGACCAAGAGCAGCCTAATAAGAGCTTCTGCTGAATCAAGGTCTAAAATTTAGCTCTTTCCCTTTCCTAGTAAGAGAAAGGCTCTCTTGTGGCTCTGAGGTCTCTACAGAGTTGCTAAGAGTGTCACTTTAACTTCATTGTATTACTCCTTTAGTCATGTTACCCAGTTTGACAAGACAAGCCTAAAACACTAAATGCCAACTGAGATTCTTTTTAAACCTTATCCTCAAAGGCAATGGAATTCTTTTCCATTCGATGTTGAGTGCTTAGCAGAGTGGGTTACGTCTCTGACACACCTGGAATCTGTGCTTTAATTTTGTGTAGTCTTGGTGTTCATTTTTGTTTGGTGATGAATTGTGTTGTTATCTGGAACCAATCTAGTAAAGGCTTCCACTGATTTTATGTCCTTGATTCTCTAGAAATGGGAAGAATTTGATGAAAACTATGCATCTCTTGAAAAGGACCTGGAAATTCTTATATCTACATTGCCCTCTGTGAGTTTGGTGGAAGAGACAGAGGAAAGATTAGTGGAAAGGATTTCGTTTTACCAGGTATTTTTCTTCCATTTAAGTTATCAAAGGCATGTCCATAGCACTTTGTGTTTTACATTTGTTTTGACTAAGTGGCTTGATTTTGAAGGTTTGAATTGAAACAAAACGTTCATCGTATAGCTCACTGTTGAATGTATTCAGGGAGACTGCAGATTTGAATGTGAACTCCTCGGCATAACCACAAGTCTGGCATGGGGGAGAGGACCTTCTCTGAGTCGTGGCTCCATCACTTATTACTTCTGTGACCTTGCTGTCCCTAAGCCTCAGTTTTTTAATCTGTGGAACGTAGATAATCGAGCCGATTCCACCTGTCTCTGGAAGTGAATGCCAATGAGCTACTAGTATGGAAATGAGCTGAAGAATGGAAAGAACTTTGTCACCTTCAGCCTCTAAACATATATTTAGTTTTATTCCTACAGTGAAGTCCTGAGTAGGTGTAGCCCACGAGACAGACAATAATCTTACCTGCCACCAGCATTATAAAAACATCCCAGGCCGGGTGCAGTGGCGCACACCTGTAATCCCAGCACTTTGGGAGGCTGAAGCGGGTGGATTGCCTGAGCTCAGGAGTTTGAGACCAGCCTGGGCAAAATGGTGAAATGCTGTCACTACTGAAATACAAAAATAATAATAATAAATAAATAAATAAAAATAAAAATAAATTAGCTGGGTGTGGCAGTGTGTGCCTGTAATCCCAGTTTCTTGGGAGGCTGAGGTAAGAGAATTGCTTAAACCCGGGAGGTGGAGGTTGCAGTGAGCCAAAATCACGCCATTGCACTCCAGCCTGGGCGACAGAGCGAGACTCCATCTCAAAACAAACAAAAAAAGACCCTCAAACGTTTAAACTTTTTGTGTGTAACTTTTTGTATTGTTGTCATGAGTCTCTGTGTCTCTAATTTTGGTGCCAAAGAAAAGATAAAACCTTAAAATGGTTTTCAAGTGGCATTGAGAACATGACTAACAAGATAAAAACAGGTTTTAAGTCTTCTCACCAGGAACTTAAAATTCCTAGTTTTAACTTTAGAGTATATGCCGTCAGAATCTGAGTTGTGTGGCTAGAGGCAGTTATCAAATATCAACTTTAAAACTTCAAAAGCACATTTATCGCCTGAATGAACTAGGTGGAAAATGAAAGCAGGAAATACTTCCAGGGCTCTCTCTTCCATGGAGATATTTTAGCCTCTATAAGGAACATTTTCCCAGAGGCTGGGACACTGTATTTATACTCCCTAGATGTCTGGAAAGCTACAGTTGGTCTCATTGCCACCTTATTAATTATATTGAGCCTAACTCTAAGGTAAATCTGGGTCCTCTGGGGTGGGTGGGAGTGGGGGTGATGGGAGTACTGTTTAGCTCTTTGTTAGTCTAGGGATACGGAAGGTAGCATCTAAACAGCTGAAAGAATACAGTTGAGAACAGTATTTTAAGGCTTATTATTTTAAGCAACAGTCTAATATTAGCCAAAGTAATATGAGTATGATTGTTTTCTCCAAAAGTGACCATAAATATTAAAAAGAAAAAAATTGTTCTAAGATTTTAAATAAATTTGCCAGACTAAAGAAGACATATCTCATAAAGCCCATCTCACATATGGACTTCATAGGCTGTTCTCAGTTCAGAGTCAAGGAAAGGTTTGTGTGAGTCTGACAGATGTCATCATCTTGATCAGCCGTCGTCTGTGGGGCGTGGAACCTAGGGGTCAGTTGTGTGGCCTTTGAAGTCGAACAAACCTGTGTTCAAATGCTGGTTCGGCCTAGTTACTCGTGCACAGACTGTCTCCATGCATATAATCAGTGAATTAGGCTGGGCATGGTGGCTCACGCCTGTAATCCTAGCACATTAGGGGGCTGAGGTGGGCGGATAACCTGAGGTCAGGAGACCAGCCTGGCCAATATGGTAAAACCCCATCTCTACTAAAAATACAAGAATTAGCTGGGCATGGTGGCACGTGCCTATAATCCCAGCTACTCAGGAGGCTTAGGCAGGAGAATCGCTGGAACCCAGGAGGCGGAGGCTGCAGTGAGCCGAGATCAAGCCACTGCACTACAGCCTGGGTGACAGAGCGAGACTTCATCTCAAAAAAAACAAAAAGGGGGGAGGGGTGAATTAAGACTTTTCAGAGATGTTTTAAAGATGAAGAATCTAGCATTTCACTTAGAAAATTAAACTGATTCTTTTTTCTTTTAATACGGATGTTTGATATTTCATTCTAGCCCACACAGGCTGAGACACGGGGAGGGGATTACAAATGGGAGTGGTGGAAAGGGCCATGGAAGTGGAATTTTTTGGTAATTTTTTAAAAGGCTTAACTTAATTTGAAAATAGCAAACCTTCTGTTTTGATAATAATGTATTTTTTAAGATTAAGCAGGTGTCAGGATAAATGGCATTAGATGAATCCAGCTGTGTTAGGTAATTACCTTTAGATAGACTTCAGATAATTTCATTTTTCTTTCCATGGAGTTGGATTAATGATATGCTATTTTAATTTATTTTTCTAAAGTTTTCTTCCTTTCTGTCTACTGAATCTTTATATTCAGTAGAAGACTCTGGAAATGAATTTTCTGCCTAGTATTTGCATCTCATGGATAATAGAGAAATACTATTTTATTTATCCTCTTCTTATCTAAGTCACCATCTGAAGTGCTTCTGGGGGCAGAACAGAAATAAGGAACACCTGGTGGCTCTGCAATCAGAGGGGTGGTGGGGACTGAGCTGAGGAAAAAAGGGAGTAGGCTCTCCTAGAGCTGGCAGCTGCTGCTCAGTTATGGCCACCCTTTGCCACATGAGATGCAGACCAACAATTGCTAGGTCTTCCAGTTTTCCCAGAGACACTGGCAATCCTGATTATTATGTAAGATTTCCTGGTTTTTCTTTCTTTTTTTTTTTGAGACAAGAGTCTCACAGTGTCATCCAGGCTGGAGTGCAGTGGCACAATCTCGGCTCACTGCAAGCTCCGCCTCCTGGGTTCACACCATTCTCCTGCCTCAGCCTCTGAGTAGCTGGGACTACAGGCACCTGCCATCACGCCCGGCTAATTTTTTGTATTTTTAGTAGAGACAGGGTTTCACTGTGTTAGCCAGGATGGTCTCAATCTCCTGACCTCGTGATCTACCCCCGTCAGCCTCCCAAAGTGCTGGGATTACAGGTGTGAGCCACCGCGCCTGGCCTAGATTTCCTGATTTTTCAAACTGATCTTAAGGTCACACAAAACCTGTCTGTGAGCCCAGCGTGGCCTAAAGAGTGCCAGCTTGGTTTTTGTTTGTATGCAATAAGTCTATAAAGTTGATTTGGTTTATCTTTTGGGTTTTTTTTTTTTTTTTTTTTTTTTTGAGACAGTCTCGCTCTGTTGCTCAGGCTGGAGTGCAGTGGCACGATCTCAGCTCACCACAGTCTCCACCTCCTGGGTGGGTTCCAGCAATTCTCCTGCCTCAGCCTCCTGACTAGCTGGGATTACAGGTGCAGGCCACCAAGTCCTGCCTCAGCCTCCCAAGTAACTGGGATTACAGGCATGCGCCGCCACGCCTAGCTAATTTTTTGTATTTTTAATGGAGAGGAGGTTTCACCATGTTGGTCAGGCTGGTCTCAAACTGCTGACCTCAGGTGGTCCACCCACCTCAGCCTCCCAAAGTGCTGGAGTTACAGGCGTGAGCTAGTGCGCCCAGCCAGTAAGTCTACAGAGTTGAATCTGTGCTCTAGAAATGCAAGATTGGACACCTATCATGAAAGGTGACCAATAAACCATTAATCATGCATCTAGTCAGACTATAGTCTTGAAGGTTGGGAAAGTGTTACTGTTTCATCAGTAGACACAAATGTCAGTTTTAAATGCAGTATTTGTGAATAGCTTGCCAGACTTTATTTTCTAAATAATTCATTTTATGACTTTACTTTTTATTAGCAAATAAAAAGAAACATTGGTGGAAAACACGCCCGGCTTTACCAAACTCTGAACGAAGGCAAACAGTTGGTGGCGTCTGTGAGCTGTCCTGAATTAGAGGGCCAGATCGCAAAACTGGAAGAGCAGTGGTTGTCCCTGAACAAGAAAATTGACCATGAGCTCCACAGGCTGCAAGCACTTCTCAAGCATCTGCTCAGGTCTGCCTTTTTGGGGGTAGACTGGCTTCACATTGTTCTGTGGAGAAAGACCTCAGGGATTCTGTAGTCACCTAAATTTTACCTGCAACCCGCCTTATGCTGTTTTCTCTTGGGCAGTCTAAAGCAGTTGGGGCCCTCTTCTGGGCTAAACACGATGTAGAATCTTGATGATTTGCTAGACACAGCATAACATGTAGTCAGTTTGCTGTGATTGTTTTTTCTTTTCTTTTTTGTTTTTAAGGAGGCAGGGTCTTGCCCTGTCACCCAGGCTGGAGTGCATAGAGTGCAGTAGCACAATCATAGCTCACTGCAACCTTGAACTCCAGGGCTCAAGAGATCCTCCTTCCTCAGCCTCCCAAGTTGGTGTGACTACAGGCATAGGCCACCATGCCTGGCTAATTTTTTATAGCTCTATAAAATTTTATACCTCTATAAAATTTTTTGTAGAGATGGAGTCTCACGTTGTTGCCCAGGGTGCTCTCAAGCTCCTGGCCTCAAGCAATCCTCCTGTCTCAGCTTCCCAAAGTGCTAGGATTACAAGTGTGAGCCACTGCACCCAGCTAGTTTACACATTTCTATAGAAGTTAGGAATTATGTTATAAAATATATATAGGTTACCTTTATACCATGATATTGCTCTTTCCTACTCTCTTCCAAATTAAATTAAAAAATTAAATGATTTTAGCTAACAGAGTAGTTTGAAATAGCTCACAACAAAGGAGAATTTGTTGTGCTTAGTTAGTATAATCTTGAACCATGTGAGGAAGGAGGAGAACATGGAACATTTAAACCTCATTCTCATCCCTGCCTCTTAACCTAAGGCAGTTTAAAAGTTACAAGAAGAGCAGAATTTTGTTTGAATATTTTCACTACCTCGGGCAAATATGTTGGGTGTTTAGCCAACAGCAGTTTGTTGTTACACAGCTTATACAAATGCTGTGTGTGTGTGTGTGTGTGACCATATCTGTTAAAATGTGTGATTCTATTACATTCAAAATATTAAAAAGAAAAAAATTGTTCTAAGACTTTTAAATAAATTTGCCAGACTAAAGAAGACATACCTCGTAAAGCCCGTATCACATATGGACTTCATAGGCCATTCTCAGTTCAGAGTCAAGGAAAGGTTTGTGTGATAATAAATAAATAAATAAATAAATAAATTTATTTATTTTTTGAGACAGGGTCTCACTCTGTCGCCCAGGCTGGAGTGCAGTGGCATGATCATGGCTCACTGTAGCCTTGACCTTCTGGGCTCAAGTAATCTTCCCACCTCAGCCTCCCGAGTACCTCAAACTACAGCACATGCCACCACGCCTGGCTAATTTTTGTATATTTTGTAGAGATGGGGTTTTGCCATGTTGCCCAGGCCTGTCTCAAATTCCTGGGCTCAAGCCATCCTCCCACCTTGGTATCCCAAAGTGCTGGTATTACAGGAGTGAGCCACCGTGCCTGGCCTATATTTTTAATATGAATAAATTTATAGAAGATATTTGATGGAATAAAAATCTCTGCCCCTTCATTGGGTATACTTTTGTATAGCTGTAATAAGAAATAAAAAAGAATGCTTTAGACTTCCTAATTGTTTTTTTTTTTTTTTATCTGAGACAGAGTCTTGCTCTGTTGCCCAGGCTAGAGTGCAGTGGTGCAATCTCAGCTCACTGCAACCTCCACCTCCCGGGTTCAAGTGATTCTCCTGCCTCAGCCTCCTGAGTAGCTGGGACTACAGACATGTGCCACCATGCCTGGCTATTTTTTTGTATTTTTTAGTAGAGATGGGGTTTCACCATGTTGGTCAGGCTGGTCTCGAACTCCTGACCTCAGGCAATCCACCTTTCTCAGCCTCCCAAAGTGCTGGGATTACAGGCGTGAGCCACCGCACCCGGCCTGAAATCTTCGTTGTTCTTGCTTAGCTATAATGAAGAGAGTCCTAGAAAATGCCAGGGGCATCAGACTTGGGGCATGGTATAAAACATGATATAATCCTTATTAACGTCACGATATTCTGAATGTTAGGACTAATCAACATAGGAAAACATATAATAAAATAAGAAGACAATTTGCTGGTGATGCATATCATTATCAGAGTATGTTTCTAATCTGCCTTCTCTCTCACTTTACTCCTGTTAGTTATAGCAGAGATTCGGATCAGTTAACCAAGTGGTTGGAATCTTCCCAGCATACTCTGAATTACTGGAAAGAACAGTCCCTCAATGTGTCTCAGGACTTGGATACAATCAGAAGCAACATCGACAATTTTTTTGTAAGTTGTAATAGCCTATTACTGGCCAGACATAAATATCAAGGAAAAAGCATCAGGGTTGATGTGATAATCTTTCGTATTTATTTGTGGATTAGGAATAAGACTTGGGCAAATAGTAGCTGTATTCTTCAAACCTAGAACTGTTTATACTGTTCATTCATTTATAATGATAAAATATATATATATATATATATATTTTTTTTTTTTTTTTTTTTTTTTTTTTTTTTTGAGACGGAGTCTTGCTCTGTCGCCAGGGCTGGAGTGCAGTGGCCGGACCTCAGCTCACTGCAAGCTCCGCCTCCTGGGTTTACGCCATTCTCCTGCCTCAGCCTCCGAAGTAGCTGGGACTACAGGCGCCCGCCACCTCGCCCGGCTAGTTTTTTGTATTTTTAGTAGAGACGGGGTTTCACCATGTTAGCCAGGATGGTCTCGATCTCCTGACCTCGTGATCCACCCGTCTCGGCCTCCCAAAGTGCTGGGATTACAGGCTTGAGCCACCGCGCCCGGCCGATAAAATATATTTTTAATTGACCCTATAAAATATATATAAATTTAAAACTTGCACTGGGTGCAGTGGCTCATGCCTGTAATCCCAGCACTTTGGGAGGCCAAGGTGGGTGAATCAGCTGAGGTCAGGAGCTTGATACCAGCCTGACAAACATGGAGAAACCCCGTCTCTACTAAAAATACAAAATTAGCCGGGCGTGGTGGCACATGCCTGTAGTCCCATCTCCTCGGGAGACTGAGGCAGGAGAATCACTTGAACCTAGGGGTTGGAGGTTGCGGTGAGGCAAGATGGTGCCATTGCACTCCAGCCTGGGCAACAAGAGTGAAACTCAGTCTCTAAAAACTTGCACTGACATAGGTCATGTTTTACAAATACAAAAAATACAAGACCCAAAAACAACTTTATAAGGTTACTAACTTAAAAATGTTTAATGTTAATAAAGGCATAGTTTTAAATTATTGTAAACAAAATTGATATATCTACTAAAAAGCTTTTGTTCCATTGTTTTGAGATGTTTTTTGGAAAAAAATTCAAAAAATATCCCCCAAATTTTGGGGGAAATAAAAAAGTATTACTCGCATAATATAATTATGTAATGATTATTGGTCAATGCACTTATGAAACGTAGTCTTTTCCATTAGACTTTTCTTGGTTTTTTTCCATTTTTCATACTTTGTAGCTGTGGTTACTCACTTTGGTATTAAAATGTAATTTTTTTCAACATACTTGAAAGAATCTCTACATAGGAAAGATTTAAATATTTTAATTACAAACTTATTTCAAGTAATTCATTTAATATGCACTTTTTGTTGGGTTCCATAGTTTATTGTAAAACTTAACCATTTAAATAATGACTTATTTTTAAAAATACTAACCCACTGGGTGATAAGCTTCTTGAGGGGTGTGCATTCCATCTCTTTTGTTCCCCATTGTGTATGTAATGTCCGACAGTAGGAAAAAGGTGTGTGTGTGTGTGTGTGTGTATACACATTCAAGTATTTACTATGTTTAATTGTTGACCCTAGCCAGTTATTCTGACTCTTACTTTCTGCTATATTTAAATTTTAAGTTTCTAAATTTTAAAACTCTCCTTTAGGAGTTTTCAAAAGAAGTTGATGAAAAGTCCTCCTTGAAGACTGCTGTTATAAGTACCGGGAACCAGCTTCTTCACCTGAAGGAAACTGATACAGCTACGCTGAGAGCTTCTTTAGCACAGTTTGAACAAAAATGGACAATGCTCGTAACTCAACTTCCAGATATTCAAGAAAAACTTCACCAGGTAAGTCTTTAGAGACTCAGCATTTGAATTAATGTTCACTTGTTAGCTCACAACTCTTTTGAAATTATTTCTCTGACTCAATAATTTTCATTGACACTACCCATTTTTCTCTGGCACCACTGAATATAGGTCTTAATTACTGGACCCTCCTCCAATGGGATTTTTCTTAAGAGAGAAATCAGGCTTAATTACTTTATTTCTCAGTTTATCTTTGCCACTGTGTTAGTTTATGTGAAGGTCATTGTCATTGTTTTGGGGTCGCTTATTCTAAGTTTGAATGCTGGGTTTGTTTTTTTGAGTAACCTGCGTAATTATATAGCAAGACCTTTTATCAAACCAGATATCATCTTTAGTGAAGCCCTGATTCATTTTGTTAACTGCAGGCAATTAAATGGAAATCATTTTGTTCTCACAGCTTCAAATGGAGAAATTGCCATCTCGTAAAGCAATCACAGAAATGATTAGCTGGATGAACAATGTGGAGCATCAAACTTCAGATGAAGACTCCGTGCATTCACCAAGTTCTGCATCTCAAGTTAAACATCTTCTTCAGAAGCACAAGGTAATTATGCAAAAGAAGCAGAAGTCTTTTCATTGAAACAAGAAGGCTAATCAGTTAGAGGGGTAATGCTGGACAAAGGGACACATAGGGTATAATTTCGAAAAACGAATTCTAGGGGTAGGAAACTGGCGTGGTGGATGATTCTAGAGAGATGTTAGTAGACTTGCTTTTATTCTGCTTAAATTCCTTTTGCCAGCCCCCATCACCACAGGACAACCCAAGCAAGCTTTTAACAGACTCTCGTCTCATCTTTTTATCCCCACCCCACTGCCCCCACTAACCACCGGCTCTGCCTGACAGAGTGATTTTGATTCCTTAACTGTTCTTGGTGCTCTCCCTCATCATGCTGTGTACATGCTGCACCCTCCACCTGGAATGCCAGGGCCTATGTTTAACTGTATACGTCCTCTTAGTCATCCTTCCAAAGTCAGCTCGAGTTGTCCTCATTTGGAAATCTACCCCTGACTCTCCCAGCTGGACTAGGTGACTTTCCTGGATTAGATGTCTCCATCATGCTATTAGTAGCTCCCATCATGCATTATTATAATTATTGGTTTGCTTGCCTGTCTCCCCACCTTGACTGAGCTTCTTGAGACCAGGGGCTGTCCTTCACCTCACTAAAATATAGCACGCCTATCCCAATACCTGCCTTCCTCTAACAGGTGTTAATGAAATGTTCTTTGAGTAAGAGAATGAGTAAGAAAAAATTGAGATCCTTCTACAAAGAGATATAAATGTGGCCTTCTCTGTGATATTTAATTTCAAGTAGATTTAATATTTCATGAGCCACACGCAAACATGTATTGTGTGCTCAGCAGTATGCTGGCCACTGGGAATACAAAGATGCGTGACACGTGTGGTCCATTGCTTTAAGACCATGCAGGCTGATGGAACTAGCTTCTGGTAGGCAGAAGATGAATGGCTTAATCACCAAGCATGATATTAGCAGAGGATTTTGTTTTTATGTACCATCACATCCTAACTTCAATGTGTTGTAAAATCTTTGAAAAGTCTACACGTGTGTATTCTCACAGGCTGTAGCAACCTAGCACATACCACATGGCTGTCACCCCCGGGTGTCTCCAAAAGAGGTTCTAGAGCTTTGCAAGGATGAAAATCAATAAATGACAGGTTTGGCAGAAACGTTGTTGGCCCTGGTTGGGTTTAGGATTGCTGTACAACTTAAAGCCACCCAAACTTTCTAAAGCCACCTGAGAGGCCTTACCTATCCCCGAAGGAACAGGGAAGCTGCCTAAATGACAAGAGTTCCTTAAAGATATCCTGGGTTTTCTGAGAGAGCTTTTCCTTCCTGTTTCCCATCTGGTTGTTTCCATGAACCCTCAGGATGGCCCCGAATTCCCGCACAGCTCACGGGCAGCCTCCCCCAGGAAGCTTTGTCGTATCCTGGGTCCTGATTTCAGTTCAGATGATAGCAACTGCCACACACAGTGCCCCTCTGACTTTTCAGCCTATTTGAAAGCAATGCATCTCTGTGTAATTCCCCGAAAGAATCTCTACTCCAATAAAGCCAACTCCTGGTGTAGGTTGGGGAGGGTAGAAAGGAACTCCTGACAGGTGCCCCTTGATTAATGGATGGGAGCTTGGCGCCTCCCTCAAGTACATAAAGGGAAATCCAGTTGATCTGACCAACTTTCATGACTGCTTTGGGTGTTTAACTTTGCTTATTTTAGGAGTTTAGAATGGAAATGGACTATAAACAGTGGATAGTGGACTTTGTTAACCAGTCGTTACTTCAGCTAAGCACCTGTGATGTAGAAAGCAAGCGCTATGAAAGAACAGAGTTTGCAGAGCACCTGGGGGAGATGAACCGCCAGTGGCACCGTGTACATGGAATGCTGAATAGAAAGGTGTGTTCCTGGGTCACAGCTGGATGTGTGGTTTGGCCTTTGTAAAATACACTCTCTGAAAAATCAAAAAAGACGTTCAATTAGTTGACTAACTGATTGCTAAGCCTAATAATCATCTCAATCATAGACCTTTTATAAATCCTATGTTTTAGCATTCTCCATTGGTACCTATAAGATAATATGAAAATAGTTCTTATATTTGAGATTTCTTAGTGGGAAGTTGAGCGAGGCAAGCGAAGAGAAGGAATTTTATTTAGGAACATGTCAAGTATTATGTCAGGCTCCTAAATGATCAGAGATTTTACATTTTCTATGAAAGCAGATGTTCAAAAGGGGCAAAGCTATTTCAGCTTTGAAAAGATTTATGAAAAGAAAGAAAAATGCATGTGGCTTTTTGGTAGATTTTTCACTCCGTGACTCTTGAAAAGATTTGGAAAACTTATTCCTGAAAAAATACTTTACATATAATCATAATGATAATTGGTGTGTTTACTATGTAGAGAATGCATACAAATGAATTTACACAATTAAGAAACAAGTACATGAATGGACAAAGGACATGAACAGACAATTCACAAAAGAGGAAATTATAGTTAGCAAATAAACATGGAAAGATATCATTAGCAGATACTCAAACACTGTGTAACATAATGCACTTAATTACATTAGAAAAAAAAATCAGATGAGGACAAAACCCAAAGCTGTCACGTTCATACATTGCTGATAATGGCTTAAGTACTCTCTTGGAAAGCGTTTGGAAAATTTAAAGAACCGTAATAATAATCTTATCACTTAACCAAGCAAGTCACCTCTTACACATTTAAGTAGATAGTCCTTCAAAAAAGAAAAAGATACGCAGAGTGTTCAGTTCAGCATCGTTTACAGCGGTGAAAAGGTACCATGCTTTAATTCGCACTGTCAGGGAATAATTAATCAAATTATACTGTATTAATTTGATGAAACATTGGGGCAGCCTTTTTTTATTTTTATTTTTTGAGACGGATTCTCGCACTGTTGCCCAGGCTGGAGTGCAGTCATGCGATCTCAGCTCACTGCAACCTCCACCTCCCAGATTCATGCAGTTGTCTCAAGCCTCCCAAATAGCTGATATTACAGGTGCCTGCCACCATGCCCAGCTAATCTTTGTATTTTTAGTAGAGTCGGGATTTCACTATGTTGGTCAGGCTGGTCTCGAACTCCTGACCTCAAGTAACACACCCACCTCGGCCTCCCAAAGTGCCGGGATTACAGGCATGAGCCACCATGCCTGGCTGGGCAGCCTTTTAAAATTATGTCATGACAGGCCAGGCGCAGTGGCTTATGCCTGTAATCCCAGCACTTTGGGAGGCCGAGGCAGGCAGATCACGAGGTCAGGAGTTCAAGACCAGCCTGACCAACATGGTGAAACCCCGTCTCTACTAAAAATACAAAAATTAGCTGGGCATGGCAGCATGTGCCTGTAACCCCAGCTACTCGGGAGGCTGAGACAGGAGAATCGCTTGAACCTGGAAGGCGGAGGTTGCAGTGGGCCAAAATTGCGCCATTGCACTCCAGCCCGGGTGACAGAGTAAGACTCCGTCTCAAAAAAAAAAAAAAAAAATTATGTCATGACACAGTACTTACAAGGTATTATAAAAAAGAATATAAAAATGTACGTATATTATAATTATGACAAGAATCACAGACATTAAAGACAATGATTATTTTATTGAATTGATAAATTATTTATTATTGATATTGGTAGAAATTTTTAAGAACTCTAATGCAGAAAGTCTGAAGAAAGAAATTTTTCTTACACTTTGCATATATTAATAGATGACTCTGAAAAATATCGAATGTTGGGAACATTTTATTTTGTTCACATCTGAAACTCACAACAGCTACCTTTCTCAGCAGATTAGTTTTCACCTGAAATATGATATTTTTTTTCTAAGAGGAGCTTTAATTCTGTTTTCTGATTTATGAATCTTTATTTCAAAAGTTATCAGCATCTTATTACATGAAATATTAGAAATTTGAGAAGAAACAAAATTGTTTTTTAAAAAATGACATCATGGTATTTACCTTTTAAAACATACATTTTAACATTTTTTGTAATTGTTAAATTCATCACTTAGATACAACATTTAGAACAACTTCTGGAAAGTATCACTGAGAGTGAAAATAAAATACAAATTTTGAACAACTGGATGGAAGCACAAGAAGAGAGACTGAAAACTTTACAAAAACCTGAAAGTGTGATCTCAGTGCAGAAGCTGCTCCTGGACTGTCAGGTGAGGAAGAGAACAGTGTCCCGCCCAATCCTTGAACTGCGGCAACTCGGGCACCTCTCTTGCCCCAAGGATAAGTTGCTGTAATTTATGGAGACTCTCTTCCAGCTCCCCTCTATTTACTTATTTTTGTATGTCAATTAGATGACCCATGGGTTTTACGAAATTGCGAAGTGCCATTTTTTCTGATAAGCAGAAGAATGTATTTTCACCGTTACAGTATTGTTCTCCTAAGAGTTTTGAGTAGTACTCTTGGGGAAAAATGCTCAAAGGGAATTTTGATTTAAATGCTTTCCAATTTTCCATCTGTTTAATCATTTTGCCCAGTGTTCACAAAATTACTCTAAAGGTTTCATTATTTTTAGCATTTCATTCTGTGTTTTTTCAGAGGAAAATGATTTTCTTCTACCTATCATGCATTGTGTTTTAAAAAGTTCACTTGTCCCTTGGAACCTCTGTCTGAATCACATTGGGCTTGAGGGTGTTGTCCATTGTTCAGCTGTGCTTTGCCACATCACTCAGTCTTTGCACATTGATCTTGCTTTAGCACTGCCTTTATGACTGCTGCCCATTCAAAGCACCTCTGCCATCGCCATCATGGCAGGCGGCACGCGCTGTGCTGTTTCTGCACTTCCTGTTTGACGGCCTTGCAATAGTCACTGTCAGGGCTGGAAAGTCTGGCCGGACTGCATTTCTACTGAGGAGGTTAGGGGATAGCACTGGATGTAAATGTGAGCAGCAGCACCACCGTAAGAGGCCTTTTCACATGCTCATATCCTGTTCCCACCTCCCCATGAGCCGTTTCCACTTTAGCCTTCTGACAGCCACCTTGGAGTCAGTGTGCTTCCTTACTGGAAGCCTACATTCCACAGCCTGATGCTGGACTGTCCCCTAGCAGGTGGTTCTTTCCAGAGCCCAGAAGGTGTTTTCATGCGTGTCGCTACCTCCGGTTCTCATTAGGTGCTCTCGACTTACTCCTTACTGTCTGGCCAGTCTGTCTCAATCAGGCTGGCTTCCTTCAGACCACCCTCAGTGCAGGCCTGTCTCATGCAGCTGCTTCCAGCCCACTTGCCAGCCTCCCCCTCATTTCCTTCTGATTCATTCTCCACATTGCTGCAGAGGGATATTTCTGAAATGCAACAGGTCACTGTAATCTCCATTTTAAAATCCTCCAGTGGCTCCAGATTGACCACAGAATGAAGTTCACATGTTTTAGAATGACATTTTGGTCCCTCACCTACAAAGAGTTGCAAATATACCTAAGTCAAGCGAGTCTTACACAGTTGGTTCTCTTTTTGATAGATAATTGTAGCCACTGAACAAGGTTGAAATGGATTAAGTTTAGCTATTCTTCCCACAACCTCACTACCAAGTTGTAATAAAACAAATTCCAGACACAATGCCACCATCTATAGAAATGTAGATTAGCAAGCACGCTCTAAAAATAGTTTATATAAGTTCAGCAAAGCCTCTCTGTCCTCTTTAGCACACCAACCACCGCTTTGCATGAAAGACAGACATAGTAATATTCCAGAAGCAAGCGTCCATATCTCTATGGCCAACATTAGGCAACCAGAATCCTTGTAGTTTAAACTGGATACAAAAACCACATAAGGACTTACCTTAGGGATTATTGCACCAGGTGAAGGCAACAGGCTATGCCCAGTTCTTATAGCCTGTTCAAGTAGGGGTGGAAATTGTATCTACAGTAGTTTAGCCAATCCATGGATCTTGAGTATATGAAATTTACCAGTGAGAACCCATTTCTGATATTCATTATGTTATTTAATAAGCCATTAAGGCTGGGTGCAGTGGCTCATGTCTATAATCCCAGCCCTCTGGGAGGCCGAGGTGGGAGAATTGCTTGAGTCCAGGAGTTCGAGACCAGCCTGGGCAAGATGGTGAGACCTTGAATCTACAAAAAATTATTTAAAAATTAGCCGAGCATGGTGGTGCATGCCTGTAGTCCCAGCTACTCAAGAAACTAAGGGAAGAATATCCTTTGAGCCCAGGAATTCAAGGTGACAGTGAGCTATGATCATGCCACTGCAGTTCGACCTGGGTGTCAAAGCAAGACCCCACTCTAATAATAATAATAATAATCCATTAATTTTACCAATAGAAAACCATTTCTAACATTCGCTCTGCTCGTTAGAAAAATAACTAGTGTTGACTGAGACAAGGAACTTTAAAAGAAATTTACAGACGTGCCTGGCCAGCATCATCCCTTGTCAGTCCCCATTTGCCTCTGTGCCATTACATTTGCAGCTGATTGCAGAATTATTTCTACCTCCCTCCCCTCGCCCCCACCATCCACACACAGGTTCTCCTCTGCTTTTGTCAGAACTCAGTCGAAGCACCCTGACCCTCTCCCTCACCACATGCCCACTAACTGTGCCTTCCTACCAACTCCCACATTTCCATTAGCTCATTTCTTCCTATTTTAAAGTTTTATGCTGCTTCTTGGATGCCTCTTTGTAAAAGGCCATAAACAAGGCAGAGATGGAAGCAAATAAATAAAACAGGCTTCCCTAGCACCCCACATAGCATCATGTGTCAGAGACTGTGTTGGACTCATCTGTCCACGGGTCTGTCCTCTCTCAGACTGTGGGTTTCTCAAGGCAGGCTGGCACATTAGCAGGCCTGTTATACCTGTCACTGCCTGTGAAATTCATAGGTGCTTAATAGTTGCCTGAGTATATCTATTAGTAGACCTAAAAGGCTGCTTTTCTATAAATATTAATTTCTGTCTCTCTCTCTTTTTTTTTTTTCACTATTCTTTGCATATAATAACTAAAATGAGACCAGGTGCAGTTGCTCACACTTGTAATCCTAGCATTTGGGAGGCTAAGGCAGAAGAATCACTTGAGGCCAGGAGTTCAAAACCAGCCAGGGCAACACAACAAGACCCAGTCTCTACAAAAAAAAAAAAGTTATTTGGGCATAGTGTTGCACACCTGTAATCCTAGCTACTTGGGAGCCTGAGGCAGGAGGATCACTTGAGCCCAGGAGTTCAGGGTTCGAGCAGTAAGCCATGATCATGCCACTGTACTCCAGCCTGGGTAAGACCCCATCTCTAAAAAAACAAAACAAAAAGAAGGAACTGAAAAAAAGGAAAAGAAAATGATGAAAATGATTGATGTATACTTTAATGACTTCTCCCAGGGTAGAATGCTTCAGTTCAGGTAAGCTTCCTAAAGTGGCTTTACTGTAGAAAACTTAAGGATTGGAGTTGATGAAACATGAAGACATTAGGATTTGAAATATTCTGAAGGGCTTCTAAAAGTCGTTGGTGACTGGAAAAAGGCCACGTTTGACATATTATAATTATCAAGGAAAATTGTGTAGTTGACTAGAGTGGGGAGGTTTGAGATGAGGTTGTTAATCCCTCAGGTTTGATGCGTCTATATATAAGCAAGCACAGCTTCTTAAAGAACTGTGTTCATGGTAAAGTCAGAGGAATTTAGATATTTTAAAAATATTTAACGCTGGTTCTCACAGAATAGAAAACCGGGACTTGCAAATTCTAGTCAATCTCCATAATTAGCAAAAGATTTTTTTAATTCCACCCTGATTTATATGTAACAAATTAGAATTTAAAGTAAGACATTAATTTGCCGGTGAAGTGGGAGTTGGGAAATTTGAAGGGTACTGTTAGGCCTCAGTGAAGCAAGGTCAGATGACAGGACTACTGGGCCAAATCCGTATTATTCTGCAGAGCAAAAGAAACAAGCGACCCCACCGTGTGTGGGTGTTCATGTGCTGCTATTGCCGTGGCCTTTGTTTTTTTTTTCTTTTTTTGATACAGGATCTCACTCTGTCACCCAGGCTGGAGTGCAGTGGTGCAGTCATAACTCACTGCAGCCTTGTGCTCCTAGGCTTAAGAGATCCTCCCACGCTGGGTGCGGTGGCTCACGCCTGTAATCCCAGGACTTTGGGAGGCCGAGGCAGGCGGATCCCTTGAAGTCAGGAGTTCGAGACCAGCCTGGCCAACATGATAACCCCATCTCTACTAAAAATACAAAAATTAGCTGAGCATGGTGGCACATGCCTGTAGTCTCAGCTGCTTGGGAGACTGAGGCAGGAAAATGGCTTGAATCCCGGAGGTGGAGTTTTCAGTGAGCCAAGATCACCCCCACTCCAGTCTGGGTGACAGAGCAAAAAAAAAGGATCCTCCTGCCTTAGCCTCTCAAGTAGCGGGGACTACAGGCGCCTGCCACCACACCCAGCTGATTTTTGTATTTTTTTTGTAAAGACGGAGTTTTGTCATATTTCCCAGGCTGCTCTCAAACTCCTGGGCTCAAGTGACCCGCCTGCCTTGGCCTCCCAAAGTGCTGGGATTACAGGCATGAGCCACCATGCCCAGCATGGCTATTGTTTATGCTGCCATTTTTGAAGTGTGTGTCTGTGTGTGTGTGTGTGTGTGTGTGTGTATGTGTGTTGTTATTTCCTTTTGTCTGCTATGTAGTCATTTCTCATCAGTTTCCTTTAAATTATCGGGGAATTATGACAGCATATTAGTAAATAAGTGTTTTTAGAAATCTCTAATTAGTTGAGCCTTTAGGGGAGACTGTTTTATAAATTGAAAGAAGGAAAGTGATTGAATATTCTTAAAGTGTTTTCAGTTATAACTTTGCAGATGAAAAAAGTTAGATTTAAACCTATGATAAAAGAAACATGCTAATAAATCAGGCTGTCAGGGTGTGAGGGAGCGAGTTAGGGTGGCAGAGATGGACGGAGGTAGCAGCTGACTGAATCCCGTTGGCAAAGGCTATTTCAGAGAAGCCGTTTTCTTTCCTGGGTGCCTTTGTAGCCAGTCCAGAAGAATAATAGTTCATAAATTCACCCACATGTTAGTATGGGTGGATTGTTATGACAGTGAGAGGTTTTCTGTTAATATGCTATGTATTCGTGTGGTTCTAAATTCTAAAAGCATAGAGGGTCATACAGTGGAAGATTCCTCCAGCTCCGTTCTCTCGTCATCCATTCTTACTCCCAACCCTAGCCTAGTTTCTTATGGAACAGATTTTTTTTCCCTTTTTCTACTTTCCAGTCCAGAAGATCCCTGACATTCATTGATTTAGAGTTTGTGATTTCCACATTTCAAGAGTGACCTGAGAGCTCCTCACATGTGGTAATTTGGCAGTTTTGCTGGATTGGATTTCAGTGCTCCGCTGTGAGCCTAGCACGAGGGAGGTCGTCCCTCACCAGGGTACAAACCCAGCCACCTGCTCAGCTACTGCATGCCAATGAGGCACTCATGTTTCTCTTTTCTTATGGACCGTGCAGTGATTCTTACAAAGGATTAAAAAAAAAAAAAAAAACGCTGGGATCCTTATCCTAAGCAATTTTCAAGAGAGAAATAGAACATGAGCGAAGGGTCGTTAACTTGAGGCCATGCATTCAGAACACATGCATCTGGATGGAAATGTAATGCTAAAGAAAGTATGCAGAAGCGTGTCCCAAATTTGTGAATTGGGAGACTTGAGGGAAATTCAAAATGAATCCCTCTGAATGCCAAAGATCTCTTGTGTTTTCCAGTGGTTTTGTAATGAGCATGTAATGCTTTAATAATTTTTTAAAAGTTTAAACTTTTTCCAAGTTGGATTTCAACTGCAATCCTGAGAAGGACAAATAAGCAGCTCCTACCATCCTTCCTCTAAGTAGAATGGCAGCGTTGCTGCTGGCCTCATTCATCTCTGTTTTCAGACCGCTGGCTCCATGGTGTCCTTTGTAGTAGAGGGATCCTGTAGGTTTTTAAAAATGTGTCTATAAAGAGTAGACCAGGTCAAGGTGCCTCTTATGAGTGAATTAATAAACTAAGAGGTAGAAAATGATTAAAGTTATTACTGAACTACCAACAGTTATATCGTCTGTCATTTATATGATGCTGCATGGTTTAAAGGCACCTTCCTGCTTGTGATTTTATTTGAGTTCTCAGCTTGGCCTTGGCACACACGGTGTGGGGTGTCATCGCTTTTTCCAAATGAAAAAATGGAGACGCATAGGTTTGATGACTTATGCCTGGTCAAACAGCCAGTGCAGGGCAGACGTGGAATGGGGACCAGATCTCAGACCAGCATCCTTTCTGCTCTGCCATGATGGTTCAGACGTGTTGCCTAGATTCTCCTAAAATACACACTTGTGTCATGTGTAATTGAACTAAGAGTATTATGATTTAAGTGTCTTTGATGTAATGCTATTTAATGATATAATCTAATGGCATTTTTATTTGGAAAGAGTGAATGCCTGTCTCTGACACCTTATTATTTGTTTTCTAATATTGTGCATTGAAAACCTTTTCCTGTTACCCTTCCAGGATACAGAAAATCAACTTGCAATTAAATCCAAAGCACTGGATGAGTTGAAACAAAGTTATCTGACTTTGGAGAGTGGGGCAATGCCATTGTTAGAAGATACAGCATCCCGAATTGATGGGTTATTTCAAAAGAGAAGCAGTGTTCTCACTCAGGTACTAGAATTCATTTGAAATGTGCTATTTCTCTTCACTTTTTTTTTTTTTTTTTTGAGACAGAGTCTCTCTCTATTGCCCAGGCTGAAGTGCAGTGGCTGGATCTCAGCTCACTGCAAACTCCGCCTCCCGAGTTTATGCCATTCTCCTGCCTCAGCCTCCCGAGTAGCTGGGACTATAGGCGCCTGCCACCTTGCCCGGCTAGTTTTGTTGTATTTTTTAGTAGAGACAGGGTTTCACCATGTTAGCCAGGATGGTCTTGATCTCCTGACCTCGTGATCCACCCGTCTCGGCCTCCCAAAGTGCTGGGATTACAGGCTTGAGCCACTGCGTCCGGCCACATATTCTTCTTTTATTTTATTTGTTGTTGTTGTTTTCTTTTTTTTTTTTTTTTTTTTTTTTTTTTTGAGACGGAGTCTCGCTCTGTCGCCCGGGCTGGAGTGCAGTGGCCGGATCTCAGCTCACTGCAAGCTCCGCCTCCCGGGTTTACGCCATTCTCCTGCCTCAGCCTCCCAAGTAGCTGGGACTACAGGCGCCCGCCACCTCGCCCGGCTAGTTTTTTTGTATTTTTTTTTTTTAGTAGAGACGGGGTTTCACCATGTTAGCCAGGATGGTCTCGATCTCCTGACCTCGTGATCCGCCCGTCTCGGCCTCCCAAAGTGCTGGGATTACAGGCTTGAGCCACCGCGCCCGGCCTGTTTTCATCCTTTACTCGTGGAGACTCTATACCAAACACTGAAAAGTTGCTGAGAAAAATAATTGAAGTAAGTTAGAGAGAAGCATTACAAGTCCCATTTTATGCACTGAATAATTAGAGGCAAAGCCACCAATTCCAACGTCATTGACAGGCTGCAAATCCACTTAGTTATCTTTGTTTTGTCTAATGTACTCACACAGACATAAATATCTCCATACCCCAAACCCAACAGAGTATCTGGCATTGTTTCCTGGCAAGATATACAGAAACAGTGATGAACCAGTGTCTCCATGTAGAGGGAGATGCCTCAGGGAGGAAGTGATCCTGTATCATGTAACCTCTATGAGCTAGGAGCATAGTCAGCTCCAGGAGGACTTTAAAGGTTGAAAGAAACACTACATGGTGTTGAAGAGGGAGTATAAAGGAAGAAAGCAGGCAAGACATCTAATAATCTTACAAAAGGCATGTCAGTGTCAGCATTTTACCCCTTCCAGGAGGAGAGCACCAAAAGAGAGCAAACTCAGGCATCTCTAGACATTGCAACCTTGACATTTTCCCACAACAGAGGAAGAGAACTAAAAAGACTAATCAATTATACCAATCAATTGGTATAATCTATCAATGGTATAATCTATACCATCAATTATAGATGTGTCCATGTTTCCTAGAGAACCTTCATTGTGGGTTGTCACCTACTAAAATCTACTTTCAACCATTTGTACCAAGAGGTAATAGGGAATAACCTGCACGAAATCCATAGGCAACACTCAGCCTCATTCCTCAGTCCCCATTCCCCCAGGAATCTAGCAGAAAAATAGGGATAAGCTCATTCAGTCATTTATTAAGCATACATTGTGTGAGGTACTTTGCTCACTGCCAGGGTTACAAAGATAAACAAGAAAATAAATGAATCCTACCCTCAAAGAGCTCATAGGCTAGTGGAAGAAACACACGTGAACAGATAATTATAATATAATAAAAATATAAAGAGAAAATTAAATGAGATAATGCATGTGAAAACATGCAGATAGTACTGTCATAAGGATAGACATATATATACTTGGAATGGAATTGAGAGTCCGGAAATAAGCCCTCACATTTATAGTCAATTGATTTTCAACAAGGATTCTAAGACAATTTAATGAGGGAAAACATTTTCTTGAAAAATGGTGCTGGTACACCATATATCCACATGTAAAATAATGAAGTTAGACCTCTACATTCATACAATATACAAAAATTAACTCAAAATAGATCAAAGGCATAAATGCAGGCCAGACATGGTGGTTCGTGCCTGTAATCCCAACACTTTGGGAGACTGAGGTGGGAGATCATTTGAGGCAAGGAGTTCAAGACTAGCCTGGGCAACATAGCAAGACCCCCATTTGTATTGAAAAAAAAAAAAGACATAAGTATTAGAGCTAAAAGTATAAAACTGTTAGAAGAAAACATAGGTGTAAATCTTCATGACTTCGTGGATTAGGCAGGAGTTTCCTAGATAGACACCAAACTCATAAGCCATCAAAGAAAAAAATAGATAAATTGGACTTCATCAAAACTAAACACTTTGATGTTTTAAAGCATAGCATCAAAAAAGTAAAAAAGGCAAACCACAGATTGGGAAAAAAGTATTTATAAATCATATATTTGATAAGGGACTTAAACCTAGAATATATGAAGATTTATTACAACTTGATAATAAAAGGAAAAATGACCAAATGAAAAAATTGGATACAAGCCAGGCTCAGTAGCTCAGGCCTGTAATCCCAGCACTGTGGGAGGCTGAGGTGGACGGATTGCTTGAACTCAGCAGTTTAAGACCAGTCTGACCAACATGGCAAAACCCTGTCTCTACCAAAAATAGAAAAAATCAGCTAGGTGTGGTGGTGAGTGCCTGTAGTGCCAGCTACTTAGGAGGCTGAGGCAGGAGGATCACCTGTGCCTGGGAGGCAGAGAGAGTAATGAGGCTAGACCGCACCACTGCACTCTAGCCTGGGCAACACAGGGAGACCCTGTCTCCAAAAAAAAAAAAAAACAAAGACAAATGATCTGAATAGACATTTCTGTAAAGAAGATAATACAAATGGCCAAAAAGCACATTGAAAAGATGTTCAGTGTCATTGACCATCAAGGAAATGAAAATCAACGCCACAGAGAAATACCACTTCCCACCCACTAGGATAGCTATAACAAAAAGACAGATAGTAAGAAGTGTTAATGTGGATGTGGAGACATTGTAACCCTCACAAACAGCTGGCAGGGTTCCATGGAGTTGGAAAAGAGTCTGGCCGTTCCTCAAATGGTTAAACGTAAAGTTACCATGCAACTTAGCAATTCCACTCCTCCATAGATAGCCCAAGATAAATGAAAACATGTCCACACCAAAAACTTATACGTGAATATTCATAGCATGAGTCATGATAGCCAGAAAGTGTAAACAACCCAAATGTCCATCTATTAATTAATATATAAAGAAAATGTGGTCTATCCATACAAAAGGAATGAAGTAGTACTGATATATACTATAATACTGATGATCTTGGAAACATTGTGGTAAGTGAAAGAAGCCAGTCACAAAAGATCACATATTGTTTGATTCTGTTTACATGGAATATCCAGAATGGACAAATCTAAAAAGACAGAAGGCAGATTAGTGGCTGGGGGAGAATGAGGAGTGACTGCTAACAGGTATGCAGTTTCTTTTCAGTCATGAAAGTGTTCTGAAATTGATTGTGGAGATTACACATTTTAAATAGATGAATTGTATGGTACATGAATTATATCTCAATAAAGTAAAAAAAAAAAAAAAAAAGCAGAAGGCGTGAGGCACAGATCATCCATCTATAAGCTGTCAAGAGTCAATGTAGGCCTGGCCCAGTGGCTAACACCTGTAATCTCAGCACTTTGGGAGGCCAAGGTAGGAGGATCGCTTGAGACCAGGAGTTCAGGAACAGCCTGTGCAACAGAGTAAGACCCCGTCTCTACAAAAGTAAACAAAGTTAGCCGGGTGTGGTGGTATGCACCTGTAATCACAGCTATTCGGGAGTCCGAGATGGGAGGATTACTTGAGCCCAGGGGTAAACAAGAGTCAATATAGCCTAGTGTTTAAGAGCAAGGGCTTTGCAGTTTCTGCCTAAATAAGGATCCTGGCGGCACCATTTTTGATCTGGATCTTCAGTCAGGTTACTTAACATCTCTAAGCCTCAATTTTCTGGTCTGTAAAATGGGGACAACACCTACTCATTTATTTCTATCTTAATACTGATACCTATGCCGTGCTCAATAAATGCTGCCCTACTGATGACCCCAGTTTGAACATTTTGAAAATACTCCTCCTGCTTGTTTTTAGTGTAGTGAATGATGAAAGAAAATTACTTGATGATTTTCTTACCCTTTCCCTCAAATCATGTCTACTATGTCTTTTCCATGAAGCTTTATTATAAGGCCAGAAGGCCTTCAAGGTGCCAGAAGTTCCACCACCTTTATCTGTGGAAGCTGCAAAGGCCTCGTGCAGCAGGAGCCATGACAGTTCTTGTGGTGATATGTACCTGTGGGCTCTGGGATGATGTGGTACTTTGTGCTAGAATTATCCCTGCCACCCAGATAGATCTGAGATCGTTTTTGGCAAAAAAATATACATCGATGAGGAATTATTTCCTTGCCTTTCCTCTTTATTTTCTTTTTTCTTTCTTTTTTTTTTTTTTTCTGGAGACAGAGTTTCGCTCTTGTTGCCCAGGCTGGAGGGCAGTAGCACGATCTCAGCTCACTGCAACTTCCGCCTCCCAGGTGCAAAAGATTCTCCTGCCTCAGCCTCCCGAGTAGCTGGGATTACAAGTGTGTGCCACCACGCCTGGCTAATTTTTGTATTATTAGTAGAGACAGGGTTTCACCATGTTGGCCAGGCTGTTCTTGAACTCCTGACCTCAGGTGATCCACCCACCTCGGCCTCCCAAAGTGCTGGGATTACAGGTGTGAGCCACCACACCTGGCCTTCTTCTTTATTTTCTTAACTAAATAACTTGGTTTCTTTTTCTGAGCCATCCTGCCCTTATAAAGACATTTGGCCCACATAGTTGCCAACATGAAACTCAAATTTTAGCATCCGCATTTGTTTTTATCCAGCCCTGTTTGGGCCAGAGATTGAGGAGCCTCCCTGTCACCGTGGATGTGCCAGTTTTCCCTGTAGTTGTAAGCAGAAAACAGGGTCTGAGTGCAGAGCCGTGTGATTGTACCCAAAGTTCACATCACACTACCCGTAAAGATGGCCTGTTGAGGCCGGGTGCGGTGGCTCAAACCTGTAATCCCAGCACTTTGGGAGGCCGAGACGGGCGGATCACAAGGTCAGGAGATCGAGACCATCCTGGCTAATACGGTGAAACCCCGTCTCTATTAAAAAATACAAAAAACTAGCCGGGCGGCGAGGCGGGCGCCTGTAGTCCTAGCTACTTGGGAGGCTGAGGCAGGAGAATGGCGTAAACCCGGGAGGCGGAGCTTGCAGTGAACTGAGATCCGGCCACTGCACTCCAGCCTGGGCGACAGAGCAAGACTCCGTCTCAAAAAAAAAAAAGATGGCCTGTTGAGCCACTATAGTGATCACATTCCATTTCAACCCAGATCCTTATTACAAATTGAGATATAATTCACATACCATAAAATTCACCTTCTAAGGTACAGTTCAGTGGTGGTTAGTATATGCACAGGGATACGCAGCCATCACCACTATCTCATTACAGAACATTTTCATTACCTCAAAAAGAAACCTCCATACCCTTTGGCAGTCACTCCCCACTTTTCCCCTTCTCCAGTCCCTGGCATCTGCTAGTCCACCTTCTTATGGATTTACCTATTCTGGACATTTTATATAAATAGAATCATATGCTACATAGCCTTTTGGATCTGGCTTCGTTCACTAAGCATAATGTTTTCAAGATCATCAGAGTTGTAGTACTTATAGTACTTCATTTCTTTTTATGGCTGACTAATTTTCCATTGTATGGATATACCAGATTTAGTTTATCTCTTCATCAGTTGAAGAACATATGGGTTGTTTCCATTTTTAGGCTCTCATGAGTCATGCTGCTATGAACATTTGTATCAGGTTTTTATGTGAACATATGCTTTTAATTCTCTTGTGTATATATCTAAGAGTACAATTGTTAGGTCATATGGCAACTCTATGTAATTTTTTGAGGAACTATCTAGCTGTTTTCCACAGTGACTATACCATTTTACATTCCCACCAACAATGTATAAGAATTCCAGTTTTTCCACATCGTCACCAACACATTATTATCTGACTTTTTGATTATGGCCATCAAAGTGGATGTGAAATAATATCTCATTGCGGTTTTGATTTAGGTTTCCCTAATGACTGTGGATGTTGAGTATCTTTTCATGTGTTTATTGACCATTTGTATATGTTCTTTGGAGAAATGTTTAGTCACATCCTTTGCCCAATTTTTCGTTGGTTTATCTGTCTTTTTATCGTTGAGTTTTAAGTTTTCTTTACATATTCTTTATTGTATCTGAGATCTTTTTCTATATGCAACAAAATGCTTGGACTTTTTTCATGGTTATCAGAACATAGCAGTGGACAAAGTACACTCACCATTGCGTTGCCTCCTGCTTTGGCACTTGCCTATTGTTTGGGTAGAGCATATTCCTCTCCAACTGGTGCTTGCTGTATAGTAATAATCAGACTTAAGTGCCAGGTACCATCTTACAATTATAATGTTGTGCTGTTGTCAGAGCATTTTCACAGACACTATTTTATTTGTGTTTTCAATTATTATCTCTGTTTTGTGGATGAGGAAACTGACTCTAGGGTTCAATAAGTTACGTAAGGTCAGAAAGCTAATAGAATATAACTGAACCTTGCACTCATAAATTCTAATACTCTCCCAGTATTCTTTCCCTGGGCTGTCTCTTCCTAGTCTGAACTCTTTCAGTGCTGATCCTTCTGATCTTTGGGCTCTTTTTCATTCACTCATTATAAAACAGCCTTCTCTGATATTTTCTTAGGCATTGACCTACCCTTTCCACCTTCAGTTAATCACTAATGATCCTTCAATACTCTCAAATTGAAATAACTAAATTAGGGCCGGGCGCGGTGGCTCAAGCCTGTAATCCCAGCACTTTGGGAGGCCGAGACGGGCGGATCACGAGGTCAGGAGATCAAGACCATCCTGGCTAACATGGTGAAACCCCGTCTCTACTAAAAATACAAAAAACTAGCCGGGCGACCTGGCGGGCGCCTGTAGTCCCAGCTACTCGGGAGGCTGAGGCAGGAGAATGGCGTGAACCCGGGAGGCGGAGCTTGCAGTGAGCTGAGATCCGGCCACTGCACTCCAGCCTGGGCGACACAGCGAGACTCCGTCTCAAAAAAAAAAAAAAAAAAAAAAAAAGAAATTAGACACAATGGTAGATTCATTGGAGAGCATGTCTTCTTAGTGATTTTCTAAATCAGTACGTTTCCACTTTTTGTCTAGGTCAATCAGCTCAAAACCTCCATGCAGTCGGTTTTACAGGAGTGGAAGATTTATGATCAACTCTATGATGAAGTGAATATGATGACAATCCGATTCTGGTACTGCATGGAACACAGCAAGCCTGTGGTGTTATCATTGGAGGCCTTGAGATGCCAGGTGGAGAACCTTCAGGTAAATTAACCAGAGCTTGGCACGGTGCATTATTGGCAGGAAATTACAAATGGGAGGAAGCACAGTAATGGGCATAACTGTGTTTGTGCCCTCCCACAGAGAAGCACAAAGCATGTTAAATAGCAGTTTCAAAAGAATAACTAGAAATTCCAAAATAAGTCACATGAGCCAAATCAGTAAAACATTGTAAAATGTTTGAATTTTGAGTTGAAAATGTCAAATCTTTATTTTCCATGTCCATGTTATTTCACAATTTAAGGTTTTGGTTTTTGCATGGACTTTTTTTTTTTTTTATAGTAGACCTAAGTGCTAAGTACTTAATATTACTTAGTACTTAAAAGTTCAGCCTCAAATGAAGAATGCCTTCTCCGTTGTTTTCTTCCCATTCCTAATAGTTTATCAGAGCTGTAAGATTTGAGTGTTATTGCTACATAGTAGCAAGTGTTGAGAAGCTGCTGCCTTCTTGAGAAGCTGCTGCCTTCTTTAGAAGTCGCTAGGCCATTCTGAAACTTAAATTTCTTGTATGCGTCTCTTAGTCTCTGCAAGATGAAGCTGAGAGCCGTGAAGGGAATTGGGAGAAACTCCAGGAGGTTATTGGCAAACTCAAAGGTCTCTGCCCCTCTGTTGCTGAAATAATCGAAGAGAAATGCCAAAATACTCATAAAAGGTATGCTTTCAGATATAATTTGAATGATAGATATCTTCCTCTTAATGGCTTGTGAAGAATGAGGGGGCATAGGGATTGTAAAGTCTTCTTCCTCCTCTGAGATGACTAAAACCTATTCTGGTCTCTTCTGCTTTGATGGATCTAGTCTATGTAAGATTCTATGTCATGAGGGCTATGACATCCCTCGTACACGTGTTTGGTATAATTAGTCTAGAAATGGCCTAATTACAACCCAGTGTACTCACTTACAGAGGGTATAGACCAAATGTCAAGTTTGATCTTGGAAACACCAAAGTCAGAGGCAGAAACAGACAAAGGGGTGGGCCAGATGGGCAGCCTGCAGGGGATGTTCAAACATCACTGGAAACATTATAAGGTGGAAGAAAGGGAGTGTTAGAATATCTATTGGGGAGGGCCTTTGTGGGGTTGGAAGGAATTCTTTGATGAACTACTTATGGTGGGAATGAAAGCTCCCTTTAAGGAGTGTGGCCCTGGTTAATTGCAGGGCTTTTATTTTGATGAGTGGGATATAGAAGTTGGCCTCCAACCAATTGATTAGAAATAGGGATGAAGAATTATGCTATCTTAAGTGTCCTTCCTGATTATTCCTCTGTGCAGTTTCAGCCTCTCTTGTAAATCAACTTTGAACACATAATGAACAAGGGACACCAAATTATACACCCTGCAGTGGTGCCCTTAGCTCTTGATCCAGTCTTTATTGGAAGAAGGGGAGGAGAGAGACTAAGAGGAACATGCAAATGCATCTGACTCCACATACAGTATCAGGGCTACCCTCAAAACATATGGCAGGGCAGTCTGTTGCTAAAGGAACTCAGTTGTTACACTGCACATACACATTCATTTGTTGGCACAAGAATATGTTGGAAGGCGTATTGAAAAACATGCATAGCAAGAAGACTGAAGAAAAGAATACCAAAATGCTGGTAGTAGTTACCTCTAGATAAATGAGATGTCAAGCATATTTTAACTTCCTCATGGATTGGTAAGTAGGAAGGATAGATAGATAAGAAGAAAGAAATATCTGGAGGGATTTTGTTTGCTTTTTGACAGTGAATATATGTTGTATTTATAATTAGGGAAAATCTTATTTTAAAAGAGTTCTGATGAGATTTTTGAAATGCATAAAAGTAAAGCACCTTTTATTCTTTAATCAGTTAGCAGGGTTGAGGATATTGTGGAGCAAACATTCTCATGTATTTCATGTTAGAATGTAAATATAATGCTTTCAGAAAGCAGATTGACCGTTTATTCCCATAACCTTACAAATATTTACATCTGTATATTCTTTGACTCTGTAATTCTCTCAGAAATCTAGTCTAAGACTAATATCTTGAAATACAGAAAAAAAGCCTTTTGAACAAAACTGTATCTGAGCATTATAATAGCAAAAATTATAAATATCTTAACTATCCATACTAAACAGGAATTAAACTAAGGAATTTAGCAATTAAACTAAGGAAACAAAGGGGAAAAACCCGCAAACCATTTCTACAGCCATTTAAAATGAAGTTTACTTATTTTCTTTTATTAATAACTTGGGGAAAATATTTTTTAAAAGTTAAATGGGCCAGGCACAGTGACTCATGCCTGTAATCCCAGCACTTTGGGAGGCCGACGTGGGCAGATCACTTGAGTCCAGGAGTTCAAGACCAGCCTGGGTAACATGGTGAAACCCCATCTCTACAAAAAAAATACAAAAATTAGCCAGGCATGGTGGCATGTACCTGTAGTCCTAGCTACCTGTGGGGGCTGAGATGGGAGGATTGCTTAAGCCCAGGAGGTCAAGGCTACAGTGAGCTGAGACTGTACCACTGCACTCCAGCCTGGGCAACAGAGTAAGACCCTGTTTCAGGAAAAAAAAAAAAAGTAGGAAAGAAAGACAAGATACTACAGTCGGTATATGGAATAATAAAACAATTTCCTTTATTTCCACTTCCATGTAAGGAACATTCGTGTAAACAGAAAATAATTTTTATTTGACGTAAATACAATGTTAAAGATAGCATATCTCTATAAACTGGGAGCCTCTTCATGTGGAGACATTTTATCAGGCATACAGTTCAGTGTTTTCTCCATCTTTGCCAAAGAGACATTCATAGGCAAGGCACCATGGCTCACACCTATAATCCCAACACTTTGGGAGGCTGAGGCAGGAGGACTGCTTGAGGTGGGAGGATTACTTGAGCTGCAGAGTTTGAGACCATCCTGGGCAACATATCAACACCCTGTCTCTATAAAAAAAAAAAGTTTGAGCTCCCTTCATCACTCCCCTCCCTTAAAAATAGAGTGAAACATTCATAACATCATAGGTATTTGTTGCCAATCATAAATTTTGTAGTTTTTGTGCAATATTACAAAGTCAAGTAAATAGCCTAATGTGGATTTCTTTTTATATAATGGTTTTTATGATGGTGATGCCACTATTTTTAAAAACCATTTAACAGTGTTAATGGTTAATGATCCATCTGCTAATAACTTACCAGTAGAGTGTGTGCATTGTACTTTTGCTACAAGGTAAAGGAGAGAATGAGGGTCATGTTATTTACATTGCACTGACAGGTGGACTCAGGTGAACCAAGCTGTTGCAGACCAGTTGCAGAAGGCCCAGAGTCTGCTCCAGCTCTGGAAGGCCTATAGCAATGCTCATGGCGAGGCTACCGCAAGGCTGAAGCAGCAGGAAGCAAAGTTTCAACAGCTCGCAAACATCAGCATGTCTGGAAACAACCTGGCAGAGATCCTGCCCCCAGCCCTGCAGGACATAAAGGTGGGAACAAAGTCCATTTGGAAAACCAAGGCCAAGTCAGCCCAACAGATGTTGCCAGTAAGGGACGGCCATGACCTGGGGACCAGACAGACCACAGGGACAGAGAAGTCAGTCAGGACAGATGCTGTGAGCAGGCCAAGTAGGACACAGGCAAGGCTGGGAGGACCAGGTGGTACCTCAGAGGTGACGTCCCGGCAGCAAATAGCTGGATAAGGGGTACCCGATATCACCTCGTTCCATGTCTGTGCTTTCTCTCTAGTGTTAAATCTCTAAGGCAAAAGCTTCATATGAAGTCTGAAGTAAAAGCAAGTGTCTCAACTGAGTGTGACTCTGAAAGAATAATACATGTTGTATCTCTTGTTTTAGCGATAATCATGGACTTGGTGCCATGTTGCTAGGCCTTTACTGTGGGTATAGTAAATTTCAGACTATATTAAAAGCTTGCATAATTTCCTCTATGGTGTTTTTTCTATTACTGTTAATGAATGCTCAGAAAGTTAATACTATTTAGTTCTGAACTGGGTGAACTGATGCATTTTGTATCTTCTGCTACTATAGGTCAAATCAAAAAGTGGCAGCCAATTTAATTAGGTGGGAATCCAACAGATATACTCTGTACGTCTGATTAACTTCTACCTGAGCTGATATTTAAAAATTAAAAAAAAAACAAATTGTATATACACAGTATTTCCAGAATAACCTTAAAATCAGCCTAATTAATAAAATTCTATAGTTTTTGCACGTGAATCCATTTATATCGGAAAGTCTAAGGTAGGAGTCAGAGTTGCATTGATTCTTGAAACATCATGAAAGCAGATAACTAAATTGTTTGACAACTGAAATATAAAGCACATGAGTACCCAGGTTGTCTCTAGTTTCTATGTGCTAGAAGCCTCAACTCTATTAGTCAGTGGTCACTTTTAGTTTTGAACTGACACATTTCAGAAAAGTGCCAGTAATGTACATCATTTCAAGAAAGCCCAGCCTTTTCAGCTATTTAAAATAAATAATAATAACAAAAGGTCATGCCTACATTTTCAGGGCAAATATTCTCCTAGATTTTGGTGGAGCAGCAGCTGATAGGAAATTGTGGTTTGAAAGGAGGAAGAGGTGTTTGTGATCGCTTTTTCTTCTGCAGGAGCTGCAGCATGATGTGCGGAAGACAAAAGAAGCCTTTCTCCAAAATTCCAGCGTCTTGGATCGGCTCCCACAGCCCACAGAGTCCAGCACCCACATGCTCCTCCCGGGTCCCCTGCACTCCCTTCAAAGGGCTGCTTATTTGGAAAAGATGCTGCTTGTGAAAGCAAATGAATTTGAGGTTCATCTTTTCTTTTCATTCAAGTTTTAGTCTTGGACATTTGCATTCCATCCTCAATCCCTTGTACCTTTTGAAGCAATAGCGCTTTACGGGCTGCTCCCAAACATATACGGTTCTAGCTTCAATCACATGGGCAGATCTTAAGCAACCATTTCTTCATTATTGAAGATGTTAGTTCTAGAAGTCATATATGTATTATATTGCATACACTGTTCAGATCTCACAGTTATTTGGATTTCTGAGTCAAGTAATTTGAGTCGTAGAAGTGACTGCTTAAAGCACGAAGATTTGTCATATCTTCATATCTTCATTCACTTTTTTTTTTTTTTTGAGACAGACTCTTGACCTGGCACCCAGGATAGAGTGCAGTGGCATAATCTTGGCTGACTGCAACCTCCGCCTCCTGGGTTCAAGTGATTCTCCTGCCTCAGCCTCCCAGTAGCTGGGACTACAGTCACCCACAACCAGGCCTGGCTAATTTTTTTTTTTTTTTTTTTTTTTGAGATGGAGTCTCGCTCTGTCACCCAGGCTGGAGTGAAGTGGTGCGATCTTGGCTCACTGCAAACTCCACCTCCTGGGTTCACACCATTCTCCTGCCTCAGCCTCCCCTGTAGCTGGGACTATAGGCACCCACCACCATGCCCGGCTGATTTTTCTGTATTTTTAGTAGAGATAGGGTTTCACCGTGTTAGCCAGGATGGTCTTGATCTCCTGACCTCGTCATCCGCCTGCCTTGGCCTCCCAAAGTGCTGGGATTACAGGCGTGAACCACCATGCCCGGCTGGCTAATTTTTGTATTTTTCGTAGAGATGGGGTTTCACCACATTGGCCAGGCTGGTCTTGAACTCCTGGCCTCAGGTGATCTACCCACCTTGGCCTCCCAAAGTGCTGGGATTATAGGCATGAGCCACTGCTCTCAGCCTTCATTCACTTTTTATAAAGCCTTTAGTGCATGAGCTGTCAACAAGCTTCACAGAAGGCCATGGAGCTCCAATATCACGTCTCAATACCAGCAGGAAAACAAACAAACAAAAAACCACATTTAACTAGTGGAACTGAGAGAACAGAGTGCTCACTGACTCTCCTCTATGTGGTCCCCTCAGGTAGGTGATCTGTCCATTTAGGAAGGCTCAAAGGCACAGAGTGAAAAATCAGGGGGCTTCTGAATATTTATTTATGATTCTTGAGATAATAGTGAACTTCTGGATGTCAAAAACAACTGGAATTTATTTTATTTTGTTGCATTTTATTTATTTATTTATTTATTTAGAGACAGGGAGACAGAGTCTTATTCTGTCACCCAGGCTGGAGTGCAGTGGCACAATTACAGCTTACTGCAGCCTCGACCACAGGCACGCACCACTATGCCCAGCTAATTTTTTATTTTTTGCAGAGATGGGGTCTGCCTATGTTGCTCAGACTGGTCTTGAACTCCTGAGCTCAAGTGATCTTCCCACCTCGGCCTCCCAAAGTGCTGGGATTACAGCCATGAGCCACCATGCCTGGCCAAACACATCTTGAATTCTTAGCACCTCCCAAGCCTGTATTTACTTCTGTTTTGCATGTACATGAAAATAGTTTCTAATGAAAATTTCTCTTGTTCTAGTTTGTTCTCTCACAGTTTAAGGATTTTGGAGACCGGCTGGAATCTTTAAAAGGTCTTATTACGCATGAAGAAGAGAATTTGGATAGACTTCACCAACAAGAAAAAGAAAATCCTGAGTCATTCCTGGTATTGCCAATATTTGTCTTTTCTAAGGACTTAGACTCGCTATAGGGTTAAAAAAAAAAAATAAGCTGATTACTGTGAGCTTATAGAATGTTTGCATCCTCACTCTTTTTTTTTTTTTTTTTTTTTTGAGACGGAGTCTCATTCTGTCCCCGAGGCTGGAGTACAGTGGCGCAATCTCAGCTCACTGCAAGCTCCGCCTCCTGGGTTCAAGCGATTCTCCTGCCTCAGCCTCCTGAGTAGCTGGGACTGTAGACGTGTGCTACCATGTCCGGCTAATTTTTTTTTTTTTTTGAGACGGAGTCTCGCTCTGTCGCCCAGGCTGGAGTGCGGTGGCCGGATCTCGGCTCACTGCAAGCTCCGCCTCCCAGGTTTACGCCATTCTCCTGCCTCAGCCTCCCGAGTAGCTGGGACTACAGGTGCCGGCCACCTCGCCCGGCTAGTTTTTTTGTATTTTTTAGTAGAGACGGGGTTTCACCGTATTAGCCAGGATGGCCTCGATCTCCTGACCTCGTGATCTGCCTGCCTCGGCCTCCCAAAGTGCTGGGATTACAGGCTTGAGCCACCACGCCCGGCCAATTTTTGTATTTTTTAGTAGAGATGAAGTTTTACCATGTTGGCCAGGCTGGTCTTGAACTCCTGACGTCGGGTGATCTGCCTGCTGTGGCCTCCCAAAGTGCTGGGATTACAGGCCTGAGCCACCGCGCCTGGCCTAACTCACCCTTAAGCACAGTCATTTTTATGCCATTCATTACTGTCCTATTTTCCCTCAGACCTAGAAAAAGTAGGACAACATAGGGATCTTTTTTAGTAATATGTCAGAGTAATTTGTAGTAGATGTTTTTTCATAATTACTATCAGTGAACCACAATAATCTAGAAGTTGGCTGTTGTGATTAATTGAATTTTTCTGGTTAGTTTAATATAAAAAATAAAATAGTCTATTAAAATTATGCATTTTTCTTTTTTTTTTTTTTTTTTTTTTTTGAGACGGAGTCTCGCTCTGTCGCCTGGGCTGGAGTGCAGTGGCCGGATCTCAGCTCACTGCAAGTTCTGCCTCCCGGGTTTACGCCATTCTCCAGCCTCAGCCTCCCGAGTAGCTGGGACTACAGGCGCCCGCCACCTCGCCCGGCTAGTTTTTTGTATTTTTTTTTTAGTAGAGACAGGGTTTCACTGTGTTAGCCAGGATGGTCTTGATCTCCTGACCTCGTGATCCGCCCGTCTTGGCCTCCCAAAGTGCTGGGATTACAGGCTTGAGCCACCGCGCCCGGCCAAAATTATGCATTTTTCTTTTCTTTACCTTAGTAAGTTTAGTTTAGTAAATATAAATGACTGAAAGAATTAAATCTGGTCTTGTAACTCTCCTAGGAATCAACATTCATAACTTAGATCAGTCAGCAAACTATGGTGCACTGTCCATCACTGATTTTTAATAAAATTTTGTTGGAACACAGCCATGCCCTTTCATTTGCATATTGTCTATTATAGTTTTCATGCTACAAGGGCAGAGCTGACTAGTTGCTACAGAGACTATATGGCCCATAAATGCCTAAAATATTTATGATCTGGCCTTTTACAGAAAAAGTTTGCTTTTCCTGACCTAGAATATTACAGCAGAGTTCTGTAGTGATAACTTCAGTATTGTTAAGGATGTTTGCATGACATATTGTCAGCCTAGAAGTTGTTGCTGGAATATCTTTTTAAAAAATGAAATTTTGATAAGTTTGCTTTCTTGTGATGTCATGTTCTATCAAAATATGGGTGTTTAAGTCCCTTGCTCTGCTAGAGTTATTTTAAGAATCAAATTTTCATCACTCTGTGCTTGACCTGTTTGTGGAAGATCAGGTTATTGGCAGACTAAATGGGACTTAAAAGTCCAGAATTGGTCCTTTTTTAAAAAGCCTGTTAGGCCGGGGGCAGTGGCTCATGCCTATAATCCCAGCACTTTGGGAGTCCGAGGCAGGTGAATCATCTAAGGTCAGAGCTTTAGACCAGCCTGGCCAACATGGTGAAACCCCATCTCTATTAAAAATACAAAAATTAGCCAGGTGTGGTGTCAGGCACCTGTAATTCCACCTACTCAGGAGGCTGAAGCAGGAGAATCGCTTGAACCCGGGAGGTAAAGGTTGCAGTGAACCGAGATCATGCTACTGCACTGCAGCCTGGGCGACAGAATGAGACTCCATTCCAAAAAATAAAAAAGCCTATTTTCTGTATTCTTCAGTGACAAAATCTGAGATCACTTTCTATTTCCTGGGCTGTTTGGGTGCTGGCTGTGTGTGCAGGTTGGTATTCTAGAAGGCACAGCATTGAGAGAGCTGAATTTAGGTCCCACTCTAACATTAGCTAGCTGTTTGATTGTGGGCAAGTAATTTGCCTGTTCAGGCCCCAGTTTCCCTTCATCTTTGAGATAAGGAGAGTTGTTTGTCATCTAAATATCTTATTGGCATCCAAAAACCTATACTTTAATTTTTTAAAACTAGAATCATGTGCTGGCACTGACAGCCCAGTCACCTGATATTGAACATTTGAATGAAGTGAGCCTCAAGCTCCCACTTAGTGACGTAGCTGTGAAGACGTTACAAAATGTGAACCGGCAGTGGATTCGGGCCACGGCCACGGCACTGGAGCGCTGCAGGTTAGAACATCCCTTCTCTGTCGTTGTTTCAAAGTAAAATTAACGGCTTCAGCTCAGCAATGGCATTGTTAATATGGGTGTGTTTTGTTTTAAACCTTTGTAGTGAGCTTCAGGGAATTGGATTGAATGAAAAGTTTCTTTATTGCTGTGAAAAGTGGATCCAACTTTTGGAGAAGATAAAAGAAGCACTCAAAGTGGATGTGGCTAACAGCCTTCCTGAGCTCCTGGAGCAGCAGAAAACCTATGAGGTAAACCTGTGTTCTCTGCCACCCTTGAACCACTCACCTGGGGCAGGAGTCAGGAAAAGATAGCTTTAAATAAAACACAGGGAGTGTACCTATCAGTCTCTAAATACAGAATGTATACCTTTAAGCAAATTCAGTTGTCAATTGGTCATTTGTAAAATTCTCATACGTTTCATAAATTTCAACATTTACTGCTCTATTTTGTTAGGGACAGGACTCCTAGATTTTCTGCAGTACATGGAAGCTTCTAGTACAACTTTGCTTCCACAAAATGCAAATATTATACCATTCTATCAAGAATGGTATAATAAAATATTTCAACTCATCTTTGTATTTTCACTCAGTAATTCTCCATAGTATTAAAGCACTTGGTATAATTATAACTGTAGCATTCATAATTTCACAGGACTTTCCTCAATGCTTATGCTGACATGTATTTGAAAATACTCCTGGTGGTTATAGGCAGATCAGTCTTTCTGTGTCACCCAGGCTGGAGTGCAGTGGTGCAATCTCAGGTCACTGAAACTTCCATCCCCCAGGCTCAAGCAATTCTCGTGACTCAGCCTTCGATGTAACTGGGACTACAGGCATGTGCCACTGCACCTGGCTAATTTTTGTATTTTTAGTAGAGATGGGGTTCACAATGTTGACCAGGCTGGTCTCAAACTTCTGACCTCAAGTGATCCACCTGCCTTGGCCTCCCAAAGTGCTGGGATTACAAAGGACACATTTCAAAAGTGTGCAGAATTAGTTCACTGCAACTTTTTAATGTTAACTGATTGAAGTCTGCATTGCTACATGAAGGTCATCCAATTAAAATGAAATTTCCCCTGCCAAAAAGCTGAGTGGCCTTGAATAAGTTACTCAACCTTTTTATACCTTAGTTTCCTCCTCTTCAGATGGATGTAATAATAGTACTTAAGTCCTAAGTCTGAGAAATAAATGAGACAATGCATGTTTTACAGAGTGCCTACCAAATCATAAATGCCTAACAAATGAGTATTAGATGTAATTATTATTAAACCTGTTTGCTTTTAAGAATATATTCATAGGTGATGTTGATATGATAGCTGAACATTTTTTTGCAGTAGATTCAAATAATATGAAAATTATTCATCATATCCTTTGTGAGCTTAGATTTTAATAGGAAATGTAGGTTCCTAGATTCATAAAATGAATTTTACTAGCTGATGTTTTCTGTTTGGACTCATATGCAGATGTTAGAAGCTGAAGTTTCTATAAACCAGACAATTGCTGATTCCTGTGTCACCCAATCTTTACAACTCCTGGACACAGCAGAAATAGAGAACAGGTGAGCTGTCTGGGTCTCATGAAGGTTGTGGGTGGATGAAAGGTAATGCATTCAGTTGGGGCAGGCTTTCTGCCATGTGAACCTTGACCATGTTGGTGCCCTGTGGCCATGTTCATGACAGATCACCATGGGACCAGGCTTCTAACTATGTAGTGGGACTAGATCTTGCTGGGTGACCATAAAAACATCAATGACAGACACCTTTTCCCTATGGTAGATGGATGGGGTTAGCAGCCCAGCAGCTTTGGAAAATGCTCACTTCTCAAGTATTGTTAACTAAGTTTGTGCCCCCAAATGATTCTTCTGTGCTATTTCCCTCTCTACCATCTTCCTCATGATGTTTTGCTACTTAAAAAATAATTTCTAAAAAATTATTCCTAGTGTTCCCAGTAAGTAGCTAAATCCTATAAGTATGAAGAAGGGCTTTCTCTCCATGCTACATATGTGGGCTTAGGGTCACTGGGCAGTGCCAGTCAGGCTGAACAGAGCCCCTTTGGCCAGTCTGCTAATGCTGAGTGAGTCTGCTCATGCAGCTGGTACACATGGCAGACAGCCTGGACGTGGCCTGGCCACTTATATACTTCTCTAAATGTCCTAATGGGTATGATTTTTCTTCCACATCACCACCCATACACCTCTGAATCTTCCTTCAGCATAACTAAGAAATGTAAAGCCCTTTCTCCCTAGATCTGAAGCAGTAAATTCAAGCCAGTTCCAGGATGATAAACTAATTTCTATTTGATCTGTACAGAAAAACATGACTTTCCCATAATAACTAAGAGGCCTTGTTTCTTATGTGAAGGATATTATTTATCCAGAAAAGAACTGTTGGCCGGGCGCGATGGCTCACGCCTGTAATCCCAGCACTTTGGGAGGCCGAGGCAGGCGGATCACAAGGTCAGAAGATAGAGACCATCCTGGCTAACACAGTGAAACCCCATCTCTACTAAAAATACAAAAAAATTAGCCGGGTGTGGTGGCAGGCACCTGTAGTCCCAGCTACACGGGAGGCTGAGGCAGGAGAATGGCCTGAACCCGGGAGGCGGAGCTTGCAGTGAGCCGAGATCGCGCCACTGCACTCCAGCCTGGGCAACAGAGCAAGACTCCGTCTCAAAAAAAAAAAAAAAAAAAAAACTGTTGAGTAGCTGCAATAAGGCATGCTCTTTATTGCTAAAATTATGTAAAGTACACTCAAGTAATCCATAGTGTTACAAAGTACCTGCCTGTTCATCTGTTTCCCATTGATCCAGTTTCTATTTTCCTTTCTGTATTTGGCATAATGTATATTAAAGCAGCTTCAGTTTGTTTAAGGGAATGGTTATGCATGCTGGCAAAATACCGGGTTACGTGCAGATACCTTCTGCTAACTTCAGTCTGCATGCTGCCCTTCCCAAAGCTTTAATCATGTTTAAATGGAATAGTACTCAGGTTTTTAGAAGTTGGGATTTTTTTTCATGTAAATTATACTTATAAAAACTGAATCTGAGCTGCTATTACCCACTGATAGTTATTTTTTCTACATGTTGATGTCTGGATTCTATAACCATTTGTTTCTCCCCAGACCAGAATTTATTTCAGAATTCTCAAAGCTGACGGATCGGTGGCAGAATGCCGTTCGGGGTGTTCGGCAGAGGAAGGGTGACATTGATGGGCTGGTGAGGCAGTGGCAGGATTTCACTACTTCTGTGGAGAACTTGTTTCGCTTCCTCAATGACACCAGCCACCTGCTATCTGCAGTGAAGGGCCAGGAGCGCTTCAGCCTCTACCAAACCAGAAGTCTGATCCATGAGCTGAAGGTAGTGTATGCATCGTAGCATTGTGAGAACCACAGCGTGGCCATTATTTGCAAGATGTTCATTCACCTTTGGTTTAATGTTTTTGATGATAATGTGATCCAAGTGTGCTCTCTGCAATGTGAGGCCAGCAAGGTGCAGTCACCACACCCCACAGCCCGGTCCCTAGCATTGTGAGGTTGGAAACCCAATATTACCCATTCATCCAGAAATACTGAGGTTCTCTTGGGCCATGAGAGGAGGCATGGAGTGGAGATGGGTGAATAAAGTGGAGGATTTCAGGGCGACAGACTCAAACCACCCAGATTCTTAAGCCACTGACTAATGTATAAATTGACCATTAGTGTAGTAATGTACAGTGATGGTTTTGTTTACTCTTGAAGGGCAAATTCAGTGGGTACAAAAAAAAAAATAGAATGAATAAGACCTAACTATTTGATAGCACACAGTAGGGTGACTATAGTCAATAATAATTTAATTGTGTATTTTTTAAATAACTTAAAGAATGTAATTGGATTATTTGTAACTCAAAGGATAAATGCTTGAGGGGATGGAAACCCCATTCTCCATGATGTGCTTATTTGACATTGCATGCCTATATTTAAAAATCTCATGCACTCACAAAAATTTTAAAAACTAATTGTAAAAAATAAAAATAAAGGGGCAAATTCATTCAGGCAACAAAGCTTTCCAAAAGAAACTTGCTTGATGAGCACAGGATTAACGTAGGTGTTGGGATGTCCCATGGAGCTGTAGAGCTACTGTCCACCTTAGAGAAGCCTCTCAACAAACACCACCCTCCTGAAATCCTGCACAGCCCTCACTCGTTATGCAATCATCGCATATTAATTGAGTGCCTTCTCTGTGCCAATCACTGTCCTAAGTGCTGGGTGTATTCTGTGGACGGAGAGAAGACCTTCGCTCTCATAAGGGCAGACAAAGTAGTAAGTAAACCAGAATAATTAATCAGATAAATTAATAAATAGTAAAATATCAGATTGTAATAAGACTTAACATAGATCATTAAAACAGGGCCAGTAGAGATGGGGATGTGTGGCTCCTTTAGATTAGGTTGTCTCTGGCCATGTGACAATTAACCTGGGACTGAATGATGAGAAGGAGCCAGCCATGCAAGATCTGAGGAAAGAGCCTTTCAGACCGAAGGAGAGGCTTACTCCAAGTCCCCAAGATGAGAACAAGCTCAGCACAGCAGAGGAACGGCGAAAAGGCCAGTGTGACTGGCGCAGAGCTGGCAAGGCAGCAGTGGCAGGAGGTGAACTAGAAAGCCGGGTAGGGAGGAGTATTTTGCAGGCTGGGTGTGGTAGCTGGATTACCTGGTCTGGCTGGAACCAGGAAGCCTTTGAAGCATTTCAGCTGAGGGAGAGGGCAGCATGACACTGCTTGTTTGTTTCTTTTTCTTTTTCTTTTTATTTATTTATTTATTTTTTGAGATAGAGTCTCGCTCTGTCGCCCAGGCTGGAGTGCAGTGGTGCAATCTTGGCTCACTGCAACCTCCGCCTCCCAGGTTGAAGCGATTCTCATGTCTCAGCCTCCCGAGTAGCTGGGATTACAGGTGCCTGCCACCACGCCCAGCTAATTTTTGTATTTTTAGTAGAGAAAAGGTTTCACCCTGCTGGTCAGGCTGGTCTCGAACTCCTGACCTCAGGTGATCCACCCATCTTGGCCTCCCAAAGTGCTGGGATTACAGGCGTGAGCCACCGTGCCCAGCCCTGTATTTTTTAAAGATCACTTTGGCTGTTCCTGGTTGTAGGGGAGCTAAAGAAAAAAAAGTAGGAATCCTAACATCGCACTTACCTATCGCTGCATAATGACACTCATCATTCTGTCTTGTCATTCTTGGGGTTGACAAGGGTTGGTGGTTTCTGCTTGGGGTCTCTCAGGCAGTTACAGTCACATGGTGGCTGGGGCTGGCGTCATCTGAAGCTCACTCACATGACCGATGCTTAGGCTGGAACAACTGGAGCAGCAAGGAGCTAGGACAGTGGAGCTCCTCTCCTTGGGCATCATTCTCTGTGGTCTTGCCATGTGAGGGCTTCTGGTGGCCAGACTTCTTATATGGTACCCCAATGGCTTCAAAGATTCTTATCCCCAGAACAAGCTGTATTGCCTTATAAACCCAGCCTCAGAAGTCACATCTATCGCTTCTGCCACACTCTAATAATGAAGGCCATCATATGTGCCCACATGAGTTTGAGAGGAGGGGACACAGGTGCCACAGTTTGATGAGGATTGGCTGCAATCCCAACACATCCCTTGAGCCCAGTTTGAGACCAGCCTGGACAACATAGTGAGACCCCTGTCTCTACAAAAAAATTTAAAAATTAGCCAGGCGTGGTGGTGCATACATGTACTCCCAGCTGCTCAGGAGGCTGAGGCGGGAGGATCACACTTGAGCCCGGGAGGTTGAGACTGCGATGAGCCATGGTCGCACCACTGCACTCTAGCCTGGGTAAGAGCAAGACCTGTCTTTAAAAAAAAAAAAAAAAAAAGAGGTTATCTTTGGAGTTTCAGTGATCCTTGGAGGCAGTCATCTTGAAAGAGTCTGTTCGGGTGTGGTTACATCTGGGTGTTCTTTTCTGCAATAAGATAATGAGGTAACAGGGAGGGAAAGAGAAAACAATCATTCTCCTTGGTGAGTCCGGGTCTTAGGCAGATAAAGGACTTTAGCTTCTTTAGGAGACACAATGCGGGAGGGCAGAGAGACCCTGAGACTTCTTCAGTTCAGCATGTCAAAACACTGTATTTTGGAGTGTCGGTTTGTGAATCTGGTAAAGGAAAAGCTGGATGAAGGATGACTCTGTATTGAAGCTTGAGCATCTTGGTGAATAGTGTGCTGTTGACCAAGTCAGGGAAGACTAAGGGAGGAGCAGGTCTTCTACCAGTGGCTCATTTGCACAGCACAATACGTTGGAGAGACGCGCGTGGAGTGCCTGTGGTCCAGTTGCTGTTTCTTTTATTTGTGTGCTGCTCCTGAGGTTGCATTTGGCTTTCCTTCTTTGGGTATGGGTGATCTTCAGGCTTCTCAGAAACGCCTTTGTAAATTAGTGATGCTCTGTTGATGTTTATCAGCTCCCATTATGGAAAATGCCCACACTCTGTCTCCCTCAAGAAATTTCAAGGTGAAGGAAATAATATTTAATTGTGTTATTTATTTGCTTATATACATTTTTAGATATAGGTACTCATTCTGTCTCCCAGGCTGTAGTGCAGTGGCGTGATCATAGCTCAGTGTAACCTCAAACTTCTGGTGAGGCTACCTTGGCCTCTCGAGTAGCTGTGGCCACAGTACTCACCAGAATGCCCAGCCGGGAAAACGTATTTAGAACAGACAAAAACTATTTAATTTTTCCTCCAAAACCAAATGCCTTTAGGAATATGGACAAATTTTAAAGTTTTTACTTTATTTTTGTATTATAAACACCTAGTTTCAATCTCTTTAAAGAAAACCCATGTAGCCAGGTGTGGTGGTGCATCTCTTAAAAAACAGGACCTCCGCTACTCTCTGCATACTGCCTATGGAGTGGCCCTGCTCTGCAGGAGCAGTCACGGAGCTGTAACACTGCCACTAAAAAATAGAAAAATAAAAATAAAAATAAACAAGACCTTGTCTCTTAAAAAATTTTGTTTTTGATTTTTTTTTAATTTTTATTTTTTTGAGACAAAGCCTCACTCTGTCACCCAGGCTGGAGTGCAGTGGCGTGATCTTGGCTAACTGCAACCTCTGCCTCCCGGGTTAAAGTGATTCTTGCGACTCAGCCTCCCAAGTAGCCGGAATTACAGGCATCCACCATCATGCCTGGCTAATTTTTGTATTTTTAGTAGAGACACAGTTTCTCCATGTGGGCCAGGCTGGTCTCGAACTCCTGAGCTCAATTGATCTGCCTGTCTTGGCCTCCCAAAGTGCTGGGATTACAAGCATGAGCCATCACACCAGGCCTAAAAAATTGTTTTTAATTTTCAGAAAGCCTACATGATATTTGGATGGAATTTTTTAAAGCTGCCCCTTTGGGGCACATATCCATGTACATGTTTATGTGCCCATAAAAAGCTTAAGAAATGTATTTTTTTTGTATTTTTACCCTTTCTTGCATTCTTTCCTTTTATATTTGTTTAGCATAATGTAAGGTCTGTTACTTGATTTCAGGTCTGTTACTCCATTCACAGTATTAAGAAAATACTCTTAGACCCATTTACCTTGCAGGCTATTATTCTATGATGTATATTTTTTTTATTTCTCTGTGCTTCTAATCATTACACTAAGAATCTTATCTCACCGGTCTTTGGAAATTATTTTAAGAACACCTCACTTAGTAGTATGCTTATCTACTCAATGTAAAACATTAGCTTTTGATGTGAGTGTGTGTGTATGTACATTCTAACCCAATTTATCTAATTTATATCTAGTTTAACTCTTAAGAAAAACTCTGAAGGAAACACACACACACACACACACACACACACACACACACACAATCACATTTTGAACACATCAGAAACCTAAGCAAATTACTTTTCTTTTTTTTTCTTAGAATAAAGAAATTCATTTTCAGAGATGGCGAACTACCTATGCCCTAACCTTGGAAGCTGGAAAAAAGTTACTGTTCACAACTGATCTGGAAACTAAAGAGTCTGTGGGTAGGAGAATCAGTAAACTTCAGGACAACTGGAAAGACATGGAGCCCCAGCTGGCAGAGATGATTAAGCAGTTCCAGAGCACTGTAGAGGTAAACTCACCACTTACTTTTCCATTCATGATACTCAAATTCAGTACATAGATTTTCATTTGCGGTGTGAAAAACGGAAATGATTTTAGGAAACTGTAGTATCATGAGTTTCCAATTCAAGCTCTAATCCATAAGTCATGCCAGTTACTTAATGTGAAATGATGATATAGCATTGCAAAAGCTCAATGTTTAGTATTTAAATACTTGAGATTCTATTAAGATACTTATTTTTATGAAACAGGAAACATATTCAATTAAAGTTCAATACATAAAACTAATGTTCCATGTACAGCCTGTTCTTGGCATAGTATATGAAAAGAAACAGACAGAAACACTTCGTTTTTCTGCTGTCATCAGAGAATGTACTTTTCCATATAAGTGAATTTTCCAAATAATGTATGATTATACATTTAAGAACTACAGTGTTATATTTTAAGTCACTATTAGGAAAATCGTTATTGTTTTGTAATGCTAAGATACCAAGTTGTTCTCAAGGCCTCTGAATTGCTTTGAACGTATGGCCCTCCCTGAACTACTGTGCTCTTTGAATTCTGATATGGTTTTTATCATTTTTCTTTCTCTCCTCTTAATGTCAAGCTATTTTTACTTTTTCTTTTTCCAAGCTCACTTACTTCTTATTAAAGCCCACTCTTTCTAACCTGTCATGTGTGCTAAAACTAGATAACCAAACTTATCAGACATATTTTTCTGAATTAAGAGTAAATATATGCTGAGTTAGGGCTTGAGATTTTCTCCTGTGAATAAAGTATCTGAATTTTATTTGGTATATGGACTATATGGAATTCATTAACTAGCAAACATTTGCTAAGCATCTGCCATGTTTGTAAAGCATAATGATAATTGCAAATAACAGTTTGAAGAACTCATGATTTTGCTTCTCCCTTTGCTTTCTTTTGAGTTGAGCTTCAGATAGTTGATATTGCTAGACAAGTGGCCTCCCGTCAGTGAGGGGTTACCATAGACTGAGGCCAACCCAAGTATGTTTAGGTATCAGCTGTACTGAAGAATAGTGTTTCATTGTAGATTTGTATAGTTTTAGTAACTTCAGGAAAAGAAGTTTATCCTAATGAATCGAATATAAATACCCTATAGTTGAAAATGCAGGCACCTATTTTGTTCAACAATTAAAATTTCAAGAAAAGAGATGGTCGACCCTTGACTTGGCTTTTAACCCCAGATCCATGGGCTAGTCATTTTTCTCTGAGCCTTAGTTTTTCCATTTAAATATGATAATACTTGTTTTAAAAATGATAATACTTTCCCTGTATATCTCCTAAGGTTATTATAATTACTATGGGTTAATAAAGTTGAAAATGCTTTGTAAACAGGAAAGTGCTTTAAGCAGAAGGTAGTAGTCAGCACAGTGGTGAGAAATGGAAAGTGAAGGTTGAATGTGAAAAGGTCACTAAAGCCGGGCTGTAGAAAGGAGAAGAGAGTCAGCAGAGGAGACGGGTGATGGTGGAAAAGAAGACAAGGAAGGTGGCTGAGTGCTTGTGCTCTGTGGTGCTATTATAGCATATGCCAAAGACTGTCAATGCTAACAGTTAATCCATACAGTAGCCTTTTAGGTGTGAACTTTTCCAAAATTAAAGTAGAAATCACATTGGTTAGATGAAAAGGATATGGGGAGCGAGGAAGAACTTTTTTATTTTTATTTATTTATTTATTTATTTATTGAGATGGAGTCTTGCTCTGTCGCCCAGGCTGCAGTGCAATGGCGCGATCTCGGCTCACTGCAGCCTCCGCCTCCCAGGTTCAAGCAATTCTCCTGTCTCAGCCTCCCAAGTAGCTAGGATTACAGGCACATGCCACCACACCCAACTAATTTTTATATTTTTAGTAGAGACAGAGTTTTGCCATATTGGCCAGGCTGGTCTTGAACTCCTGACCTCAGGTGATCCACCCACTTTGGCCTCCCAAAGTGCTGGGATTACAGGCTTAAGCCACCATGCCCGGCCCAGAAGAACTATTTTCAAGCAAAGGCCAGCCTGGTGGTTGAAATGAGCCACAGGTAAAGCTGCAAGGAGGCTCGAGTCATATTGGTGTTCCTTCTGCTTTTGGGAGACCATAGTCTGCTCAAGACAAGGAACTGGGTATCTGTGTGATTTATAAAAACAAATTTAATAGAAAGATTATGTGGAGTAAATGAGCTATTCTGTTTCCACAATTCATTCCAAAGAGCAAAGTACTTACCAGTTTTAATCTTGTTTTCAAATAGACCTGGGACCAGTGTGAAAAGAAAATCAAGGAGTTGAAAAGCAGGCTACAAGTTTTAAAGGCACAAAGTGAAGATCCTCTTCCAGAGCTTCACGAGGACCTCCATAACGAAAAAGAGCTGATTAAGGTATTGAAATCCGAACAAGTGGCCAAGATAATCACTTAGCTGTTTTCTGAGTACTTGGAAGTGCTTTTTTGCCTCTTTCTGTGTTGAAACTGAGTTTTCATTTTCAAATCAGAAAATATTTTCCCGATCTACTGTTTAACATAACATGCTGGTCTCTGAAGGAATTAGAATTGATGCTTTTTAAGACTGTTGTCTGAAGACGAGAAAGACTTTTGCAAAAACTCACTTCTTAGGATCTTAGGGGTTTTCTCCTTCAGGTCCTCTTTCTGTCTGTTCCTCCTCTGTAATATAAGGTGTGGCCTCTGAGATTCCTGTAAAAGCTGTTCCCTTATCAAATGTCCTTTTCTTTGAAACAAGAGTAAAATATGACTAAAGAATTCATTTTTGAAAGCCAGTAGGTTGGGGTTTGCTCCAGTATAACATTTTTATAAAACGGTCCAAACTATATTCTTCCTAATGAATACCACACTAGCAAAAATTCCTGGATATTTTAGGCCTTAGCTGAAGACAAGGCAAACTTATGGATAGGAATTGGGGCCAGGAAAATTCCCAGGTCAGCAACTCCCTGCATCTCTTTTCTGTCTGCAGCTTTGATGTTTAAAAGACATTGAGAGACCGTTGGAATGGTCTTTTAATTTTTTACTTCCTTCAGTGACTTTCAGGGATCAAACTGAAGAAATGAGGAAGAAATGAATAGTCTCCTGCTTCAAGTTGGGCTAGAAATTAGTGTCTTTCTCCCTACATCTTTTTTCTTTATTGTAAAAATGTCTAATGTGCTAAAAGGCATAACAAATAATATGACAAACTGCCGTGACACCATCACCCAGCTAAAATATAAAAAAAAACTATACACACAGTTCAAGTGTCCTGTATGATCTAACTTCTCCTCCTTAGAGGTGTTAGTAACCCTGGATTTGGTGTTCATCATTCTTACACGTCCTAATAATTTTAATACTTGTGTTTGTAGGTGTCAGTGTTTTTCTTTGTTTGTTCATTTGTTTGTTTGTTTTTGAGAGACAGGGTCTGGCTCTGTCTTCCAGGCTCGAGTGCAGTGGCACGATCTCAGCTCACTACAACCTCCACTTCCCAAGCTCAAGCGGTCCTCCCACCTCAGCCCCGGACTACAGGCACACACCACCATGCCCGGCTAATTTTTGTATTTTTTTGTAGAGACGGGGTTTTGTCATGTTGCCCAGACTGGTCTCAAACTCCTAGGCTCAAGCAGTCCTCTTGCCTTGGCCTCCCAAAGTGCTAGAATTACAGGCGGGAGCCACCATACCCAGCCTGCTGTCAGTGAGATGTAGAATTGCTTTCTGTTTTTAAACTTTATATGGCTAGGCATGGTGGCTCACAAGTATAATCCCAGCACTTTGGGAGGCTGCAGTGGGAGGATCCTTTGAGTCCAGCAGTTTGAAAGTAGCCTGAGCAACAAAGTGAGATCCCCATATGTACAAAAAAATTTTTTTAATTAGCTGGGTGCGGTGGCACTTGCCTGTGATCCCAGCTGCTGGAGAGGCCGAGGTGGGAGGACCCTTTGAGCCTAGTAGGTTGAGGATACAGTGACTCATGAATGCACCACTACATTTCCACCCTGAATGACGGAGTAAGACTGTCTCTAAAAAGTAAACAAAATACGTAAATTTTAAAACTTTATATAAGCAGTACTGTGTATAATATAATTTTTTTTTCTTTTTTTAAGACAGAGGCTCCTGTTGCCCAGGCTGGAATACAGTGGTGCAATCTCAGTTCACTGTAACCTCCACCATTCGGGTTCCAGCAATTCTCATGCTTCAGCCTCCTAAGTAGCTGGGATTACAGGCATGCGCCACCAGACCTGGCTAATTTTTTGTATTTTTAGTAGAGATAGGGTTTCATCATGTTGGCCTGACTGGTCTTGAACTCCTGGGGCCTCAAGCAATCCGCGTGCCTTGGCTTCCCAAAGTGCTGGGATTACAAGCGTGAGCCACCGCACCTGGCCCACAATGTAACTTTTTTCCTTCATTATGATTTGGAGTCGTTGATGTTGGTACCTAATGCACATTCATTCTCACTGCTGTATAGTATGCATTATAAGAATATGTAGTCACTTGGTATTATCAGATTTTTTTTAACTTTTGCTAGTCCAGCAGCTGTGAGTGAGATAGTATCTCTTTATAGTTTACTAGTCAGTTTCACATTTTTTTCATATTTGCCCTTTTGTGAATTGCCTATTTGTACCTTTTACTGATTTTTTTCTATTGGGCTATTTGTGTTTTTCTTATTGAGTTGAAGGAGCTGCTTATTTATTTTAAATATTCCTCTTCTACTGAGTGTATACATTGCAAATGTCTTTTCCCATCTAAGAGCCTATTTTTCTACTTTTTCCTTGGTGTTGCTGGCTGAACAAAAGATATTTTGTTAATGTGGATGAATTTGTCAGTATTTTCCTGTATGATTAGTATTTTCCGCTTCCTCTGTGAAATCTTCATACTAAAGTCGTAAAATACATGCTTACATTTTCTTCAAAAAGTTTTCGGTTCTTGGTTTTTACATTCACATCTTTATTCATTGAGGAATTGATTTTTGCATACATTTTAAGGCAGAGATCCATTTTCTAATTTTATTCATCTGGATAGCCAGTTCTCTTGGTGCCTATTTGTTGTCTAATGTCAAATATCAAATTTCCATATACGCAGGATTCTTTTCTCAGTTCTCTGTTCCATTGGTCTGTGTAGCTCAGCTTTAATATCAAACTGTCTTAATGGCTGCACTTTATTGTAACACATCTTTATTTCAGGTGTGATGTGTACCCACACCTTGTTCTCTCACATTAGTTTGGATGTCCCTAGGTCTTTGATCTTCTGTAACTTTGAGAAGCAGCTTGTTAAACCATGAAAAGTTCTGATAAGAGTTATAATTGAATTGCATTGAATTTATAGATTAACTTGGATAAATTTTTTTAGTATTCCTGCTTATGCTCATGAATGTGGTATATATTTCCCTTTGGTCATATTATTTAGTTTTTTTCACTAATGGCTTATAATTCTTTTTTTTTTTTTTTTTTTTTTGAGATGGAGCTTCATTCTTGTCACCCAGGCTGGAGTGCAGTGGCACAATCTTGGCTCACTGCAACCTCCGCCTCCCTGGTTCAAGGGATTCCCCTGCCTCAGCCTCCCGAGTAGCTGGGATTACAGGCACCTGCCACCACGCTCAGCTAATTTTTGTATTTTTAGTAGAGATAGGATTTCACCATGTTGGCCAGGCTGGTCTCTAACTCCTGACCTCAGGTGATCCACCCGCTTTGGCCTCCCAAAGTGCTCGGATTACAGGCCTGAGCCACCATACCTGGCTTATTCTTGTTATAATTTTCTTAATCACAAAAGATATATCTTTTGTTAGATTTATTTCTTGGTGCAATATTTTGAAGCTTTTGAAAATACTACTTTTTCTAATTGTATTTTTTAACTGATTATTGCTGATACCTAGAAATGCAATTGGTCTTTGCATATTTATGTTTAACCATCTTGTTAAACTCTTATGTTAATTCCAGCAATTCGTTTATGTATTTTTTTGGGTGTCTGTGAGACCATCATCATCTGTCAATAATGACAAGGTTATTTTTGTTTGTTTCTTCTTTTTAATATACTTTTTTTTTCCTACTTTTCCTACACGGGTCAATACCTTCAGAACATTGTTAAGCAGAAGCATTAATAGCTGAGTCATCCATTCTTGATTTTAGAAGAAAATGATTCTAACATTTCACTATTAAGTGATATTTGCTGGTGATGTGTCAGTCAGTGGCTTTATTAGGTTAACAAGATTTCTATGCCTAATTTTCAAGGTTTTTATCATCCCTACCTCATTAGGTTTAGAGCAAGACTTTGGTAACAACGGAGAGAATTTGGAGTCATGCTCTCAGCTGACACACAGAGTTTCCTTCCATAAGGTCTCGGAACCTGTGCAGAATGTGACATGTAAACCCTTGAGCAGCCATAATTTTTTTCAAGTATCACACGTCTCAGTTTCCAGTGGGATCTTTTCGACTTTCATGGTCTCAGCATCCTATGTATCAGTGGAAAGAATCAGGGAAAGGGAAAGAGCATTGAGTTCATTCAACCATGACCATATTCCAAAAAGATCCCAAGTAACCCAAAGCTTGTCCGGGTCAGTGTGTTTCATTCCTGATTCACCTGGGGGAAATATGCTAGCCACTTGACCAATTTGAGCTCGACTTTCCTCCTCATAAAATTATATTCCCTTCTAAGCACAGCTGCAAAAAGAAAAAGATAAAAGATAAAAAAGAAAAAGTATATTCCCACTACAGCCAAGTTGAGGAATGGAATGATTTCCTTACATATATGTTTCATGTATATTCTAACTTCACTATGATGAAAATTGCTACAATGGACATCTGTGTTTCATAACACTTGTCCAAAGATTGAGTCCTTGGAACAGTTCGGTTTTTAAATAATTTTTGTATAAGTAATATAGTCACATGGCTCAAAATTCAGAAGGTGCAAAAGGTATATGTGATAAATTTTTCTCTTATCAATTCCTCTCCACAGAAGCAATCAATGTTACAAGTTTGTTGTATATTCTTCCAAAGATAGAGTATGCATATACAGGCCAAAATTTATTTGTATACCCATTCTTTTTCGGTCCTCCTTTTCCCAAATGGTAGTACAGAAAAATGGGACTTGACAGTTCCACTGGTAATTGAGTCCATAGGCAAGGCCTAAATGCTGTCCTGATACTGCAGAGTCTAGTCAAATCCTCTGCAACACACCGCTTTTTGTAGCCAAACAACTTGAAGTTTTACATCCCATGTTACATAAAAAATTGGAAATTTCCAGATATTCTTGTGGTATAGATAATTTATCTGGTTGAATGAAAATGGTGGAAACTTATCTGATTTCTCTCTTGACAGTTTGGTTGCAAATCTGGGGCAATTTAATTTAAAGACAGGCATGATTGTTGACATTTTTATACAAACTGAACGTCAGCTATAGTAAACTTCCGCAAGAGACCTCATTCTATATACTGTTTGACTCCCTACTTTTTTCATGTAGTGTTTATGAACATTTTAAAGCTCTCAAGACATACTGCCAAATTGCTTTCCTTTCAGCCATACATTTTGGTATCTGAAAACTTGCTGTGCAGCAGCACCATGGCAGGTTCTGGGCACTGCATTAGTGAGCAGTGTTGTCATGGTCCCTGCCATGTGTGGAGCTAATGGTCCAGTCTGCCAGAGGGACCTGTTCACCAGATAGCCACACTGTATGCACAGGGGTGTGTGTGTGTCTGTGTGTCTGTGTCTGTGAACATGGTGAGTGTTAGAGGGGAAAAGCGCAGGGCAATGAGAGTAGAACAGGAGTCTCAACCTTATCCAGTGACTGTACACTTTCTGATTGTCAATATTATAAGTATTCAAACCATACTGATTGAAACCTGGCTGGGCATAACTTGGCGGCCGAGCCAGCACCTCTGAGCAGGGCACTGGACAGGCTGAGCTTCCTGCCACCTGACTGGGAAACTCTGTCTGAAGCTCAGCGGTTTCCAGATCTCCAATTTCAAGTCAGTAAGTGGTACACCTTGGCTGGCAGGTGGCCCCCTTTATGTTATATAGCTTTCCAAAGCCTTCCACTGTGGAATCCGCTGTCATCTACTTTACTGGAACCAATTGTGAGACCAAAAGCAGGTAATACAAATGTTAAATACCTAATGATTTAGCTTCTGAGAAAGGTGTTAATTCCTCATTCTACATGTAACCTTTAAAAGAATTCTCTGGGCCACTTTATTAAACATAAATTGTTGTTGGTAAGTTACGAAATCATGCCAATGTAGCTTTTAGAACTCTGAAAATCAATCAGAATTAACATACTGTTAGGGCCCTTCAAACTTATCCCTGATTTTAGGCATAGTATCAGCAGGGCATGGTGGCTTGCCCTTGTCATCCCAGCACTTCAGGGGGCTGAGGCAAGAGGATCACTTGAGCTGGGGAGTTTGAGACCAGCCTGGGCAAAATGATGAGACTTCCATCTCTACAAAAAAATTTAAAAATTAGTCATGTGTGGTGGTGCATGCCTATAGTCTCAGCTACTCTGCAGGCTGAAGCATGAGGATCACTTGAGCCCAAGAGGTCAGTCAAAGCTGCAGTAAGCCATGATCGTGCCACCGTACTCTAGCCTGGGCAACAGGGTGAGACCCTGTCTCTAAAAAAAAAATAATAAAAGTTAAAAAGGCATAGTATCTTATTTCAGGTTTCAGTTAACGGATAGAACTGGAGACCCTTAAAATGTGCCAAGTCATGAAGAATTGTAAGCACAATAAAAACCTGGTGGACTCAAGTGTTTTGTCTGTTTCCTTTTACCTTCCCTGCTGTGAAAGTAAATCTCTTGAGTAAATCCTAGATTTCAAAGTTTCAATTTGACAATGACAGTGCTGCTGCTGCTTCTTTTTTTTTTTTTTTTTTTGGAGGTGGAATCTCACTCTGTCAGCCAGGCTGGAGTGCAGTGGAGTGATCCTGGCTCACTGCAACCTCCGCCTCCTGGATTCAAGCGATTCTCCTGCCTCAGCCTCCCGAGTAGCTAGGATTACATGCCACCACGCCCAGCTAATTTTTGTGTTTTTAGTAGAGACGGGTTTCATCATGTTGGCCAGGCTGGTCTCAAGCTCTTGACCTCAGGTGATCTGCCTGCCTCGGGCTTCCAAAGTGCTGGGATTACAGGTGTGAGCCACTGAGCCCAGCCATTGCTGCATTTTAAAAGATAGGTGTTTCCATGATCAGAAAATTATCTGCTAACTAATCTTTGCCAATTATTAGAAAAGTTTATTTCTGTCTTCCATTATACTTACTCATTAGTTTCAAAAGTTAGCCAAAAATAATTCCCTTTGAACATAAGTCATTGCTGTTACATGATTGCCACAATAGCAGCAATGCATTTCTTAGAGGTTTTTTTTTTAATGGAAAATCACATTTTAAATCTATCTGAAATGTAGTTTCAGGATTAAAAATTGTATGTGTGCGTGTGTGTGTATGTCAAGATTATTAGATTCCAAATACACTTTCCTCTGAATAAAGACCTACATGACTTTAAAATAGAATAAATTCTGTCGAAATCAGAGCTACCTGAGGAAATGAAAATAAAGGTAGAAAAGAGTTTTCCTTTGAGAAGAAGGTGGTGGAGAACTGGCCAACCACAACTGCAGGCGCTCGCCTTGGGCTGTTTCCCATTCAGAAGGTCCCTCCCCCTCTCCTGGCCTCCCCTCCCCCAGAGTCTAATCAAAGGATTAGCCTACAGGTTTGGAAACAACAGCCGCTTGAGTTGAAGGCTTTTTACCCCCTTCTTGTGATTAAATGCAGGAACTAGAACAGTCTTTGGCTAGCTGGACTCAGAACTTGAAAGAACTTCAAACTATGAAGGCAGACTTAACCCGGCACGTTCTCGTGGAAGACGTGATGGTTTTGAAGGAGCAAATAGAGCATTTGCACAGACAATGGGAGGACCTCTGCTTAAGGGTAAGTCAGCTCACTGCAGGGCACGGCTGTTTGGGAGTGGATTGAAATGTCTCTGAAGACCAGACAAAGTAGAAAGGAGCTTAATTTCATGGAACCGGAGCCCCTTTTCAGTGGGACCCTTGGCCTGGCCGCTGCTCCTTTAGAAGGCAGCAACATGGTTTAACAGATTTGACCCTTTTGTTTCTCCAGCGCTAAATGCTAGAACTTTGCACGCTTTTAATGAGCTTTTTTAAAAGTCACTTTAGGTGGAGACAAATTGCAATTCTGATCAGATGTGTAGACCGCTCTCTGGCTTGTGTAGGTGGCAAGTCTTAATCAGTGTATCAGAAGCAGGACCCAGTGAAGAGGTCCTTTACTGGGGAGTCTCTTCTGGGCCTAACAGCAGGAGTCTTACTTAATGCCCAGCAAGCATGGGAGCATTTCATATGAGTACTCTGCATTCACAGGCAATCTGATGTTTATTTCAAGTAGCTGGTTTCTAAAATTCTCTAAGAGAAGTGATCAACTGCTGTGTTGTCTCAATGGATCACTTTGACTTATTGAGAATGGGATTGTGTTAATAGAGTATTATATGGTATAGGCTTGTGACAGGATCAGGATTGAATTAAGGGATTCAAATAGTCTTAAAGATCTTTGTTTTAAGAACATAGAATTCTAGCGAAAATAAATTCCTTAATCTCATTTTTGTGAATTAAGAGATGTATTTAAAAAGTTGAAATTCAGACACGTTCTCCTTCTTGATTTTAGTATTTAATATTCACAATGTACCCTAATTTTAAATGTTCTTTTAGAACTTTTCAAATTTTATATAAAAGAAAATATTTAGAATATATGAAAAGTGTTCTGAAAGTTAAGGTAGACAGGAAGACTGGGGCCCAGATGTTCCTAATTGTTACTATTATGAAATCAATCAGGATGACCCTGTGCAAAATGCCAGAATTTTTAAAAGATAAACAGATGCCCTGAGGAATGGAAACACAACACTTGTTCTTCTAGGATAGTTTTTCAAGCCTTTTTAACACGTTTGGCTGGGTAGGATATATAAGCATTCAGTATTTTCTCCTCCGAAAAGAGCAGAGGTTTCTTTATACACAGCAGGAAAATCTCAGAGAATTCAACCTTGGTTTCCTGGTCCATATAGTGTGGTGTCAAAACTTTACCAAATAGCCACCCCCTTTTAACTCTAAGATTCTGAAGATTCTTAAAACCTGGGAATACTTTTGTACATCTAGTAAGGCTGATTTGCATTGTTTAAATTTATATTTAGTGAAATTTAAACCTTTAAGGAGGAGGACCCTTAGCTGATGTCAGTTTAGGGGCTACTTATGCGTAATGGGGCATTGGGTATTTTGGGGTCAGCCTGCTTGCTGCAGACCAGCTGTTGGCGATATATCCATGGTTTCCATCCAAAATCCAGTGCTTAGCAGGAAAGTGGGTTAAATGAGTGATGTACATTGTTTTTGGTTTTACTTTGGTTTGAAGCATAACAATAGGACATTTAAATGGCTGTAGTTTTCCTGGTCCATTTGCATTATAAATGTTTGATTTACATTCTATCTGGATTAATAGTTTTTAAATAGGACATTGTCCTTCTGTTGGTATAAGGATTTGATTTGTTGTTAAAATGGCAAGGATTTGGGTTATATCTTCATCTAGCCTTTCCGTTTTTTTTTTTTTTTTTTTTTTTTTTGAGACGGAGTCTCGCTCTGCCGCCCAGGCTGGAGTGCAGTGGCCGGATCTCGGCTCACTGCAAGCTCTGCCTCCCGGGTTCACGCCATTCTCCTGCCTCAGCCTCCCGAGCAGCTGGGACTACAGGCGCCCACCACCACGCCCGGCTAGTTTTTTGTATTTTTTAGTAGAGACGGGGTTTCACCGTGTTAGCCAGGATGGTCTCGATCTCCTGACCTCGTGATCCACCTGTCTCGGCCTCCCAAAGTGCTGGGATTATAGGCTTGAGCCACTGCGCCCAGCCCCTGTTTTTAATTTTTAATATAACTTGATAGTAACACACGAGTATTGGGTAAAACAGTCCTTCCAATCAGCTACATTTCAGGTACAGTATTTGTTATTTTTTATGGCATTTATCACAGGTGTAAGAAACTTCTGTTGATGCGAAACCCTAGGTTTTTAAGAGGCAAAACCAGACAAGGGTGAGTGTAGAGAGCTACTGATTAAAATGAATGAAACTCAGTCTTTTTGATGTGAGGGAGAGAAGGGGGTGCTTTCCTTCCTGGCTATACTCAGCTGCCAAATGTATTTTCATTTGCAGGTGGCTATACGTAAACAGGAGATTGAAGACAGACTCAATACATGGATTGTATTCAATGAAAAAAATAAAGAGTTGTGTGCCTGGCTGGTGCAGATGGAAAACAAAGTTCTACAGACAGCGGACATTAGTATTGAAGAAATGATTGAAAAGTTACAGAAGGTACGGGAGGATACCCAGGTGGATGTAGTTCTGACTACCGTGAAATTGTCGGCCCTCCTCACTCCTAGGCCCAAACAGGTGCAGGGTTATGGGTGCTTCCAGTAGCATAAATTTTAGAAATTTGAAGGGACTTCACTATTTTTGATCCTTTTGAGAGAGCAGTTGGAAGAGAGAAGGTTCCGGAGAGATGGGAGTGTGAGACCATTGTCAGTGGGCATGGTACTGAGGGGAGTTGCTTTCTCTCCATTAGGAAGTTTGGCCAGGGAAGGGGCTTACCCATCAGCTGATACCCCAAGTGAGTTAGAGTTTCTCTAGTTGTTATTAAGAAGCTCCCGTTGGCCAGGCGCGGTGGCTCATTCCTGTAATCCTAGCACTTTGGGAGGCCGAGGCAGGTGGATCACCTGAGGTTAAGAGTTCGAGACCAGCTTGGCTGACATGGTGAAACCTCATCTCTACTAAAAATACAAAAATTAGCCTGGTGTGGTGGTGGGCGCCTGTAATCCCAGCTACTTGGGTGGCTGAGGCAGGAGGATTGCTTGAACCTGGGAGGTGGAGGTTGCAGTGAGCCGAGATGGTGCCATTGCACACCAGCCTGGGCAACAGAGTAAAAATTCCATCTCAAAAAAAAAAAAAAAAAAAAGCAGCAGCAGCAGCTCCCCTTGCCAAAGGGGAGAGGCCAAAAGCAGTGAGGCTCATAATTTTGAAATGGTCACTGATCTCTGCAGGGAAAAGTAATAACATTCTTGCTGCAGTCACCCAAAACACCACTCAGTCAACCCTCTAGAAAACTGTAAACCATAGCAGCCTAATTAGTTATGCTCAGTTGTCCTCAGTTCCCAAGTAGGTTAAAAGAAATCTGTGAGAGGAAACAGAGAGCTTTTGAAATAGGTAACTGTTAAAAACAAAGTAATTATTGCCTTACGTAGTTTGCGTTTGCCTGATGCTTGTTGCCTGACTTTTTAGCTACTCACTGAAAAGTTAGCTTCATTAGAAGGTATGAGGTTTTGAGACAGTGTCTCACTGTGCTCCCACCTCAGCCACCCGAGTAGCTGGGACTGCAGACATGTGCCAGCATACCTGGCTAGTTTTTTCAGAAGTGGGGTCTTGCTATGTTGCACAGGCTAGTCTTGAACTCCTGGACTCGAGTGATCCTCTTGCCTTGACCTCCCAAACTGCTGGGATTATTGGTATGAGCCACTATACCTGGCCAATTTTTTTTTTTTTTTTTTTTAATTTCAAGAGGCAACTCTCTGTATGTTTTTGGCTGGAGAAGAAATGAATTTGGGGTAATTACCCAGGCTTTATGTTTTGGTGCCTTTGCCAGGACTGCATGGAAGAAATAAACTTGTTTAGTGAAAACAAGTTACAGTTAAAGCAGATGGGTGACCAGCTGATCAAGGCCAGCAACAAATCGAGAGCAGCTGAGATCGATGACAAGCTCAACAAAATTAACGATCGTTGGCAACATCTTTTTGATGTCATCGGATCAAGGTAAGAGATGGGCTACAAATGATTCTTACTCTCCAGGAACAGTAATTACTTTACAGATCTAGTAAACTGAGCCCAGCCTGCCTCTAAGATGATCCAGCAATTTTGAAAGTTTACAGATTAAGGCAAAGTTTGATTAAAATGAGTGGAAATTCTTTCCATGTTATAAAAAAAACTATATGCTAGTATATACCACCTTAATATTTTTTCTTTCGCTTACAACTTCACATGCATTAGTTTTAAATAAGGGTTGGAAACTTATTTGGAAAGGGATCCTTGGGAGGGGGTGTTGTTTAGAAATTCTGACTCTGTGTTAGCCTTTATGTGTCCCCACAGCGGAGCCATGCCTGTTGGTCCTGCCTCAGTATGGCAAATCAGGCAGGTGAGGGCACAGGCCTGGTTTCTGGAGGCTGGGAGCCCATGACTGCCCCGCCACCCGCACTCAAGGCAGGGGCAGGAGTCTACTCTAAGTGCGTTGGCTCAGAGTGCCAGGTCTCCCATGGGTGTCTTGTCCTAGGATGTGGATTTGGACACAGCCAAGTCCTAAATCAAAGGGCCACAAATCAAAGCTATGTTGGCCAGTGCAATCTTATCAGAAATAGTGCTGATAATTTTATCTCTCCCCCCAAAATGATGGTGATGCCCAAAGTTCTTAAATGTCTTCAAATTCCCTCTCTAAAGACAAACCCCAAGTGGATGTTTATTCAGTGGCCACCTGGCATACGGAGAACAGTCACTTGGCCTTGGGACTGCTTGTGCAGCTGTGCTTCCACTGGCCACCCAGGTCCTTTCCATAGCAGTATACTCAGATGTTTTGAACAACACATAGAATTAGGAATATACAGGAGAACCTGTAAGGTGAATAAAGAATTGGGGGGTGATGAAAGTAAGATACTGTTAATAATTTGGCATCTTCTTTACCTCATTGTTTACTGGAAACCACAAGTGAACCTGAGTCAGTCAACAGAGGCACCGGGCTAATTAAGTTGAGTCAGTTACGTTAGTGGGAGTAGGTATCTGAGCAGCTGTAAAACCAAGTGGTTTGAGAGCTCAGACCCCATCTTCCTGGGATCAGGAAGATCCTTACAGAGGGGCTGCATTCCCAGATGGTCCTGAATGAGGGATTGTGGTTACTGGTGGCAGAGAGAGAGACACATATGTTGAGAGCAAACAGATATAGAATAGAGCAGTGTCGAAGCCATTCAGGAAGTGAAGAGAAGCCCCGTTGGCCCCAAATGTAGGAGTTGAGCTAGAAAGATGGGCTGGGGCTAAATCTTAGAAGACTTTAAATCTCAGCTAAGTATTGTCCTTCTGAAAAAATATCTGAGTCATGCCTGGTTCCTTAGCAGCGGAGGGTTTGCTGAAGACAAATATTAGGGGGATTTGGCTGGCAACGTAGACTGGCCCAAATTCAACATCTCTCCACAGCCAATTGGGGGAAAGCGAAAAAACCTACAGAAATGCATGGTGGAAACCTAAGTAAGAATTAAGAGTACAAGTTTTGAACCATTCCTGACTTTCTCACTTATTCACTGTGAAAACTTGAGTATGTGATTTAACCTTTCTAGGCCTCAGTTTCTAAGTCTGTAAAATGGGTCTAATTGGCTTACATCAGAGGCCGCTGGTGCTGTCTGCTGTGAGGATATATGTCATGCCTTTGGTATAGGGCCAGCACAGCACATGTGAGCCAGCATTTATGGAGTGGTTGTTTTAATTACTTTTCCATGAGAAGACTCTGAAGTCATGTGTGTGTTGAATGGAAGATGATTCTGTCGGTGACCTCTAGTGATGAGAGGTCTTTCCCCAGTGAGGCCTGCAACTGGACTACCTCGTTCTCAGACCTTAGAATAGTGCATCAGATGTTTGTTGAAATGAATAAATGTTTCAGTGCATTTGTTAAGAATAAGATCATTTCTGTGGGATAAATTGTGTCTTTGTGGTTGCCTTTATAGCATAAGTCTTCTCGAGCCCTTGGCACTAGTCGAGGGTATGATGGCATCACATCCATTCATGGGTCATACAGGATCAAGATCTAGCTAATGTTTCTCGAAGGTTAGAGTGACAGTCCATTTTTAATCATTCATGCTCTGCTTATATCACTTTGGAGTTTAACAGGCTGTTTGCTTTCCTCGCTCACTCTTTGCCTGTCTTCAGCCAGCCTTTTGGTGGGAAAGAGTTAAAACAGTGGGTAAAATTTTATTGATCTTTTTGGAAAGCACAGCTGGGGGAAAAGGAGTTGAAATAATAGCAAATATGTTGTCAGCTGCCTGTGTTCTTAGCAATATGCCTTTTGTGTATGATTTCACTTAAACTTCACTGTGATTCTGGAAAGTAGATACCATTGTCCCATTTTACACACTGAGAAGGAAACTGAGGACTGAAGCTAAGCAACTTACCCATAGTTACATAGCCAGCATGTGACATAACCAGGATTTCAACTCGGGCAGTTTCACCTCCCTGACAGCCCAGACCCTCTCATTTGAAACACTGAAATGAGCAGTACATGCTCAGTGCCTAATCCCTTCAGCACTGAGGAATTTGAGAGGGAATCATTTTTCTTATTTTAAAGCAAGGGCCAGGCTGAGACAGACAGCTAGAATCTAAGAAGCTCTTAGCTGAGTTTATTGTTCAGGTGAATCTGTGGGTTGAGGCAACAAACTTGGACCTGTCATAATCAGCCTTACATAGAATCAGCCTTACATAGAATCCCTGATGCTGACTTCCCCCTGGGCGTTGTACAGAGGAAGGGAACGGTTGGAAGCACAGGCTGCAAACTTTACATTTGAACAGTGGGGACAAGAACCTGCTCTGCAGGGTGCCCTGCTGGCTTCATTTGCCCACAGGATCCAGGACACCATGCAGCGTCTTCCATCCTACCCACAGTATTCTGCTGCTTTGGCCCTGTGGCAGGGAACCGCATCTCTTGTTAAAAATAAGATTCGCCAGACGTAGTGGCTCACGCCTGTAATCCCTGCACTTTGGGAGGCCGAAGCAGGTGGATTACCTGCAGTCAGGAGTTTGAGACCAGCCTGGTGAACATGGTGAAACCCCGTCTCTACCAAAACTACAAAAACTAGCTGGGCACGGTGGCACGCACCTGTAGTCCCAGCTACTCAGGAGGCTGAGGCAGGAGAATCACTTGAACCTGGGAGGCGGAGGTTGCAGTGAGCCAAGATCGCGCCACTGCCCTCTAGCCTGGGTGACAGAGCAAGACTCTGTCTCAAAAAAAAAAAAAAAGATTGGAAGGCAATTCTTTGTAGGTACCCGGCCTCATTACTGCAAGATCTTAACTACAAAACTAACTTTAGAATGGTTTTAGAAGACTAAGATTTAGAATGGTTTTAGAAAACTAAGGTTTAGAACGGTTTTCAGAAGTCCAAGGCCTCAATAAATCAGGTTTAATTCACTAGAGGAAAAAATGGGATTTAGGATAGGCTTCCTTAAAAACCACATTAGATTTCTGATCATTTCGGGTGGTAGACTCCATTGTTGGATAGATAGGAGAGGAAACCAACACTGCTTATTTTTTAAGTGCCAGTTTCCTCACATAGATTATTTCATTTTAATTCTTAAAACAACACTGCAAAGTCAGTGTGATTCTTCATTTTACAGAGAGGGAAACTGCAGCTCAGAGAAGGTCAGTAATTTAGCCAAGGACAGTGGGAATTCTGCCCGGGTTAGAAACATGCACATAAGATTACATGGGCCCTGGTGTGGGTATAAAGAGGCCCGTGACTGGCTGTCCCTCAGAGTTGCTCTGGGAGCTTTTAAAAGCTCTCATGGGCCCTTGGGCAGCTTCTCACAATGGTGACATCTACACTCTTATGAAACATGCAGATAATTTCAACAGAGGTCATTTAAAGCATTACATAGACTCCCTGATGCTGATTGTATATATGTTTGGTGATCGTAATTATGTAGAACCCAAGTTGACAACAAGAAATATTCTATGTTCATTTGTCAAATTAAATGAAGACTTAAACTTTTTTTTTTAACTGTGCCTATTAGCCACTCTCCTTCCTCTTTTCTTCTTCTTCTTCTTCTTTTTTTTGAGACAAGGTCTGGCTGTATGACCCAGGCTGGAATACAGTGGCACAATCACAGCTCACTGCAGCCTCGACCTCTCAGGCTCAAACAATTCTCCTGCCTCAGCCTCCCAGGTAGCTGGGACTACAAGCACACACCACTATGCCCAGATAATTTTTTGTTTTTGTTGTTTGTTTTTTGTAGAAATGGGGTTTCAACCATATTGCCCAAGCTGCTCTTGAGCTCCTGGGCTCAAGTGATCCTCCCACCTCTGCCTCCCAAAGTGCTGGAATGACAGGCATGAGCCACTCGCACCCAGCCTTCGATAATGTCTTTGAAAAGTGATTCAGCAAAACTTCTGAATGCAGGACAGACAACTAAATTAAAGAAAGTGTCCTTCAGAACTGCCAATATGTGTGATCCTCTGTTTTGGAGGCATCTGGATTACCTAAGAACAGCTGAGATACAAATTGTTGGGTGACAGACAAAAAGATGCAGGGTTAACCTTCACAGCCAGCACAGTCTGAAGCTCTGAAAAGACGGTTCTTGGATCTCATCCCCTCAATGGGACTGAGGCCAGAGAAGGAGTTGACCTGCCACCTGATCTCACCAATTCCTCCCCTTATTTTTAAAAACCCAATAGTTGAACTCCGTAAAAATTCATCTGCTTTTGTTTTCCAGAACTCCCTCCCCATTTCCTTAACGAAAACCCTGCTTGTCATATGAACCGGAGCTCTGTAGACACAGGTGGGGCTGTGTCTTCAGTGAGTCCCTCTGGCAGGTTGCACATCTTGGTGAATCCTTTTAGAGACTTGGGATCAGGGTGAGGAACTCTTTTTAAAGGCTCTTTCTAGCAGCATGTGTGAGTAATCTGATGAAAGCGTTCAGTGCCTGATACAGGTTGGACAGCGAAGTGGAAAGGCATACCCTCCGAGAAAGTTTACATTGGTTTTTCTCTTGGTTGGAATCATTTTAATGAAAGTTATTTTAATTTTCTTTTTGCTTATCTGTACTTTCTAAATGTTCATTATGGAAGATGTTTATAACATGTCATGAACAAATGTCATCAATTTTATGTTCTCTTTCCTGAATTTCTGACGGTAGCACCACTAGCAAAGCCTGTCGTCCTTATTAAGCCACTGACAAGGAGGGACTTTCCTAGTACCGTATGACCTCAAAGATTAGCTCCTTCCTGTTTACACTGAATTGCTCTCACTATCAGAAATATCAAATCCATCCAAAGGAACTTTTTAAACCAAGCATAACTTTTAAATTTTGCCTGCCAACCTGAAAAGCTCACCTATTTTATAATAGTGGCAATTAAAATGTTATCATTAAACTCAGAAGTTATGACCGTGGCAGTTGTGTGTTAAGATTGTTTTCCATGCCTTGCAGAATGGGCAGAAATATGTGTGCCTTTTTAAACTGATAAAGCTTTTCATTGCTCTCCTCTTATCTGTATTTTCTCAAGGTTTTCTGGAAGACCAAACAATGCTGCTAGTCACGAAGTTGACTTGCGTTGGTCTTAGCATGTTGCCTGATCCAGTGGGACTGGAAGGATTTAGGGATTATTTTAGCACAGGGAGAGCCAGATGTGAGCCTCCTCACTTCCATTTTCCTTCCCATCAGCCTGATCCTTCTGCCTCTAGAATGGGTGGCCGCTGTTCCCAGACCCTGCAGAAATGCCTTCCTTGAGGGTTGAGGAGCTCCCCCAAGGAAAGTAGCCGTCACTGGGGTAATGAGCAAGTATCGTGATGGCCGGCATCAGGCAGATCCAGTGTACTGAGCCTCAGAGGTTCGTGTTCAGCAGGTTGCAGGAACAGCCAACCACGTGGGCCTGAGTTAGATGCAGCATTTTGGGAGAACTATTGCCAGGTCTTCACTTCTGATTCCACTGGTGTAGCACGTGTTTGCTGTTTCAAGGTAGGGATACAATAATGACTAAATGTTGGGCTTTAGGGACTCCTGAAAAACGATATCGAGTCTCAGAATAAGGCTGGGAATGAGTCTGAGGTAGACTAGACACAAACCAAGTGCCGCCACTCAGGATTGTCCGGAGAAACTGAGGGTATGAATAAGGAGGAATTTTCAGACACGTTATGGTAAACCCTGGGAGGAGCCAGCAAGGAAAATTACAAAATTTCTTCCTCTGCAATGAATTCCCTTTATACTGCAAAATAGAATTTTTTTGCACAAAGCAGATAAACTAAATGAACTATCTGACCCTCCTAAACCAGGATGCTCAGGACCAAAAGGACAGAGCAGAAAACCCCACAGGGAAATTTCTTCTTCAAGAGGACAAGAGGAAGGCATTCCTGTTGGACTCAGGGGCATCAGATTTTGCTGTTTCTTTTAAACCTGAAACAGAGAAATTTAATTTGTGGAGGACAGAAATCCTCTTTTGCCTGCCCCAAATCTAAATGTTTCTTCTCTCCGTTTATAGCACTTCATAAATAACCCATAGCCAAGATAACACTGTGACTTTCTTCTCCCAGCGTTGCAATCCTGTAGCGTCAGAACAAAGACTGTGTGTGTGAGGAAAGAGCTGGAGATATTTGTTTATTGGAAGGGAGAAAACTGAGATTAAAAATTGCAGTTAGCAGGAGAGAAGGTGTCTTCCTTCCTGCTGGCATTGCCCTGTGCCTGCGAGCCAGCCGTGCTCACAAGGAGCCTTGGAGAGGGCTGCGTCCGCCTCTGTACAAGATGCTGAACCAGTGAAGAGGGCACGCTGGCCAGGGGGAGGGGCTGCCTCGGCCCTGGGAGGTGGAGGTGCAGCCGGGAACTTGGAGCTTTCGCTTAAACATAAGGAATGATTTTTTCTCATCAACAGTAAGTGCCGTTTTCGTCATCAGCTCTGCATAGGGCCGAGGCGCCGGGTGCTGTCCCTTGTGTCTTGCTCTCTGGCTGTGTCGCTTTGGTTACAATAGAAATCACCGATGAGATGGTGGCTGCGGAGTGTTTGTGCTCAGCCATCGGGGGATGGGTTCTTTCCAGCGTCAGCATGCGTGTGGTGTCTGCAGTCTGCCTCTGACAAGCAGGGCAGAGGAGTGATTATGCCGTGTGGAAAATGGAAGTCCTCCGGTGACAAAAATGCTTCAAAGAGGCAATGAGCTCAGACGTGTATTGTAATGCCTCTGCCCCTAAATCAGGGCTTCAGGATCTTGGAGTAATGCATTATTTTGCCATAAGGATGTTTAGTCATGTGAAAAGATACAATTGTACAGGATTTGTACAGTGTTTTTTGCAACTGACAGCTGCCCACAGGTTTGACTGTTTATTTCAGTACAAATTCAGATACTTGAACCATCTCAGGTTTCCTTAGTATTTTTTAAATTAGGCATAGGAATTTTTTTGTTCACTTAGGCTGATTTAGGGCTTTTATAATTTAACTGTAGACTCCTGAGCACATAGAGGATAGGACTAAATGGTAAATTATTCCATATGTATAAATTTGACATGTAAAGCCTTCATCATACATTGTTAAGGCTTAGCTTGGTATATAGAATGATGCTAACCTGGCTTGATTTTGTTTGTTTGGAAGGAGAGCAGTGTTTATCAATGTTATATTCTCATCCATCGCTAGTTAAAAGAAAAACTTTATTTGCCTTGATTGTTTTCTGCATTTTTACCCATAATTACTGCAAAGGAACTCTGGCAATTTAAACTAGCTCTTAGGCATAATTCTTTTGTTTGGTTTCATAGAAAACATTTTGCTTTAGGTCTCCCAATAAAGAGCCTATGAAGGGGGAAAACTTCACTTTTGTACCTAAAAATTTTGCTTTTCTGATTCTCAGAACTGGGATTTAATTCAGAAAATCATGCTGCTTTTTCCTGGAGAAAGGTTATTTGTCGAAATGTCTGTGTGAGAAGTGTTCAGAGCACCGGGTCAAAACCTGGGCAAGTGCAGGGATGGGGGCCGCGGCAGCAAACTGCTCGCAGGTGGTTGATGTCAGGCAGTGTTGAGGTTGCTTCTGTGTGCCAGCGGTCTGGTTTCTGAACAGGTTTTCTTATTTCCAGATACTAACTCGAGATTTCGAATTTTTCAAGAGCAGTATTAACAAGGCCTAACATGTGGAGGTCAGTCGCCTGGGTTGGCAAAAGACAAATGCTTCCTGGCCTGGGACAGGTGATCATTAGGTTACAGCGTCTGCACAGAACAGAACGATGCACACTCCGCAGTGTACCTGATGGTCCCAGGGTCAGTCATTACCTGATGATCAGAAGAACAACATGTAGACTCCCAGGCATTTGGGGGTGTTAGGCCTCTGGACGGAGTTTGGCACATACCGGCTAAATCCTGGCTGGATGCGTGCTTTGTCACTTCTTGGTGACCTTCTTTTCCTTCCCTCCCACCTTCCCTCCTCTTTAACTTGCACTAAGTATGCTGTGATGTGAGTGTCTGTCAGCGCTTCCCTGGCCCTGTGTGAAGCCGGGGCCGAGGAGCAGGGGTGGCTTCTAGGCTGGCAGCACGCTGCTTTGTGGGAAAAGGGCTCTGATGTGCTCTGGTCTTTACAGCTTTTCTTTAAAAATCTAACTTGGCCGCTTCTTTTATGAAGAAGACAAATCAGACAAATTGGAAGGTATGAGTGAACATCATTTACTCCTTCAACAGCTATTTATTGAGCAACTCCTATGTTGTATTACAGTGTCAACATTACATCAGAATTAGGTGATGACCTCTCTGGGAAGAAGGCCTATCTTCCAGCTATCTCTGAATCCAAGGGTCTGTGCAGGATCCAAGACAAGGCACATGGCTAAGTGATTACTGAAAGAAAATCAGGGAGGGGAAACATGGGCAACATATATTGAGCCTTCTGGCCTCCTCCCCAGCCACCTGCCAAGAGCCCCAGGTTGTAGCATCCACTATACCAGCTCCTACCCCTCAGTGTATCCTGAGCTATGAGTCCAGACTTCTGGTCATGCTCTCTGACTGCAGCAAAACGATCCTGTACCAACAGTATGTGCATGTTAGTGTGTGTAGGATTATGTGAGAGGATGGGTAGTACTTAGGAACAGCAGCTCCAGACCAGACTGCCCAGGTTAGAATCCTGCCTCCACTATTGACCATGTGACTTGCGTGAGCTCTTTACTCTCTGTGCCTCAGTTTCCTCATCTGTCAAGTAGGGATAATAATATTACCTATCTCCTAGCATTGTTATGAAGAGGAAATGATGCCTATAATCCCAGTACTTTGGGAAGCTGAGGCAGCTGGATCACCTGAGGTCAGGAGTTGGTGACCAGCCTGGCCAACATGGGGAAACCCTGTCTCTCCTAAAAATACAAAAATTAGCTGAGCGTGGTGGCAGGTGCCTGTAATCCCAGCTACTCAGGAGTCTGAGGCAGGAGAATCCCTTGAACCTGGGAGGCGGAGGTTGCAGTGAGCCCAGGTCACACCACTGCGCTCCAGCGTAGGTGATAGAGACTGTATCTCAAAGCAAATGAGTTGCTAACGCGAAGCACAACAGGCCTGGCACATGTGGCCATCAGCGTGGGATACAGATGTTTCATTTTAATGATAAAGTTTATCATTTTAAAACATACACGTAGAAATTTTAAAAGAATGGGATGACAGTAGACAGTCTCGTATTTTATTCCTACACTCCACTGGTTTGTCCTGAGCACCCCATTTTGGATACCAGAGTCCTGGGGAAACCAAGCAAATTATTCCCCCACCTTCTCCATACCCTCTCTGCGTGTCGCACACCTAACCCCACGGTTAACAGTTCAGGATCACCACAGCCCTGTGGGTCTGTACCCAGGCAATTGTGTTGCTAGTTAGCTCCCTTCATTTAAACACGTGAATTCTTCGGTGTGTTAATTGCTTTTAAGTTAGAAGAGAGGAAACAAAGAAGGAAAAAGAAAAAAATATATAAATAAATACTTGGATTCTAGCCCTCTTCTTTTCAAAATAATAAAGAGGCTGGGATTCTTAGGGTGGAATAGGGTCAGGGGCTAGATGAAGGCCGTGGGAGATTTCATTCTGGGCAGAGGGAGAAGTGGGGAGGGCGGGAGGGCTGTGCAGAGGTCACGAGCCTGAGCCCTTCCCCCACCCGCGGGAAGCTCTCGTGGCTGGGCCTCTTCTCCGGCAGAGCCTTCCAGGAGGGCAGTCCTTCAGGAGCTGCCTGGAGCACTCCTTGTCCCACGGTGCCAGGGGTCCCAGCTATCCTGGTAGTTGTCTGGAGTGTTCTTTCTGGAACCAGGGCAATCAAGGTGGCAAGATACTGGGGTGAGGAGGGTGTACCCCTGAAGCCATAGGAATGAAGGTGGGATCTAGGTTACAGCTATATCCAGGCCTGGTCCTGGATTCCATTACTTCCTTTTTAATAAATCATCTGTGGCTCTGAAGGGAACGTATCCTTGTGGTGTTTGCGTTAAGAATGTAATTTGGAAAACGGGCATTTATCTCCGAGGCATTCTGCCTTTCACATTCAGTCCCCTCAGCTACCCAGTGAAAGAAGGTACTACTGTGAACACCATTTTTTTTTTTTTAAATATGGAACGCTTCACGAATTTGCGTGTCATCCTTGCGCAGGGGCCATGCTAATCTTCTCTGTATTGTTCCAATTTTAGTATATGTGCTGCCGAAGCGAGCACTGTGAACGCCATTTTATAGATGGCATTAAACGTGGCCAGGACACAAACCCAGGCTCCAACCACAGAGTCTGTGCTCTTCCATCTCCAGACCACACATCCTTCTTCCAAGCTTGCCCTTGAGAATAAAACACTGATGAAGTAACTTTGTGAGGTCCAGTGCCATGTAAATAAAGCATGACTGTAGTGTCATGTGATCCAGCGTCCACTCTGTGCAGACGACTTTACATGAAGCCTCTTATTTCAATCTTACCACCACCTGCAAGGTGGGTAATCTTGCAGATTGTGAGGAAACTGAGAGTCAGCGGTTAGGTACATTGCAGCGTGCAGAGCTCTTAGATGGGAGAATGGAACTTGGGTCCAGGTCTGCTTGCCTCCGGAGTTCTGGCCTTCACCTCACCCAATGCTGCCACCTCCCTGAAGCTTAAGCGGCTTTGAGGGTGTACTAGAAATAAGGGGGCTGAGGTGAAAGGACTTTCACTAAATCTTTTTTTTTTTTTTGAGACGGAGTCTCGCTCTGTCGCCCAGGCTGGAGTGCAGTGGCGCAATCTCGGCTCACTGCAAGCTCCGCCTCCTGGGTTCACGCCATTCTCCTGCCTCAGCCTCCCAAGTAGCTGGGACTACAGGTGCCCGCCACCACACCCGGCTAATTTTTTGTATTTTTAGTAGAGACAGGGTTTCACCTTGTTAGCCAGGATGGTCTCGATCTCCTGACCTCGTGATCTGCCCGCCTCGGCCTCCCAAAGTGCTGGGATTACAGCCGTGAGCCACCGTGCCCGGCCTTCACTAAATCTTAAAAGTAGCTGGTAATAGAGCTAGAAGTCAGTCCCTTGGATTGACTTGGTAAGTTGTAAGATACACATTTTTGTTTTTAATCCACACTTATATGACTACTCCATGGCCCACTTAAGTCATAGCTTCTAGCGGAATGTCCATATTTGTCCATTCAGCAAGCATTTGTGGAGAGCGTCCTGCCCACCAGGCACTGTGGGAGGTGCTGTGTGTGCGGTGGAAACTGGCCGGCTGCAGCCTGGCCATGGCACTCCCTGTCTTGGTGGGTGTCTGAGAGAGTGCAAGGTTAGAGGCAGAGTGGCCCCTGAATGCTTGAGGTACAGAGATCAAGGGGCTGAACCGGTTTTCAGGGCAGGGCAGGGACTATTGAAAGCTTTGAGCATGGATCAGACTTGCCTTCTGGAACTTACTTACACTTTGGCTACAGAACCAAAGGTGGGCAGGAAGTCTAGGGGGCTGAGAGGAGGTTGTTCAGTCAAGTAAGAGGTGATGGTGGCGTGCAGCACAGTGTTTCCTGAGAGTTAGGGTCGGTATCCCCATTTTATCGCTCTAGTGCTCCCAGCCATGGAGCGCAGTTCTGACAGCATCTCCCAACGTAAGTATTGATCAGTGGGAACTTTCCATTGGAGCCATTACTTTTAAGTGTCTGAGATTAACTACACATCCCACAGAACGCCAGGACAGATCCTGGCTCTACTCACTCTGCTTTAGGACTTTAAGGAAAGCGGTTTATTGGAGCATTTTATTTTAGTATATGTGTCAGAAAAAGATTGTTTTCCCTCAACAGCTACATCACGTCCCCTTGACAGCATGTGGACGCGTACGCCAAGTTGTACTCATGCCATGCGCGTGCTTCCAAATCTGCTCCATGCCGAGTTGGGCTGGATGGGAGCTGAGGCAGACTGGCGAGGGAGATCCCATTTAGAACTGCGCTTGTATGCAGATTTCCTTTGCCCCTCCCTTTCTGACAGGCAGAGATGCCCCATAATCTACCCACATGGGCTGGTTCAATGTATACGACTGGGTGAACCCCTCATACTGAAGCGGTAGGGCTTGGCACATGTTCTCTGCTTACCCAAAGGGGAGGGTCCCATGCGAGGCCTTGTGGACCAAATACCACCAAGTGAACCAGGCGTGTAACATCTTTAATCTCCCAGGGTAGATCACCGGCTGCTGCAATCTCAGGCATACCCATGGCAGAAACTGGGCAGAAGTCAGGAGTGGTTATTTTCACTTAGGAAAAAAATGGCTATCTTCTCACCTCTGGAGCCCCAGGAAGATGAACTGGGTCTCAGAGGATCTCACTCTGGGAATGATAGGACTTCCATTTTCATGGGTGGATTAACTCTCCGTCCTTTCGAAAGTCAACAGAGGCAACAGCCTTGCAAAGCTTCACATATTCTCTGAGAACTCGTATCTGGTGACATGAGAGTTGTTCTGATATAAAATCAAAGCAAAATAGATTCTTTTTTACCCTGCAATGCTCTTATTGGAACATTCTACCACTAAGTATTGGGCTTTTGATTTCCATCACTTTTTGTTTGTTTTGTTTTTCTGCAAATATGTGTAGGGTGAAGAAGTTGAAGGAGACCTTTGCTTTTATTCAGCAGTTGGACAAAAACATGAGCAACCTTCGCACCTGGTTGGCTCGAATTGAGTCTGAGCTTTCCAAGCCTGTTGTTTATGACGTCTGCGATGATCAAGAGATCCAGAAGAGGCTCGCTGAGCAGCAGGTGGGACGATCAAAAATGAGCTCTTGCAAGAGTATGGGTGTCTGCGATGTGCACTGACTCAGGCCTTCCCCGTATATCTGTGTGTTTTCACGTGCTCACATTTCATAACACTGGTTTGCTTTTTCCAGAGAAAACTGACCACCTTTCCATGTTCTTATGTCCATCTCTTGAGTGCTCCCTCCCACATTCATGTAGCTTTTTGTGAAACTGTGTGAATAATGTTTAATCTTGGTGAATAATAATGTTTAATCTTAATCTTGAATGAATGTTTAATCATTCATTTAATCATTTAATTATTCATTTAATCATGAATAATGTTTAATCTTAATAATGTTTAATCTTAATCTTGGTGGTAAATAAGGTTTTTTAAATTATGTCTTTTTTTTGACTCTGATCTTTGTTGTGTTTTGTTAATATAGTTTTGAAAGGCAACTAATTGAAAGAAAAGCAACTTTTCTAACCAAGGAAGGTTTTTATGGGATGATATTCTGTGTGTCTGGTACAGCTTTTTAAAAAATTAAAACAAGAAAAGGTATGATAAGGAACATGCTTGGACCAATAGTTTAGGAAGACTCTTAAGAGCTGCAATGCTCTGTGCATTTTTGTTATCAGATATGCATGCTCTGAACCAATCCTGGAAATTGTGCTGTTCGAAAGCTGCTGCGTTCTGCCAGTGTTTCTCATTCTACCCACCTGCTAGGTGCTATTTGACATCACTGGTTTATCAAATCCACTTTCCTGACTTCCCTGGTCTCATGGCCACATGCTCATTCTCACATGCAATGCCTGGATTTGTCTTTATTTTTTTTTTTAATAACTAAGTTTATCTTAATCTTTCTTTAGCTTTTGTTCACCTCTGTTTTTCTCAGACCTGTGGGCAGATTCTGTTTCGACTGTAGAAGCAGTATGATTCTCAGAGTCGAATCTGTTTTCTTCACGTTAAGCCTCCACCACACACCACGTACCACAGGCGCTTAGAGACAGGATTGAGGGTGAACCTTTTTCACCAGATTCAATATTTGGTGCTACTGTTGACATTTTTTAAGAGATGGCGTCTCACTGTATTGCCCAGGCTGGTCTTTAACTTCTGGGCTCAAGTGATCCTCCCACGCCAGCCTTCTGAGTAGATGGCACTGCAGGCAGGAGCCGCCATGCCTGGCCCTCCCTGCTCTTGACTTTTCTAAGTGCTATTACAATTACTGTTTAAATGATGCCTGTTCTCTGGCTTTCAAGCTAGTATGATTTAGTAATGCTACAAATTAAAAATACTGGTTTTTCCACTTAGCTTTGGAACTTTAAGCATGTCTTTTTCATTGAGGTCATCTAGACTCTGTCTTTGCTTTGTGCAGAAAAGAATATTGATATAAGTATTATGGAATTTTAATGGACATTACAGAGATTTTAATGCCTCTCTCATTGGAGTCACAGCTACTGAATACATCAGTTTTACTTAAAAGTGTGATCCACTAGGATGAATGTCTTTGAACAGTCTGTGAAAAGGCAAGGCCTTGCAAATGACAGTTTACCCTGAGTGGTGGGTTTTTTCAGGTAGATTATATGGAAGCTGTCAATACCTTTCCTCTTAAAGACTAGCTGGCTAGATTTTGCTGGGGCTGTTGATAGTGTGTTAATTTTTTTTAAATCCAAAGTGTGACAGAACATTAAATTAATTAAATTGCAGAGAATTTGTTCCCAAAAGCATACAATTTGGAGCCACTGCTATTCTCTTAGCCTTATTTCTTCCCATCCTGCAATGGCACATAATTTCAGTCTGGTTGATTTGAAAATTCTCTCTTTACAGAATTCAGCATCACCTTAGTGACATTTCTATCCCTTTGTTACTTTAAAAAAAAAGATTAATGGAATTGGTGTTCAGGACTACCATTATTGTGTAGAAGTTAGATACTGTGTTAGTTTTCTACTACTGTTATAACCAATTACAGATTTAGCAGCTTAAAAACACAAATTTATTATATTTCTGGAGGTCAGAGATCTGAAATGGATCTCACTGGGCTAAGATCAGGATGTCATCAGCGCTGCGTTCCTTTCTGGAAGCTCTGCGGAGAATCCATTTTTTTGCTTTTTCTGGCTTTTAGAGGCCACCCACATTGCTTGGCTCATATGTGCCCCTTCTGCCTTCAACGCCATCAACATTGCATCTCTCTGTGTCTTTCTTCCTAGTCACATCTCCCTCTAGCTGCCTCCTCTGCTGCTGTTAAGGACCCTTAATATTACAGTGGGCCCACCCTGCTAATCCCGGATAATCTCCCTATTTCAAGGTCAGCTGATTAGCAACTGCAATTCCCCATGTAATCTAACAGATTCACAGACTCCAGGATTAGGATCTGGATGTCTTTCTGTGTGTTGGAGGGTGTCATTGTCATCATTCTGCCTACCACAGATGATCTCAGGATACTTTTAGTATTTTTGTTAAAAAGAATAAGTTACAGTGTGTTTATATTATACTAAACTCAGACCTTAAGTACCCCATCCAAAACACTGGCAACAAATGTGTCACACAAAAGAATTATGTATGGGCCACTTTTTAAAACCTTACCTAGTGACCATTTTTGGTCTGGGTTAGAAAACCACCTTACCTGTGTTTACTTTTCAAACTAAATATAATAAATTAATTGCTTCCAAAAATAAGACCTAAAAACATGGCATCACCTAGCATTGCCTTATGCAAAAGCCCTCGGCCCCCCAAAGTAGCTAAGAGCCATGATGTCCCTGGATCCTCACTGTAATGTACCTGGTCGGGGAGGGCCAGACCCTCTAAGAGTCCTTTCTGTTTTGCCTTTCCTACATAGAACACCTTTAGGTATAAGGTAATGGGGGTTATTCCTATGGAGTATATCATCTTTAAAATGCACAGGAAGTAGTAGCAATTTTGTGACATTTAAATCACGAACCACTTTCATTGAAACTTTTTAAGATCCCTGTTCTAGTTTTTTCATTCGTTGGTTTCTTGTTTCTCTGTGGGGTGTGCCAGATGGTGGCTTGGAGGAGTTGTTAGTTACCCTTCCATTGGCTAACGAATAGCCCCTGCTGTGGTCCAGCTGAGCTTCACCTCACACCCCCCGAACCATCCCAACACCCCCCTGCCCCACTTGCTACCCAAGTCCTCCCACAGGGACGTTGAGGAGCTGGCACTGGGGTTTCACCCTATATGATTTTCTGTCTTTTCAGCCTGTTTTTTTTCTCCTCAGCCCGCCTTACCTTCTGTTTTTGGTTCCTTTTTATTCTCATTCTTCTGGCTGCGTTCTCTTCTCCAGTTTCGGGTCTATCTCCTCTTGCTCTGTACCCCCGAACCCCCAAGTTCCTCCCCAACCTCAGTGTTCTGTGTCACCTGCCCGGGGCAGAAAAACAAAGTGAACAGGAGCCTGTTAGAACTGTCAGCAAAAGTCTTTCTCAATGTTTTATGTTGTTTCTTAAATCTACTTTTTCTCTAGATTGGGACAGTTTCTAAGACCTAATTCTTGTGCAGACTTACATCTCTGTGGATACTAGTGGTAGGATTATTTCAGTTTGCAAAATGTTCTTGTCTAGCACTTAAATGGTCTGCATTTTAAAAGGTAGTCTGTCACTTTATTTTTTATCGTACAAGGTAACTAGTAGGCCATTGTGTGGTGTTTTACATGGTTTTAAAAAAAATTTCGAAAATGTTTTTTGAAAAGTTTTGAGAAAGTTTTGAAAATGTTTGAGCTTTTTTTTAAACCAAGATGTTGATGGTCTTTTAGAAATTATTGTAGAGCTCATTTCTTTTTTTTTTTTTTTTTTTTTTTTTTGAGACGGAGTCTCGCTCTGTCACCCAGGCTGGAGTGCAGTGGCCGGATCTCAGCTCACTGCAAGCTCCGTCTCCCGGGTTCACGCCATTCTCCTGCCTCAGCCTCCTGAGTAGCTGGGACTACAGGCGCGCGCCACCTCGCCCTGCTAGTTTTCGTATTTTTTAGTAGAGACGGGGTTTCACCGTGTTAGCCAGGATGGTCTCGATCTCCTGACCTCGTGATCCGCCCGTCTTGGCCTCCCAAAGTGCTGGGATTACAGGCTTGAGCCACCGCGCCCGGCAAGTAGAGCTCATTTCTTATGGCCATTTACACTAAATATTAAATCAGTTTTCTTTAGCCGTTTGATTCAATGTAAGCTGAATAAATAATGTAGGATAATTGCAGAGTTTATTAAAACATAGAGCATTCATATTGTCCATAAACTAGAACGTCTCTCTGCTTTTCAACTAGACCTTACCCACCCGGAGCCAGATGAGGTCATGGGCATTTTTCAGTTATAAGTGAAGAGTATTATTCATTTAACACCAGTATTAGGGTTCCTAATTTATTATTTTAATATTTAAATGGGATATGTATCTTCTGATTTTAGAAGGGCCCCATGACAGTGCTATGAACCGGTAAGAGTTCTTAAAACTGGAATTTTATTTAGACATAATAACTTTAAAGTTAGTCCTCAAATTGACTCCAGGGAGACTCCCACCATTCGAGCATAACAGGCCTTCTACCCACACTGCAGAGCTCTAAAGAAATACCCTGCACATTCTTCACAGTGCACACAGAGTGGCCAAGTAGACAACACATCTCTTCTGAATATAACCTGGTGGTCGTCGTTTGTACTCAGGATCAGTGTTAGGAACTGCCTGATTTAAAATTCGGTTGGCGGGGCCGGGCGCGGTGGCTCAAGCCTGTAATCCCAGCACTTTGGGAGGCCGAGACGGGCGGATCACGAGGTCAGGAGATCAAGACCATCCTGGCTACTAACATGGTGAAACCCCGTCTCTACTAAAAATACAAAAAACTAGCCGGGCGACCTGGCGGGCGCCTGTAGTCCCAGCTACTCGGGAGGCTGAGGCAGGAGAATGGCGTGAACCCGGGAGGCAGAGCTTGCAGTGAGCTGAGATCCGGCCACTGCACTCCAGCCTGGGCGACAGAGCGAGACTCCGTCTCAAAAAAAAAAAATTCGGTTGGCGGGTTGGCATTTTATTACCTCATATCAACCTAAACACACAACGATCGGAATTGCACATTTATATGAAGAAAAGTAAGAATAGGGGCTGGGCATGGTGGCTCACCTCTGTAATCCCAGCACTTTGAGAGTCTGAGGAGGGTGGATTGCTTGAGCTCAGAAGTTGGAGGCCAGCCTGGACACCATGGCAAAACCCCATCTCTACCAAAAATACAAAAAATTGCTGAGTATGGTGGCCAGCTACTTGGGAGGCTGATGTGGGAGGATCGCTTGAGCCTGGGAGGCAGAGGTTGCCGTGAGCCAAGATCGCACCACTATGACAGAGTGAGACCCTTGTCTCAAAAAAAAAGTAAGAAAATCGTGGTCCCATCTAGTAATATAGTAATAATCTCAAATTATTTAAATATCAAAGTGACCTGGAATGAAGCTTATATTGCCTTTCTGTAGATGGTGACAGCTACCATTTATAATATAGTCCTCTTATTAACTGAAATTTGTTGAGTCCTGGGAACTGGATTTAGTCTAGTTAATAGTGGCTTAAAGTAGTGTAGATTTCAGAAATTGGTATATTATGAAATAATTAAAATGGAATTTAACTTAGTCTTTGCTTTCTCACAATGTAATTTGGATATTAAAACTAATGATGTGGTCTCGTGTCACTCGTCACAGAATTTGGACATCAGGGATGCCTAACTCTTCCAGAATGGCAAAACAAAGAGGTTCCTCATCTCTCTCCCTCCCTGCAGCCCACCCATGGGGTGCAGCAGTATTACTATCTGATGATGACTAAAAATGCCATGTTTATTCGTAAAGAGGTTTTCCTATGACCTTACATTTTCTCTTCACAAATGTTCCTTTTCCCACATTGGGGATTGCATCACTTTCACCATCAAAGGACAAGACTCCAGAAACACTGCCTCTCCCCAAGCCACCGCAGCTTTGGCTGGGCTTTATCAGCTGGGGAGGCCAGGTCTGTCTGCCAGAATTCCCCCCCGTGGGCTCATGAAGCCCTTGAATGAGTTCACGGGGAGCCTGTGGGCACGCACACTGCTGCATGCACAATTTGGTGTGTGTTTGAAGAGTTCAGTAGCCCATAAAAGGTGGAGAGTTCCTACTGAAGACTCAGTTTCTAAAGACTTCCCTAAAACCAAGTCTAAACTGGAGCCCTTTGGGGTTGGGTGGTATGGAGTAGATCCCATGCATACCCAAAGTCTGTGGGGCAGTGGGCTCTCAGCTGTAATGGCGCCACCTGTCTGCGTAGAGGACGACGTCCACCACTGTGCCACCCCTCGTGTGGTTCAGCGCGCAAGTCCTAGATGTTTCCAGTGTTTCAACTTTGTGTCAGGTGCTGACAGCACAAGGGTAACACAAAGATGAGAGGGATTCCGTATGTACTGCCAAGCCCATGGTGGAAATCCACCCAGGGAAGTATCCCCTGGGCTGGGAGAAGGGAGGGAGGAACGGAGGTCCTTTGATGCTGACCCTCCTGCTGTCACCAAGAGGTTTCTTACTCTGTTGTAATCACAGGATCTACAGCGAGATATTGAACAACACAGCGCAGGGGTGGAGTCTGTGTTTAATATCTGTGACGTTCTACTGCACGACTCGGATGCCTGTGCAAATGAGACTGAGTGCGACTCAATCCAGCAGACCACCAGGAGCCTGGACAGACGCTGGAGGAACATTTGTGCCATGTCCATGGAGCGGCGCATGAAGTAAGAACTAAGCTCCCCCAAATGTCTTCAGCATGGTCAGCCGCACTCAGTACACCCTTCTGACCTCATTCACCATAACTGTTCTGTTCATTTCACTTAGAAATGCGCCAGGTATTGGCAGAGAAGGCCCAATGCTTGTCAAAGGATTTATTCAAGAAAAATGTAACAGGAGTAATGTCTCTCTCCAGCTCTCCTGTGTGGGGTATGGCTGTGAGCTGGCCACTGTGCTTCTGTTGACCTAGCCAGGTCGTAGTGGAGGCAGCCCTGTCTCCTGGTTTTTTAACCTCTGTGAAGCAGGATCTCTGAGGTGCTTGGCACTCCCAGGCGGGAGGAGCACAGACCAGAAGTGGCGTCCCTGTTATTTCCCAGAAGGGGTAACAGGGTCTCCCCCACTAAACTGTGCGGGTGTCAGGGGATAAAAGAAGGGCAAAAGCACGGGCTTGCAGGGGATGGGTTGTGTTAAGATGCTTTCCTCCCATCAGAATCGAGGAGACGTGGCGCCTGTGGCAGAAGTTTTTAGACGACTATTCCCGCTTTGAGGACTGGCTCAAGTCGGCCGAGAGGACGGCGGCCTGCCCAAATTCCTCAGAGGTGTTGTACACGAGTGCCAAAGAGGAACTGAAGAGGTTTGAGGTAAACGCCTTCTCCATCCCAGTCTTCTGATCATAACCAAGCCTGCAGCGAGCCTGGGAGCTGCTGAAATGACTTCCTCTAAGTGGCCATCTTCTCCTCACCTCTGGTGAGGGCTGCCCAGTCCACAGCCTGCCCCCAGCTGCTGAGACAGCTTTGCAAGACATTGCGGATGTATGCCAGCTGCTATGCAATGAACTTGAAAGCCTGTTGTGTAGCTGGCATCAGGATAGGTGAATTAGGCCCTCTGCTGCCATTGCAGTTTGGGGGTGAACCCCTGGCAGCAGATCGCTTGGGGTGTGGAAGGGAAGGAGGGTGTCATGGCACTCTGCACACTTTGGCTCTGACCCCTCCCGTGTGATGCAGGCCTTTCAGCGGCAGATTCACGAGCGGCTCACTCAGCTGGAGCTCATCAACAAGCAGTACCGGCGGCTGGCCCGGGAGAACCGCACAGACACAGCCAGCCGGCTGAAGCAGATGGTCCACGAGGGCAACCAGCGCTGGGACAACCTCCAGAGGCGGGTCACGGCCATCCTGCGGAGACTCAGGGTGAGCTCCCCCGCGCCTGGCTCGGGTGTAGATTTTCAGGGAGACGTAACGTGCGATGTGCAATGGCAGGCTTGTCACACACAAAGCAGCAGATCGAAGGTTTCACTTCAGGCCTGAGCTGTTTTAACATTCCTCCAATACAAAGCCCAAAGCTGCCAACATTCATTTTTTAAAAGGGGGATTTACATGTGGAGCTTCTTAGGCAGGGCCTGTTGATGAGATTTGTGTTACCAACACACAGCTCTTTTTACAACTTCTATAACCCGTGGTGGTGTGCATGTTAGCACAGAGTCCAGGGCACAGCTTCACTGGGTCTGGAAAAGGCAACACATGGGTCCCTGGAAGGAGCCCCGCTTTGCCCATCTGTCTGTGTTTTTGGGACCCACCAGCTCTCGCACTGAGGATGGACAAGGCACATGAATGCAAGAGCCCCTGTCTGTACTGGGGGGTTGGGGACTGTGATTATTCTCTGAATTTCAGACCCCACAAAGGTTTGGTTTTTGAAGGTAAATACTCACCTTAGATTAATGTCATTCAGAAGACGTGCTGTATAGAACTGTGAGTCCAGGAATAAACTGAAAGGACGGTCACAGGCAGGGGCTACAGGACACAGTTTTAATTTCTGCATCTGTTCTCAGGGCAGAGCATTGCTGAACCCATTCTAGAAAGATATGAATCTGGGCTTCTTTCTTTTCTTTCTTTCTTTTCCTTTCTTTTTTCTTTCTTTTCTCTCTCTCTCTCCTCTCTCTTCTCAGGAAGACATTGGCTTTTCTAGTAACCTAGACAACTCCTGTGCATTTCTTTCTGTCTCTCTCTCCCTTCCTGTCTCCCCCTCTTTCTTTCTCTCTCTCTTCTCTTTCTTCTTTCTTTTCTTTTTTTTTTTTTTTTTTTTTTTATTGAGACGGAGTCTCGCTCTGTCGCCCGGGCTGGAGTGCAGTGGCACAATCTCGGCTCACTGCAAGCTCCACCTCCCGAGTTCACGCCATTCTCCTGCCTCAGCCTCCCGAGTAGCTGGGACTACAGGCATCCGCCACCGCGCCCGGCTAGTTTTTGTATTTTTTAGTAGAGACGGGGTTTCACCGTGTTGGCCAGGATGGTCTCGATCTCCTGACCTCGTGATCCGCCCGTCTCGGCCTCCCAAAGTGCTGGGATTACAGGCGTGAGCCACCGCGCCTGGCCCTCTTCTTTCTTGACAAGGTCTCACTCTGTTTCCCAGGCTGGAGTACAGTGCTGAGATCATAGCTCACTGCAGCCTCAAACTCCTAGGCTCAAGGGATCCTCCTGCCTCAGTCTCCTGAGTAACTAGGATTACCGGCATGCATCACCGTGCCTGGCTGATTTTAATTTTTGTGGAAATGGGGATCTCACTGTGTTGCCCAGGCTGGTTTCAAACTCCTGGGCTCAAGTAATCTTCCACCTTGGCCTCTCAAAGTGCTAGGATTGCAGGTGTGAGCCACCATGCATTAATTATCTCCTGCCGATCTGGCTGTGGCTAATCTGCCTTCGTCTGGCACTGAAGCTCTACCAATCTGAACATCAGCTGCCTATCTGTGAAGTGATAACCTGAGAGGTATCCTTAATTGGAGATGATAAATCTGCTCTGGGTCTTCTTTCTCTGGGAGAACACATTCAGAATTCTATCAGTGAGGGCAGAAAGGGGCACCAGGCTGGCCTCAATCCTGAGATCAGGGCTTTTCCATCTTGAAACTACTAAATCCTTGTCAAGCAAAAGCTGCCAAAGGCTAATGCGTGAAACAGGCAGAAGGCCTGGCCTGGCCCCTCAGAGGGCTCTTCAAAGGACAGAGGAAAATCACTGATTTGGACTGGATAATTTTAGAATTTCAAACGCTTAAGGACCTTGGAGACCATAATCAACATTCCCACTCTCTCCCCGACTTGCCAGCGTAGACGCTGGGGCTCAGAGAAGTTCAGGGGTCTTGTTGGGTATCATAGAACCAGGACCAGACCCCAGTCTTCTGAACACAGTGCTTCTGGGGCTTTCTGGGTATCCGAGAGGCAGATTTCTCCCTGAATATTCTGGGTACCCTTTTCTTGTGGCCGAAGGTGACCTTGCTGTCTGTCTGAACTCTAGTTCTGTGGTCAGTACAAACGTGATTTCCTCCCTGCTTCTGCAGCATTTCACCAACCAGAGGGAAGAATTTGAGGGCACCAGGGAGAGCATTCTGGTGTGGCTCACAGAGATGGACCTGCAGCTGACCAACGTGGAGCACTTCTCAGAGAGCGACGCTGATGACAAGATGCGCCAGCTGAATGTGAGGGCCGCTTCCCTACCTCTTCTCAAACGAACACATCTTTGCGGGGGAGAGCTGGCCCAGTGCAAATTCCACCCGATACTCTTGGGAGCCAATTTCAGAATTCTTAAAGCAGCCAGGCTACATCCCACCTGTGTACTACCAGATTATCACGTGCAAGGACATTGTTCTTTACGGTCCAGGAGTATTGGTGTCACCAGTGGGGCCAAGAACAGGTCCACTCTCCCATTATTTCTGATATCTGCATGACAGGCTAATCTCACTGTAATTCTCTCCTTGGCTAGATTTTGGAAGAGGTTGAGAAATGGAAATTTGCCTTCCCTAGCATAATGGCACCAGTGAATATTATTGTGTCAGCAAACGCAAATGCCCATTCGTGGCTTATTATGGGAAATGTTCTGTTCCCACCAAGTTTTACCATGGCAAGGTCTTTCTCTCACACCCAATAACGGTAAATGTCTACCCGTGTCAAACTTTTAGAATTATTTTAATTGGAAAAACCAGTGCCCATAAGGAGGGGTAATATGGACAATCATTTTAAATTCCTACAGTGTCATTGTCACTTGGTTAAAAACTAAAGCTAGAGTACTAGGTGAAGGAACAAAATATTGACATTTGGATGCTTTTCTATGGCCCCGTTAGAAGAAACAGGCACTGGAAGCTCAGGGGAACTTTCTTTGAAATCCTTTCTTTCTTTTCTCTCAACAGGGCTTCCAACAGGAAATTACATTAAATACCAACAAGATTGATCAGCTCATTGTGTTTGGGGAGCAGCTGATTCAAAAGAGCGAGCCCCTGGATGCCGTGCTGATTGAGGATGAGCTGGAGGAGCTCCACCGCTACTGCCAGGAGGTGTTCGGAAGGGTCTCCCGGTTCCACCGGCGGCTCACCTCCTGCACTCCGGTACGGGCACTGCCGCCTAGAAACGGCACCTGGGCTGCTCCTCAGAGTTTACGTGAGACCGAATTTTTAAAGAATTAGGAGACCTATCTTATAATGGTTAATTATGGTTTATTTTTTGGTTGAAAAGAAAAGCCTATATCGAAACATTTTAATCTCCACTTTTATTAATATAGAGCCACAATAACTCACAGGTTCCCATTCCCCAGGGGAAAGCATGGCACTTCTGAGGCGCATGCTCTGCGAGGCGGTTTTAAGTATTCCTCAGGGCCAGGCTTGTCTGGCAGGCGTCACTACCCCTAGAATTCCTGAAGACCTCTTCTGGCTTTTATTACATTAGTAACTTGGGAATGTGTTTGCCCTTCCCTGTTTCTTAGTGACTGGAAGCTTTTAGTATTTGTGCCTTTCTGATGCTTTGTTCTCACCTTGGAAGAGAAAACACAAGTTTCAAAAGCAACTTTGATGTTTCCCCAGACGAAAGGCCCTTTTGGGAAGTTCAGGTGGAGTTCAGGCCACTGCTAAAAGTTTACTGCCTTTGTGTGTCTGAAGCTTGAATGACAACCATTGACCGATACAACTGGCCACTCTTTTTTTGTGTGTGTCTCCAACTGACCTCATTCATATGTAGTTATTTCATCAGACATAGCCTCAAAAATTACCCTACAATTTCTCATTATTAAGTGCAGCCACTTAGAGTTGTTTTTCTTAGACTGAAAGAGACATTATGACACAAGCAGAATAGAATATAGACACTGAGCAATTAAGTTGGCGAATAAGAAAACCTGGTGCATACGGTTCTTGAAGTTTGAGTCTTACCCAGAACATTCAAATGTCCTTTTCAAAAATGCTCTGATTCTTGGAGGAACCTGCCAGTAACCATCAATGAAACTTTGGCCACCATTTCCTTATCTCCTAGATAAAGTTGTTTAACTTAGATTATCAAACTTCAACTTTTTTTTTCCTAAGAAAAAAGAGCTGGAGGTTTGGGAAAATACAGATTCTAGGCCCCACTCCAGATTGTCTAAACTGGAATAACCAGAAACAGGACCTGGAAACCTGATCTTTTTAAAACTGCCTTACAAATACTACTGGCAGTTATTTTTGGAAACTGCTGGACAGGCAGACTTGTCATGCTCTTCTAATTGTAGAAGCCTATGAGTTGATTAATTCTAACAACTGGATACTTTGGTTTAGGGTTTGGAAGATGAAAAGGAGGCCTCTGAGAATGAAACGGACATGGAAGATCCCAGAGAGATCCAGACTGATTCTTGGCGTAAAAGGGGAGAGAGCGAGGAACCGTCATCTCCTCAGTCCCTGTGTCATCTAGTGGCCCCGGGACACGAGCGGTCTGGCTGCGAGACCCCTGTCAGCGTGGACTCCATCCCCTTGGAGTGGGACCACACAGGCGACGTGGGGGGCTCCTCCTCTCATGAAGAGGACGAGGAGGGTCCATACTACAGCGCACTGTCAGGTAACAGCTGGGTTCCCAGCGCCCTGGAAAGTGACCTGTTTGGCTGTGTTTTTAGCCCTTAACAACACGGCCAGCTCTCGATGACCAAGAGTCCAGCTTGTAGCCAACCCTGACTTCTGTGGTTTCCTGTGTTCTATCCTGCCCATCTCTAACTACCTGAGAATTGACCACTCTCATCACAGGTGGAATGAAAGGGGAAAAAAATGAAATTCACAATCAGACACCAAGGTTACTCAGTGATGGCTCTGGCTGTCTGGGAGACTCATCAGTGATTTTTTTTATTTTTTATTTTATTTTATTTTATTCTTGGGTACAGGGTCTCACACTGTCACCCAGGCTAAGGTACAGTGGTACGACCACGGCTCATTGCAGTCTCAACCTCCAGGGCTCAAGCAATCATCCCACCTCAGCCTCCTGAGTAGCTGGGACTATAGGTACACGCCACCACACCCAGCTAGTTTTTAAATGTTTTGTAAAGACAAGGTCTTGCTATGTTGCCAGAGTTGGTCTTGAACACCTGGGCTCAATAAGTCCTCCCATCTCAGCCTCCCAAAGTGCTGAGATTGCAGGCATGAGCCACTGTGCCTACCCTCCCTTTCGGTTGAGTGTCTCAGTGTCAGCAGGCTGAGCTTCTCCCTTTGATACCCAGTGTCCTGCTTTGGACAGTCAGGAGTTGGCTGGAAAAAAAAAAAAACTTTCTGGTTTTCAAAATCCTTTTAATTAAAAAAATAAAGGATAGTTTTCTCCTCTCAGCTGACAATGTTTCCACTGTGTGTTGACTTTAATACTTGGTCATTAATCTTCAGGCACCTCCAGTGAGGCAAATGACATTGTTCTTTTTCAGATGTAGAAATCCCTGAAAATCCTGAGGCATATCTTAAAATGACCACAAAAACTTTGAAAGCGTCTTCTGGTAGGCCCCCGCCCATGCATGTCTCAACATGGCAGCATCCTGTGGGCACACTGCATCCTCAACCTCGCTCCCGTGTCGTGTCTGCCTCTGCCTTCTGTGGACACCATGCGCCTTGGTCCTTGTGTCATGGTGTATTTACACTGCCATACTCACCCATAACTGCGTGCTCCTTACAAAACCCCATCATCCAAGCCAGAGCCGTCTCGATGCCAGCCCTCTCCTCCCTTCAGGCCTGTGGAGAGGGGATTTTTCGTGGTGCCTTTTTTGATGATTTTTTTCTGCATCTAACTGAAGTCCTTTGGCATGGGCCAAGCTTTCTTCATGGTGGCTTGGTTTGGAACTGTTTCCTTGCTTTACTGGGATCCCCTGGTGGAAAGGGGTGGGTTGGGGGTTGGGGGGTAAAGGTGCTGATGATTTGCCACAGGAGGAATAAAACCTTCCTTTCCTTGATTTGCAGCTCTAATCTTCATCCTTAGCCCCATCCCCATCTGCCATGGTGGGTCATGGAGAGCCCTGAGGAGCCTTTTGGTTCCCAAGTCCATCCTGACATTCACTCTTCCCCTCACTCCTGAGAGGCCTTCTGCCCTCTTGGTTCCCAGACCCGACCTTGCTGCTCAATGTCCCTACCATGCGAGACCCTGGCTCCAAAACGCCACTCATCCCACAGCAAATCATGTTGGTCGTGCTCCATTGTGTACCCATCTAGTGAAGGCACAATGTTGCTGAGTTGCATGATTCTCATCTCATTCTCTTCTGGGACATACTGACATTTTGCAAATATGCATGCTTTGCAAGGAAAGCTGCAGAACTCATTTTCATACTGTAACCTGATGCCATGTCACCTGTGACCTGTTCGGTTGGAGAGAATGGACTATCGCTTACTATCTTTCGTTTCAGGTAAATCCATTTCGGATGGCCACTCGTGGCGTGTTCCCGACAGCCCTTCCTGTCCCAAGCATCACTACAAGCAAATGGAAGGGGACAGGAATGTTCCACCTGTTCCCCCCGCGTCCAGCACCCCTTATAAACCACCCTATGTAAGTCTTAGCTCCACTGGGAGTACAGCTATGTGTGTGAGTCATAGTTACATTTGCAAGATACATTTTGGTGTAAACTGCGTGTGTTCACTCCCCAGGCATATTTCGAGTTGGTTTTCTTATGGTGACCGTATCTCTGTCGAGCTGTCCACACTTCGTTAGAACCCTGGCAAAACCGATTAGATTTAGAGAGAGCTTTCTGGCCAAAAACAATCTTCGTGTATGTTGGTGTGGTGTAACAGTCATTATTACTGTCGAGTCAGGTGTCTGTGTAAATAGTGAGCAAGCAAGGTGCTGGCTTTCCTGACCTCTCCTGAGCTCTCAAGGCTTTGTCTTTTTGTTGTCTGTTTTGTTTTTGTTTTTGTTGAGACAGAGTCTCATTCTGTCACCCAGACTGGAGTGCACTGGCACTATCTTGGCTCACTGTAACCTCCGCCTCCTGGGTTCAAGAGATTTTCCTGCCTCAGCCTCCCAAGTAGCTGGGATTACAGGTGTGCACCACCATGCCTGGCTAATTTTTGTATTTTTAGTAGAGATGGAATTTCACCATGTTGGCCAGGCTGGTCTCGAACTCGTGACCTCAAGTGATCCACCTGCCTCAGCCTCCCAAAGCGCTGGGATTACAGGCATGGGCCAGTGCATCCGGCCTTCAAGCCTTTGTTATGTTAACCTTTTGACCATACATCCTATTCCAAAAAATCATAACTTCATATTCAGATTTGATGGTGTGCTACAGTGGACACGGATTTGATTCCTAGCCCCGCCAATCCATTGCCATTGTACCTGAGGCACTTTGCCTTGCCTCTGAAAGCCTTTCTCACCGGAGGCTAAAGCTATTTCACCTAATTGTTGTTAAGATTATTGTGTGTAAAGGTAAAAAAAGGTCCTCAGAAGTAATGGTCATGATTACTACTGCTGAATTGGTTTGTTGTTTATAGCAGTGGCTGTTTCTTCTTAGTTACATTTGCCTCAGCTGACTTGAGTTCTTGGCATGCTCTGGCTAGACAGCTCCTGGGAGGGCAGCCTAGGGCTGCAGCGAGAGAAATTAAGGAGAGAATATTGTTACATCATTGGAGAAGACTCTGCCTTTGCATGGTCAAATCCAAGTCAGTTGATAATGGGCTGTTTGTGTCCAATTCAGAAACACTTCCTCTTACTTAACAAGCAGGTGTCATTTCTAAAAGCAATAATAAGACGGGGGAACAACCGCAGTCCCTGACCTCTGCTTTACATCCGTGGCTCATGTGGCTTGGCTATCCCTTCCTGTGATTACGCCTGTGTTCCTCACCTGGCCGGTTTCGAAAGCTCAACCCTTTTGTTGTGTCTGAAGCCAGATGTATCACCACAAATCTGAAGGTTTTTTTATTATTTTCATTCTGCACAAATAGGCCATACAGACACAATCCAAAGAAAGCAGGACTTTTCTAAAAAGGGATACATTTATTTTTGGAGAGGCTCTAGGTAACAGCCCAATCGGCTGTGTGATAACAGAAAAGTCAGTATGTGTAGTGGAAGATAAACACTTGGTAACCAATGCCCCTGGGAGGCAGATTCATCCTGTGTGCATTTCTGATTCTCAGTGATAATGATGCCAACCCCCTCTACAGAGTGACAGGGATAACTAAAATTCTGTAAAACACTGTGAAAATGTAAAAGTGCTAACACAGTAACAGTCTGGTAAGCTCAACACATTGTTCTCATTTGTTTCGCATGGTTCATTTGAGGGGTGATTGGAAGCATGCCAATTAAAACAGCCCATTTTCTTCCCATCACTGACATCTCATCTGCTTCCCTCTCCCTGGGCCTTAGCTGAGGCTTTATTTCTGCCATTAGCTTTGCCAGCATATAAATGCTACCTAGGCACTAAAGCACCACTGTATTCCTAGCAAGACGCCGTCAATATTCCTAGCAAGATACCGTCAAAGGAAAGGGGCCCGTCTCATTTCTTCACTGTTAATATGAATCTAGTTGTTCTTCAGATATCCTTAATATCTACAGATGGTAACTTAAAAACTGGCTTATTCTAGGGAAAGCTGCTATTACCGCCAGGCACGGATGGTGGCAAAGAAGGCCCGCAAGTCTTGAATGGCAGTCCACAGCAGGAAGATGGGAGACTGGCCGGTATCACAGGGCAGCAGTCAGGTACTGCCTATACCTGGCAGTTGTCCAGAGAGCCAGAGTATGGTATTTAACTCCTTGCTTAACAGAACATTCATTAGATATTAACCAACTATATGATTTGCCAAAACTGGGGGACTTACCCTGCAACAGCCAATGTTATTTTTAAATCAGCGACTGGCATTCATGAACAAATTCCTAGGCTGTTCAGTGTAATTTGAAAACTATTCTTTAAATACTGGTAAAATAAGCCTCCAGAGGAAGTGCAGGTTTTCACTTTCTACACTTGTATGTAAAGATCAGACGTGAGGAGGATGATCAGTGTTGTCTCAAGTGTCTCTTCATTTAACCAGCCCAGTAATTATAAAAGTAATTACTCAACTAAATCTAAAGCTGACAGCATCGACCTGGTCATTTGTGGACCAAAGGAGAAAACTGAAAAGATTCAGCATGAACTGAACTGTTGAGCTTGAAACTGTAGCACATAGACCTCCACTTCATTCCAGCCTCTGGGAGTGTAGGCCTCAGATCATGTGCTATTCCACATTCCAGGAGAAGAGAGAACTCCCAAAACCTGACCCTTCTGTCAGGGGAATCCCCTACTTTTTTTTTTTTTTCAATCACCCTGACCCCTAATTAGCTGGAGGCAGAGAAATATGTTGCATTGTTGCTTTTTTTAATTGGCGATTTTTTAATTCCAGGTGCCTTTGACAGATGGGCGCTGATTCAAGCACAAGAGCTTCACAATAAGCTCAAAATAAAACAAAATTTGCAACAGCTGAACTCTGATATCAGCGCCATCACCACTTGGCTGAAAAAAACTGAAGCAGAGCTGGAAATGTTAAAGATGGCAAAGCCTCCCTCTGATATCCAGGAAATAGAACTGAGTGTGAAGAGACTGCAGGTGAGTTAGAGGTGTGGCGGGGAAGAAGGATTCAGAGTGTGCATGTGAATACATTGCTATGCTGGACAAACAGATCATGTGTATTAGTGGCATAGGCGCAGCTTGCAGATGGTGTATATAGAGGTCACTCTCTTCCATTTCGGTTCCATAGTTGGCAAAGAAGAACTAGTGGTGGAACCTTCCTTGAAAGGGTTTGGGAAAGGACCAGCTCATCTACTGATGAATCCCGTGGCCTGATCTCATTACCCTTTTATGCAGTTAGGATGTGTCACCTACGTAAGTCCTGACCCCACTGGAACTAGCCCAGGGAGCTACAAAGGGACAGTTGGAGCCCTGCACTTTAAGGGTGCCCTGAGCATTAGCCTGAGCTCCTGAGACCCAGGGCAGGGATTTTGGGGGATTCAGATACCCTCATATTTGTACTTTTATTTTGCTATGTGTGTTAACATATTAGGAATTAATATTTCTGGGATATCTAGGAGCAAATGCAGGATAACCACATATACTTTATCTGGAAGACCTTTAGTCTGGTCCAGAAGCATTAGCCAGTTGCAGAGCAGGGCCTGTAGAGGTCAGCAGGGTCTCCTCCCTCCAGCAGGCCTCTGCTTTGGGGCCCTGTTGGCCAAGTTCACGGACCTTAAGGCAGCTCCCTCCCCTGATACTTCCCCAGCCAGTCACAGGCGAGGTCACTCTCATTTCTGTGGCTGCAGCTTGGAAGAGTGTGGAAAATTTGTACCCTACTGAGGTTCAAAATGAGCCCCTCCTCCCTACTTTCAGAGCTCCTAACCTCATCTTTTCTCTCTGTGATAGGAGATATTGAAAGCCTTTGACACCTACAAGGCATTAGTGGTCTCTGTCAACGTGAGCAGCAAGGAATTTCTGCAAACCGAGAGCCCGGAATCCACAGAGCTCCAAAGTAGACTCCGCCAGCTGAGCCTGCTCTGGGAAGCGGCACAGGGCGCAGTGGACAGCTGGAGAGGGGGCTTACGACAGTCACTCATGCAGTGCCAGGTACGCTGACTCAGCACCCAGCCTCCCAGAGGCACCCAGGCCCACGTGGTGGGAGCAGCAGATATTTTTATCATGGTCAGGCTGCTTCGGTGCAGCCAAATGTGGCTTGTGTCAGGAAACATGTACTTTACCATTTGTTTCCACAGAGGCTCACCGGCCGTCTCAGACCCACTCCCTGTCCCAGGTCTCCTCTGTTGCCCAGGCCCAGAGCCACTCCTGGAGTCAGGGTTCCTGCAAATGACCTGTGGGTTAGAGGTGCTACCTCACAACTCCTCTTGTCCTTTTGCCAGGGTGATTAAGAGACCTGGCCTTGAAGCAGATGAGCAGTTATTGCTTAATAGCTATGTGACTTTGCGCAAAGCATTGAACCTCCTAGACCTCAGTGTTCTTATCTGAAAATGGGAATCATTCCGTGTCTACCTCATAAGGTTCTTTTTTAGGAAGAAATGAGGCAGTGTGTGTAATCCTAGCCCAGCACCTGACACAGTAAATGCATAGCGGGTGTGAGCTCTGCACCACTGCCTAGCTCTGGCCGTGTCTTAGGGAACGTGAGCACACCCCAGCCTGTCCTGTTGGATTGTTTCCCTCCACCACTGGACCCCAGCAGACTGGCTGAGGAATGCGTGTGGCCTTCATCTGTAAAATCAGCCGGGCATCCTGAAGCCCCACCTTCATAGTGGCATTTTCATTTGCTACCTCCTGGCACTGTGCCGAGCGCCCTCCTTCTTTCCTCTGCCTCATTCTGGGGCCCTGGCATTTAGTTTAAAGCTGGCCCTTGTATTCACTGGGAAAGGCCAGAAAAGCAAATGACTGTGATAGATTGGAAGCAGCAAGCCATGTTCCTAGCATGCCCTCTTCCAGGACTCTAAGACATGGCAGCGCTCTGATGTGTGCTGTTTTTTAAGGACTTCCACCAGTTGAGTCAAAATCTGCTGCTGTGGTTAGCGAGTGCCGAGAACCGGAGGCAGAAGGTTCATGTCACCGATCCGAAGGCCGACCCCCAGGCTCTCCTGGAGTGTCGGCAGGAACTAATGGTAAGTTTCCTCCCAGGAGCTCTGTACTGCCACCAGCCTCTGTCATCCCCAGAGAGGCCGCACACTCAGGTAGCCTCGCCTAGTATTTCAGGAACTGTGCCAGTGGGGTTTGCCTGTAATGCACGAGTTCAGCCCTAGTATTCCTCCAATTGACGTTTACCGAGCAGCCCTTGATCGTTCTGAAGCCAAATGATTTGCAGGAATGGAGAGCCACAGTCCACACAACTGAGGACATAGGTGCTCTCGATATCCTGAGAAACTTAAGGCCATTTGAATGGAAGTCTTTTTCTCTTGTGAATCCTGCTCATTGGGGAGAAATATGGTGCTCATTTGCTCCACACCTGTGATGAGCTGGGGGGCGGTTTCTGTATCCACTATGGAAAAATCTTTCTTCTTGGAGGAGAGTCATGTCCTCGTGCATTTGTCACTAACACACCAAGATGAGATTTCTCTATTCTCACTGGTGCTCAAGGTGACATTTTCATCCATAAATCTGTATGTGGTTTAAATATTATACAGTGCTAGCCATTGTTTAAAAACAGTTTTCCTAAAATGTTTGCAAAGCCCCAGTCTCTAGAGCAGTGGTGTCCAGTAGAACTTTCTGAAGTGATAGACATGACCTGCATCTGCACTGTCTAGTAACCTCATGTGGCTTTAAAGCACCTGAAATGTGGCTATTGTGAGTGAAACTGAATTTTTTTTTGAGACAGAGTCTTGCTCTGTCACCCAGGCTGGAGTGCAGTGGCCGGATCTCAGCTCACTGCAAGCTCCGCCTCCCGGGTTTACGCCATTCTCCTGCCTCAGCCTCCCAAGTAGCTGGGACTACAGGCGCCCGCCACCTCACCTGGCTAGTTTTTTGTATTTTTTAGTAGAGACGGGGTTTCACCGTATTAGCCAGGATGGTCTCGATCTCCTGACCTCATGATCCGCCCGTCTCGGCCTCCCAAAGTGCTGGGATTACAGGCTTGAGCCACCGCGCCCGGCCTGAAACTGAATTTTTAATTTTAGTTAATTTAAATAGCCACATGTAGGCCAGGCACGGTGGCTCCCAGCACTTTGGGAGCCTGAGACGGGCAGATCGCTTGAGGTCAGGAGTTCAAGACCAGCCGGGTCAGCATGGTGAAACCCTATCTCTACTAAAAATACAAAATAAAATAAAAATACAAAAAAAAAAAAAAAATAGCTGGGCATGGTGGCAGGCGCCCGTAATCCCAGCTACTTGTGAGGCTGAGGCATGAGAATCACTTGAACCCAGGAGGCAGAGGTTGCAGCGAGCCCAGATCGTGCCACTGCACTCCAGCCTGGGTGACAGAGTGAGACTTATCTCAAAAAAATAAATAAATGAATAACCACATGTGTCTAGTGGCCATATTGCAAGCAAGATAACCACCCTTAACAATTAAAGCCCGTTTGCCTGGTATGAACCTCCATGGTTATGTTGCTGTTTCTCGCTTGATTGACTTTAGAGTTTCCCTTTACTTCCTTCCATGGTGGATGAACATGGTCTTGCCACACTACTTGCCTCACTTCTTTCCTCTAATTTCTCCAGCATCACAATTGCCTTCAGAGTGAAAAGAAATTAAAAATAGGGGCAGGGTATAATCCACTTGCTATCTAAATAGTGCTGGGCTGGAGGACACAGGCAGATACGAGCAACAGAAGGTTCTGGAGTTGAGTACTACCCATCATTGAGTCTGGAACTTTTCTGGTACTGAGAAAAACCTCCTGTGTCCACACTCGCTTCCCTTTGGACAAGTCACTGTTTCACACACTTTTTCTGTTTTCAGCAACTGGAAAAGGAGCTGGTAGAACGTCAGCCTCAAGTGGACTTGCTACAGGAGACTTCAAACAGCCTTCTCATTAAGGGACATGGAGAAGACTACATTGAAGCTGAAGAAAAGGTGCATGTTATTGAGAAGAAACTCAAACAGTTACGAGAGCAAGTGTCCCAAGATTTAATGTCCTTGCAGGGAACCCAGGTGAGTCTCCTTGTAGCTTTTAAATGTAAAGATTACCATATTACATGCAGACAGGACAGCAGTGTTGCAGCCATGCTCTAAGACAGAGGCCAGAAGCAAGGGCCAGGTGGTCCGAGCGGGGCCTCATGTCGTGCCCTTTTCTAGCTGTGCAGACTTAAAGAGCTATATGAGCTCTTTGAATCTGTTTTGTCATTTTTAAAAGGGGGTGAGGGGTGACAATTTTTTAAATTTTTTTTTTTTTTTTTAAAGGGAATTGACTAATTTTTGTATTTTTTGTAGAGAAGGGTTCTTGCCATGCTGCCCAGGCTGGTCTTGAACTCCTGACCTCAAGCAATCCAAAGTTCTGGCATTACAGGCATGAGCCACTGCACCTGGCCTACTTTAAAGTGGGATCCAACTCAAAACAAAGGGAATGCCCAGACTGTGGCCTCACCAGACTTAGGGCAGGTCTATTTTCTCCTAAGCAGCCTAGACTAGACTCTCTTGATGGCCACATGATCTCATCACTGACCTGTGATGAGCTCACCATCAACTCGAACTGCTGCTGCTAAACTCAGTCTCCCCAGCTCTGTGCTGTGGGTTGGTTTTTAATATGGGTTGGCTTTTCCTTGTTTACATTCCTTTTTGTCTGTTGTTGTTGGGAGTGAGAGCAATAGAAGAGCCCCTTCAGGAAAGATTTCAGACTGGGCACAGTGGCTCATGCCTAGAATCCCAGCACTTTGGGAGGCCAAGGCAGGTGGATCACTTAAGTCCAGGAGTTTGAGACCAGCCTGGGCAACATGGTGAAACCCCATCTCTGCAAAAAAATACAAAACCAGGTACGGTGGTGCATGCCTATAATTCCAGCTACTCAGGAGGCTGAGGTGGAAGGATTGAGTTTGGGAGGTCAAGGCTGCAGTGACCTGTGATTGTGCCAGTGCACTCCAGCCTGGGTGACACAGTGAGACTGTCTAAAACAAAACAAAAAAGTTTGATTTAAGCTGGGGGATGGTGAGCTGTATCACGAAGAATCTGCGTGAAACACACTTCTGTACTCAACCTTTGGGGTCTTAATTTCAGAACCCAGCCCCACCCCTGCCCAGCTTCGACGAGGTAGACTCGGGGGACCAGCTTCCCACGGCATCCGTGCCAGCTCCCCGAGCAAAGGTAAGCAGCCCCTTTCCCTCTGTGAGGACCTCACTGGCTATTTATTTTTAAAAGTCACTGAGATGAGGGACACTTCGGATTCCAAAAGCCCATTAGCCATTTCAGGACAGCACAGGTCTCTGCTGACCCATGGAGAGGCTTACTCCAATTTTTTTTTTTAATTAAAATATTATTTTTAAGAACTTAAAGTGTGCCTTCCAGTCACTCTTCTTTGGGATCACCGTAGGTTGTGAATGAGAGCTCTTAGTGTTGCTACAGGGGTTTCCTGATTTTGCCATTAAAAATAGATCAACAAACTTGACCCTGAAACTCTTGAGTAGATGAACCGAATTATTTCCTACCTCAGGTAACATTTAATCTCAATTGTATTACTCTAGTCTCCAAAGTTTGGCTGTAACACAACATAAAGATGGTATATAATTTAAGGAAGGATGTTTTTGTTTTATCATTGATAGGACTAAACCGTCTTCAACTTACTAACTGGAGTTTCTTTACCCAGCAGTTCAGAGCAGCGAGAACTACAGCAGGCGAGGAGGAGACAGAGAGCAGGTAACAGGGCTTTACCGTGACAGCAGTCCTTTCCCCTGCTCCACACTCCCACTGCCTCAGTCTTGCCAATGCCACTATCAAGGTCCTTGCAAAAATCTGGTTTTGTTTTGTCTAGAAAGGGCTGGTCTTCTCCTCTGAAACTGAACCCCAACCGTTGGCCCCATTTAAATCTCAGGTCTTGGATTTCTTACTTACATAAGCAGAGGGTCAGGTACTAGAGTGGGTCGTGCCTGTGGAGCCTCCCAATCGGCTCTCAATCTCCTCTGTTGGCAGGGTCCCTGGCAGCACACGGCCACAGCGCTCCTTCCTCTCGAGGGTGATCCGGGCAGCCCTGCCCCTGCAGCTGCTGCTCCTGCTGCTGCTGCTCCTGGCCTGCCTTCTGCCCTCCTCCGAAGAAGACTATAGCTGCACTCAAGCAAACAACTTTGCCCGGTCTTTTTACCCCATGCTGAGGTACACCAACGGACCACCCCCCACATAGAGGACGTAGCTGGCCACAGGCCACACCACCTGCCTGATTGCTAAGGGTGCCCAGCACGTGGCCCCAGACCAATCTGAGTGACTTAGTGTTGGCAAGGTCCAGGGACCTATGCAGACACCTTCTTCTGGGCTTGCCCAGCACGCTCTCTGGAGCCCAGGGCAGCTTTCAAATTGTGTTTCTCCTCAGGGGCAGGGAACCTGTGGGTCAGTTGCCCCGGGTATTTTGGCAAAACTAGTTGATTGGTTTAGGGATCTCTGGAAATGTCAGTTTCCTGAAGAGCCAAGCACTTTGTGAATTCTGGTTTATTTGTAAAACAGCATTATTATAATGTAGGTATGGTCAATGAGCAGTGGTGTCCATCACATATATTATACAAGCAAGTGAGCACATTCCACCCTAGAAATGGTTCAGAAACTCGTAGGCACCCTTAGCTGATGGAAACAATCACATTTAATATGTTTAGAATCAGTTTGGCAATTTTGAGCTGGCAATCAGCTGGCAATTTTGAGCTACCAGTTATACACCAAAATGTTCTGTTCAGTACCTAGCTCTGCTCTTTTATATTGCTTTAAATTTTTAAAGAAATTATATTGCATGGATGTGGTTATTTGTGCATATTTTTTAACAACGCCCAATCTGTATGAATAATGTAAACTTCGATTTTTTTAAAAAATCAGATTTTAGCTGGAGCTTTTGACTAATGTACAGTAAATGCCAAACTACCGACTTGATAGAGATGTTTTTGTAAGTTAAATTTTCTAAGACTTTCACATCCAAAGTGATGCTTTGGGTTTTAACCGTTTGGCCACGGCGGGGGTTCGGGTTGGGGGGGTGGGGGTTGGTACGGAAACTTGAAGCTGTTTGTGATATGTACAACTCAGATGTTTCTCATTAAAAAACAAAATTAGCCAGACTTCTGTTGAACTGCTTTGTTATAGAATTCAGTACAATGGTATGCTTAATCTTCCAAAGAACAAAAATTATTTTTAAAATATTGGGGAGGGCCTTTTATTCTAAACTAGTAAGTCTTATTTACCTTTTACAGAATTAAGTTAGCTCTGGACCCTTGTGTATGTGTAAATTCTCAGTGTGTGACCTTCAGATGCTGCAGGGAATGGCGAAGGCAGCATGGCATGAGAGGTGGACATGAAGGGAGGGATCTTATACCCAGTTTCCTTTTTTTTTTTTTTTTTTTTTGACAGAGTTTTACTCTGTCACCCAGGCTGGAGTGCAATGGCCCAATCTCGGCTCACTGCAACCTTCACCTCCCAGGCTCAAGCCATTCTCATGCCTCAGCCTCCTGAGTAGCTGGGATTACAAGCACGCCCCACCATGCCTGGCTAATTTTTGTATTTTTAATAGAGACGGGGTTTTGCCATGTTGGCCAGGCTGGTTTCAAACTCCTGACCTCAAGTGATCTGCCCACCTCAGCCTCCCAAAATGTGAGCCACTGTGCCTGGATTCCCAGCCCACTCCATGACAAATTAACAGGCAAAAGCCCCTTGTTGCCCATTTAAGTCCAGTAACATTTTACTTTCTACCTAAACAAAGAGGATAGGCATCAGCATTTCCCCTTTCTTGATTGGAAGCTACTGAACACAGTTCCTAGTTCCTAACCTGCATCTGTTGGCAGACACAGCTGACCACACAATCCCAGTCCCCTCCTCCCCTTGTCTGCAAAGCACAAACCTCAGGGGAAAGCAGTGAAGCTCATCAGTAGCTGAAGCCTCAGCTTTCCACATTGGTGCCCCTCATGGGTGAGACATCCGCAAGGCCTGGGCAGTTAGGGAGACCATCTGAAGAGACTCCGTCTTCACTTTACCTTCAGTGTTTACAGTTACCAGATTGTTGGATTGCTATAGAAAGGAAGGTGGTTTTTAACCACATAACTTCAAAGTAGTTTAACTCTTTAAAATTATTTTTTTCATGGATTACAATGATCCCAGAGGGAAACTGAAGTGAAAATGTTACCCAAGATTTTTCTTTAGGCCACCGAGTTGATTAGAAGGTCACAGATCCATCCATTGCTTCAGGCAAAAGAGAATCTCCGTCTTCCATTCCAAATGAGGTGGGTGTTTGAGAGGCCTTCTCTGCCCTTAAGTAGAGATGTGGGACAAGTCAAAGTTGCAGTGAAAGGAAGTGTGGTCTGCATTTCAAAGCCTAATACTGTGCATATCAATTTTCATCTCTTCCTCAGGATGAAGGCCTTTATAAGCTGGTTTGCCCCCCCATCTCCAGGGAGGCCACTGTAGCTTCTTTCACTCAGAGCTCAGTGTATTCCCAAAACTCTTTTATGAGGTAGTCTGGGTTTTATATTGTCTGCAAATTTTTCATTGCCCACATGCAAGACGCATTTTCACATGACTCTTGGCACTAAGATAACTTCAAATGAATGAATTGCTTTTCACCCCATCTCTAAAGGATATAATTTTAATCAAACTCAGATAGAATGATTACAGAAAATCTATCCAAATAATTGATGCACTAGATACCAGGACTTGTGTGGGCCCCATTTTACTTGTGTACACAGGACCTGTGGTCATAAATCAATCACAGGTGTGAGATGAGCTGACTAAACATGAGATTGTTCTTTTTAAGAAGCCATACATTAAAGCAGAGCTTGTTCACTCTTCTGAAATCGTACTCAAGCATTTGTGTTCAGATGCCCTTTCCCAGGAAAACTAGCCCTGGTTTTCATCAAATTCTCAAAGGACTCTCTAACCCCAAAATACTAGAATTCAGAATAGAATGTAGACACTACTTAGCCTAATTACTGTAAGTTCTCACACTCAACCCCCAAAAAATACATTTTTAAAGCCAAAATAATGAAACACTTTATTTATATCATGTTAAACTCTCTGCGACAGTGCCACAGACATTAAAGGGACACAGTAAGGAAAACACTCCCTGGAGGAAGGGAAAGCAGGTCCCAAAATCTGCTTTCACACAGCAGCAAACATTCATTGCTACAAGGCCCAAATGTAAAGCCTGCAAATGAAATCAACAAATTAGTGTAATGGTACAAAGCATTCGTCTGAGAAAATGGCAAATGATAGCCAACCAACAGGCTCTGAGGTACACAATGATAAAAGCCATAGGACCCACAGTTAAGGCATTGAGACACCCAACAGAGGAAACAACGGCAAAAACATCCATTGTACAGTCAACGGGAACTGTTCGCGGCTGGCATCGCCACTCCTTATGTGCTTCCCATAGAGGAGACCCACCACCAGTTACCAGTGGCTGGTCCTACAAGTGAATAGGATCCCTGGAATTTAAAAAAAAAAAAAAAAAATCCTTGACCCAAAGCAACAGAAATGGCACTACAGTCATACATCACAGACAATGTGCATCTTAAGAGCCGCCACTGGAGCCAAAATTCCAGCAAGTTTGAGAGCTATAAAAGAAGAGTGGCACGTGTTTTCACACTATAATACTATAGTATATCACACTCCACAGGGAAGCATCAGTGCCTAAAAGGTGTGAGTTTTACACGAGTACACTTCCAAGGAACATGTTCCATGTGTTTGGGGAAAGCAGTCACAGATCACAGTACCCACTAGCTCACGAACCTGGGATGGGACGATGGGAATAATAGAATGCATCTTATTTTTCCATCTGTTGTTGCTGCTGTTCTGTAAAGGTTCATGCAGACCCACCTAAGCTGAGGAGATGGGATCTAAAGGTACAGCAGAAGACAACCCTAACTTTACCACCCCTCCATTCTGCTGTGACTCAGCTCACAAAGCAGATTCTCACAGAAGCAAGTCCTGGGGCAGGAGCAGTACTGGCCCGCTGGGCAAGCAGAAGACTTGCGTGCCAGTCCAAGCTTTGCCATGGGTAGTTTTATGACCTCAAATAGGTGAATTTGCCCCCGTGGGCTTTAATTTACACAGATATGAAAGGTGGAGTTAAACTTTTATGTGAGAGGTTTACAAACTTACTGTGTCTGTAGGGGTGTTCTGGACATTGTGGTGGGAGGTGAGGAGTATTACAAGGGGTCCCCATTTAAATCACAGCAGCCATGCATGTCAGGTTGCACCTGACAGATTCTGCAGTTTTAAAATATGTCTTTAAATTTTTTTTTTTTTTTTTTTTTTTTTTTTTTTTTTTTTTTTTTTTTTTTTTTGAGACAGAGTCTCGCTCTGTCACCCAGGCTGGAGTGCAGTGGCCGGATCTCAGCTCACTGCAAGCTCCGCCTCCTGGGTTTACACCATTCTCCTGCCTCAGCCTCCCAAGTAGCTGGGACTATAGGCGCCCGCCACCTCGCCCGGCTAGTTTTTTTTTTTTTTTGTATTTTTTAGTAGAGACGGGGTTTCACCATGATAGCCAGGATGGTCTCGATCTCCTGACCTCGTGATCCGCCCGTCTGGGCCTCCCAAAGTGCTGGGATTATAGGCTTGAGCCACCGCGCCCGGCCTTGTCTTTAAATTTTTAAACTGGTTGAAGTGCATGGTCACTGTCAGCACTGGATTTGGACTGCCTGCGTTCAGCTCTATCACCTCCCCATGTGACCTTGGGCGAGTTTGCTTAGACCGTGTCTAGTTCCACAACCAGAAAATCAGGACAATAGCAGTTATTATAATAAGGATTAAATATGAATATCTGAAGCACTGAGAACTGTGTCTGGCACAAATATTATCTTTAGGTACTAAATAATGTGTTTTCATCTTTTTAAAAGATTTTCAGCAACTGAAAAAAAATGTGGCAGGGCTGGGCACAGTGGCTCACGCCTATAAGCTCAGCACTTTAGGAGGCCTTGGCAGGCAGATCACTGGAGCCCAGGAGTTCAGGACCAGCCCGGGGAGCATAGTAAAACCCCATCTCTACAAATACTAAAAGAATTAGCCAGGCATGGTGGTGTGCACCTGTAGTCCCAGTGACTCGGCGAGGGCGGGAATGGGGTGGGATGGGGCGCTGAGGTGGGAGGATCACTTGAGCCCAGGAGGTCGAGGCTGCAGTGAGCCATGATGGCGCCACTGCACTGCACTCTAGCCTGGGCAACAGGAGTCAGACCCTGTCTCAAAAAAAAAAAAAAAAAAAGTCAAATCTTATTAAATGAAGATACTTTGTTTCAAAATAGGCCTATAAACAGAAGGTTCACTTTGAATTTGTAAAGTCCCTTAGTAGATGTCATAAGAACCAAACCCTGTTTTCACATGCTAGGAAATTCTAGGCCGGGCGCGGTGGCTCAAGCCTGTAATCCCAGCACTTTGGGAGGCCGAGACGGGCGGATGACGAGGAGATCGAGACCATCCTGGCTAACCCAGTGAAACCCCATCTCTACTAAAAAAAAAAAAAAACACAAACTAGCCGGGCGAGGTGGCGGGCGCCTGTAGTCCCCGCTACTCGGGAGGCTGAGGCAGGAGAATGGCGTAAACCCGGGAGGCGGAGCTTGCAGTGAGCTGAGATCCGGCCATTGCACTCCAGTCTGGGCGACACAGCGAGACTCCGTCTCAAAAAAAAAAAAAAAAAAGAAAATTCTAGAATTGCTTCAACTCCACTTACACGTATAAATATATATGGATATATAATGTGGCTCTGCCAAGTATTGGTAACTGATTTTTCTTCCTTACTGAAATCTAAAATAGTTGCCCTTCCAGCTGAGTTAGCAGAGGAAGTGTTCCAGATCAAGACTCACACTGCACAGCTCCCATCGATTTTGCACTGTTTTATTTTTAATGCAGTTGAGAGTCCTCAGATTTGTTACTAGGCTGACAGCTTTGTCTCATGTTCCCACCTTAATTTTTTTAGAAAAATCCCTTCAAGACTATTTTAGGGTCAAATCTTTTGTAGTCAGTCCTAGTAGGCAGTGACTATGAGACAGGCCTGACAGAGGGGTGTCGTGAGAACAGAGGGAGATTTGGTGAGAATAGCTCAGCTGGAAACTCACTGTGTGGCGTTCCTGAGACTGCCCACTCGAGGCTCTAAAGGGATTGCCATTGCCAGTTCACTCCCAGGAGTAGAAGTGAACACATCTGTCTTAAGATCTACTCTCCAAAAAATATATATATATATATTCCACAGTAATTTTTTTTTTTTTTTGAGACAGGGTCTTCTCTGTCACCCAGGCTGGAGTACGATGGTACGATCTCGGCTCACTACAGCCTTGATCCCCCAGGTTCAGGTGATCCTCCCACCTCAGCCTCCCAGGTAGCTGGAACTACAGGCCTCCACCACCACACCTGGCTAATTTTTGTATTTTTCGTAGGACAGGGTTTCTCCATGTTGCCCAGTCTGGAGTCAAACTCCTGGGCTCAAGTGGTTCACCCGCCTCAACCTCCCAAAGTGCTGGGATTACAGGCGTGAGCCACTGCATCTGGCCTTGTTTTGTTTTTTTATGTTTTTGTTACCTGGTAATCTCTTTTAAAAATACATTTAATAGAATTTCACTGGCACATAATGAGTTGTTGAAGGCTGCCTTCTTTGCCTCTTACTTCCTACTCTCCAGCTTCCAAACCCCTCTAGTGGGAGTGGGGCATTCTAGGCTGACCAGAAGGAAAGAAGCTGACAGTAACACTGGTTCCGTGGCTCCTATGAAACCAAGCTTATCCTGCCTGTACTAACTCTTACTAAGGCTGTAACACTGAGTCACTAAGAATAACTTCAAACTGCCTCAGAACGCAGACATCAGTGTGTTCTCTAGGTACTTGTCCAAGCGTTTCTAAAACAGCTAAGCTCAACTTTTAGTAAAATTGCACTAATATCAAAATTACAGATTATTCAAGGTCTTACTAGCAAAAACCAGTCTTGGTAACACTGAATGTAATCTTCCTAATGACTTAGTAAATACAGGATGTGCTAGCCAAAGTGAACATATTTTCAAAAAATATATATTTAATATCACATCACTAGGTAATTGTTTAAAACATTACTGCAATAATGAAACGTGATTATTTAATTGCTCACTTTCAAAGTATGCTGTTACTCATTTTGCACATTCACTGTGTTTTCAAAACCGAAAATTTCAAATCTTTTAAAAAGTGAGTTATAATTGACATTTCAGAGGTGCCCTTCTTCATATCCTGTTTATGGTTCCACTTGGAATAAGAACTAATACTTTTACTGTTTCTTTTTCACCCAGCCCACCATATAAATTTTCCAATAAGAAAATATTTTTAAAAGCGCTCTCAAGTGTAAAAGAATTCTTTCTTGCTATAAATAATTATCCCTAAATATTTGTTTAAGGAGAGTTCACAAACCGGGTCTTGTTCAAGGGGTGTACTCATCAAGGCTATACAGTGTGGCCCCAGAACTGACACGCTGGGGTGCATAGCTACTCATCCACCCATAAAACAGCACGCCGTGCACATCCACAACCCAAAGTGTCCCTGACTACTTGGGGTGGCTGATGTGGCAGTTGTGGCTGCTACTTATGAAGTTGTACAAGATGGAAACTGCATCCACAGTGCCCCAGGGAAACACTGTGGCTGTCACCCACACCCACAGGAGAAAACCCCATTCCTGCAAACACGGCTTTTCTCCAGCACCCATCCTGGCCCAATGGGACAACAGGTTTAAGGAAGGGCAGTTCCAGGAGCAGGGAGATTTGTATCTCCCACAGTTCTCCATGAAAATGATCACATGTTCATATACACATACCCCAAATTATTGGCAGGCTCTGTGAATGCAAATCAAGAGGGACAAATCTGTGCAGCTGGCAGCAAGGTCAGGGAGAGAACATGACTCACATCCCAGCTTGACTACAGTCCCTCTGGCCTTTGACAGAATAAGCATCATGATATGATCAGTCCCCACAGGCCTGGGAGGTGAATACACAGTTGTCACGGGGGTTTTCACTCTTACAATCAAGTGGTCCAGAAAAGAGCATACAAAGGTCAACTCTCAAAGGGAAGGGTAGTGTATACTGCAAAAGAAGGGTTAGCCCACTTCCTGTAAGCATGTCACTTCCTCTCCCCTCTGATTCGCAGCCCTTCCAAGTCAGATTTCCACCATTCATTCCAAAACCTTTAAGATGTTTCACAAAGGGAAGGAAGGAAGACGGAAAGTAAGAATACCACATTGAGATCCTATGAGGCCATTCAGTGTGGAAACGCTGCACTCAAATGTGCTCTCTGCTAACAAGGAAAACTATGGCTTCCACACCCTGACTCCTGGGAGTTGGGGAGGGCGAGGGAAGGACGGTACAAGACCAAGCCTGCCATCACCAAATGATGGACCACACAGCAGAAAGATGAAGCCCAGGCTCCCGACACACGAGTTCACGCTTCAGCCTGTGACCTCTGTGGGCCCGTTCACCTCAGGGCCAGGCGTCACTGAGATTGTGGGTTCTGGGAGCCCTCTTTGTTTTTACTGTCCTCTGCCGGGCTGCACTCGGACCCCGTGATGGAGGACTTGCACCCGCGAAGCACGTGGGCATTCAGCATCTCCAGCAGCAGGTCATACACTGGGACCACGTTTTTGCACTTCATGCTGAGCAGATGTTCCATGCCCTTGTTACTATGGGGACAAAAAGGTGCTGAGATTCCCTCCTCCAAGGTAGCCACAGGAACACCGAAGCCTTCCCCAGCTCCCTGCTCAGAGTCAGTCTACCCTACCCCTAACCCCACTCTTCCCCCAGCCCATTTATCCATGGCTCATGCATCCAGCTCCCCCTGATAATTTAGGCTCAAGGGCAAGGACGTTGTCAGCCTCTGTGTCCCACCACACACCCATGATGTCCTGGCACATAGGACAATAGATTCTCATTATTTGCAGTAATCATGTTCTATAAAATCATTGTGAACACTGACTCCTCACTCCTAGGGGAAATACAGGGTTAGGTTCCTGCAAGCCTCTGGCCACATGTTCATCAGCTGATCAATACAAAACCTTGTTTTATGTGTGTTTCCTTCTAAAGATGCCTTATGTAATCAATACTATTGACTCATTAACATTGAACTCATGGCCAACAGCACTATAACTCACACCTGAGCAAAGCTTAACACATACTTTCTCCATAAGGCACATCACAGCTTTTTCACACCGAGTAACACTAGACAGCTCTTCAGCCCCACACCAGGGCGCCATTTTCAACAATGAAGTCACTCACCAAAGGCTCAAAAATGTAAAACCATGGCACTAAGTAGACCAAGGAAAAGACACTTGTTGACAGTAGGAGAGCAGCTGCTTGTTCCATCTCAGCTGGGACTGTGCATGAAAGGCAACTCAAAAGTTTTTGCCACTCTGTTCATGACCTCAAAAACACCACGAATATTGATTTTGGGGTTACAAATAAATTTTAGCAAGCAGATAAATTCACAATGAAGGAATCTACAAACAGGATCTGTTCTGCAAATGGCTGTATACTGAGTAATCATTAAAGGGGAAAGGCAGAGGTCTTCCTCTCCTCTCACTTAAGATTCTTGAGGTGTATATTGTCCTTCTCCATAGCCTTTAGACTTGCCTCCTCAGTGACCAGTTAATTACCTTCTATCCTCCCCTCCCCTCCTCCAGCTCCAGGGCAAGGCTACCCTCATCATGGGTGACACCAAGCACTGAACATCATTGTACCAACAGTAGCCACCACTACACACCCTCTTCATCAGCATGCACAATTACATTTCCTGATCAGAAACATGCCCTACCCACAGCCCTTCCTTCCTAAATCTGCTGGGCCCACCACTTAAGTCTTAAGTCTTATCCTTAATTTCCTGATGCCATCGAAAGAACAACTCTTAGGGAAGCATTTGTGCACTTCTCCATATCACCAGCTCGAGGGGCCATCTAGGAGAGCGAGTCTTAGCCTCTCCACAAAAAATGACCTCAGGGCCTCAGCCCTGGGTGGTATAAAGAGGAGTGGCAGTTCATGTTAGGGGAGGAACTGCCCCTTTTAGGACTCCATAAACAGGCTATAAACCCTAGCAACTGAAAAACCGATGAACCACCACTGGCTGCCATGCAGATCTTGTAAGATACCACATGACATTCCTTCCATGCCCACTCTGTACCCATCTTTGGCTACAGGTGTGTGAATTGACAAATCCCCCATTCCCTTTCAGGCGTCATTTTCCTTAACCTGCAGACACTTCCCAAATCACTTCACCCTCCGTTGAGCACATAATCCCACCCCACGCCCGAGCAAAGCAGCTCCTGAGAGCGTGTACCTCGCATGCCTGACGTGGGACAGGAGCATCAGGAGGTTAGCCAGGCGCATGGATTGCTGCTGGGAGGAGATGCCACTCTTGGCGATCACCCAGACCAAAGCGTCGGTCACGGCGTTCAGCAAGTGGGCCAGCTTCCGGCTGCTGTCAGCATCCTGGGTCGCTGTGACCAGAGGGTACATACCTGGACAAAGAATAAAAGCCACAAGTCATTGCTCTGAGCAAAGGAGAAGTTGTATGCTCAGCTGTTCTGTGTGCCTGCTCCGAGGTAGTCTGGGTGCTTTGACAGCTGCATGTGTGGCAGGACCTTATAAGCATGGTCTTACCTCCCCAGGGGCTCTTCCCTGACAGCCAGTCACATCACAGAGCTAGAAGAGAAGCCTGGCCTAATGCAGACAGACTAAATTGCCACTTGAAGTGCCCACCAGACCCATAATTGTGGCCTTGCCATGGCAAGTATATCTAGTCTCCTGAAACCATTACATGGTGTTTCTCATCTGTGGCAACAGATACAGAGATGGTCAGAAGGTGAGATTAATTCTACTTTTACCCCATGGAGGGCTCCCCATCTAAAGGGAGTTTAATAAACAAAGGAATGGCCAATATGATGAAGCCTCCTCTGCCACCTCCTTGTGTGTACCACATGCCTCAGACAGCCATGGCAGGGCCCCTGCTACCACCTCTACATCTCACTTGAGTGGCACCTGGCTGGGGCAGGAAGACCACTGATTTGGAGTCAGATGGACCTACTTCCTAGCCACCATCTGGAGCTCTCTGAGCCTCAGTTCCTCAATGAACAATGCATGCAGGAACACATCTGCTTAGGTCCCCACAACCACGCCCTGGGTAGGCTGCCTCCCCCATCCTGCCCTGCCCTGTGTTTAACTCCCCTCCAACTCTAGGACTGAGATACTGTGGCATCCCAGTGGCAGCAAAGTAACAGCTCAGGTAAATCTCCTCCCCACCCCCCGCCCCAGACCCCTGACTCCTTGATTCCCTTTAATAATTAGCTTCTCTTCCAGGCTTTCCATTTCAAAGCAAGAATAAATATGTGAAATCAACCAGGGAGCTGCTGAGTCTTGGCTATCATGAGACTGAAGATAGCTGGTGCTCCAGCATCCACAGAATTTGTTTTGGCAGTTTTTGTTCTCTATTTTTATTGGCATTTTCAGTTCAATTAAGCCAGCTCAATTCAACTAAGTTCAACTCAGTTAAGGCAATGGATGTACTGAAGCACAATTATGTAAGTGTAGTGCTTTGCCACATCCCTAGGGACCTTCATAATGTCTGATGATGCGGATTTAAAATATTCATCTTTTCAATAGCCCTGAAGCTGCTTCTCTGACCCTCCTGCTCACTTTGTTCTCCACACTGGTTCTTCCAGAGTCCCCCCACATCCTCAAACCTCCCACTGTCACCCCAGAGATGACTTGCCCTCCCACTTCAGAGGAAACAAGACCCTACCCTTGACCCCGTGTGTCCCCTTCTGAGTGGCCAAAATGCAGATCTGCTCATGGGGCTCCCTTTAATGACTTCCCAGCTCATAGGATCAAGTCCAAACCACCTGGCGCAGCTATCAGGGGTACCAGGGCCCTCCCTGCTCCTCTCATCTGCAGTTCCCACCACACCTCGCCTTGAGTCCCCCTCAAGGTGACGCTCCGAACATGCTCAACTTGCTGCTTGGAAACTCTCCTTCCTCTTTCTCTACCCTGAGTCTCTTGCTCATTTATACCCATTCCTCCTGTGGATTCCAACATGGTCATGAAATTCCTTCTGGAAGCTTCCCCCAACCTCCCTACCATCCCACCCTAAGTCTGGTCTGAGGTGTCCCCTGATGCTCTGACAGTGCCCTGTTCACCCCCAGCAAAGGTTCCACATTGCCCCACATGCTGGATGTCTGCTTGTCCCCACACACACCCCACAGCCACCCCTTCTGCCCTCAGCAAGACTGGACATGAGTGCTTTGAGAGCACAGACCGTTTTTTGTTTGTTTGTTTTGTTTGTTTGTTTTTGAGACAGAGTCTCGCTCTGGAGTGCAGTGGTGGGATCTCGGTTCACTGCAACCTTCGCCTCCAAGTTTCAAGCAATTCTCCTGCCTCAGCCTCCCTAGTAGCTGGGATTACAGGCACACGCCACCATGCCCGGCAAATTTTTTGTATTTTTAGTAGAGACGGGGTTTCACCATGCTAGCCAGGCTGGTCTCAAACTCCTGACCTCATGATCCGCCCGCCTCGGCCTCCCAAAGTGCTGGGATTACAAGCGTGAGCCACTGTGCCCGGCCAGACCCTTATTTTTTTGACCAAACCCACCATCATATTTGAAATGGTAAATATGCATGCTAATGTATGTTTTAGGTACACACAGAAAATTATCAAAAGTACAGAGAAAATTATTTCAAGCTTACTTAGCTGCATAAACAAGCACTTCCTTTTAACCACGCTGTAGTCTGTTCAGCTGCGTAACATGTGCTCCATGGACTTCCGTTGCCATTAAGAAATACTGTGTCTGGGAATTCCAAAAGGAGCTAAAGGCCGGACGCGGTGGCTCAAGCCTGTAATCCCAGCACTTTGGGAGGCCGAGACGGGCGGATCACGAGGTCAGGAGATCAAGACCATCCTGGCTAACCCGGTGAAACCTCGTCTCTACTAAAAAATACAAAAAACTAGCCAGGTGAGGTGGCGGGCGCCTGTAGTCCCAGCTACTCAGAGGCTGAGGCAGGAGAATGGCATAAACCCGGGAGGCGGAGCTTGCAGTGAGCTGAGAACCGGCCACTGCACTCCAGCCCGGGCGACAGAGCGAGACTCCGTCTCAAAAAAAAAACAAACAAAAAAAAAACTAAAGGAGCCAAAATTGTGTGCCTGTACATGTCTCAGTTCAAAGTGACAAAGACTGAAAATATAAAAACAAATCCTCAGATTATACACAAATGTTCATAGCAGCATAACTCAGCCTAAAAGTGGAATGTACACTAACTAATGAATGGCTCAACAAAATGTGCTCTATCCAGACAGTGGAATAGTATTCAACTACGAAAAGGAACAAGGTGCTGATACAGATGAACCTCGAAAACATCAGGCTAAGCAAAAGAAGCCAGACATAAAGAACCACATGTTATATGATTCCATTTATAATAAAATGTCTACAATAGGCAAATCCATAGAGTCAGGAAAGCAGACTAGTGGTTGCCTGGGGGTGTGGGTGGGATAGGGAGTGGGAAATGATGGCTGATAAGCATGGGGTTTCTTTTCAGGTGATGAAATTGATGTTCTAAAATTGATAGTGGCGATTGTTGCACCACTTACCGTGAATAAACTAAACACATTGAACTGTATACTTAATATGGAGAAATTATATGGTAGATGAATTATATCACAATAAAGCTGTTACTAAAAATGGTAATAATAACAAAAGAATGCCTCAGAACCAAAATTACAGTAACACAAATTCCCTGGGCTGTGTGTGACCAAGGTTCCCCTCAGAGAATATGTGTCATTGTGTCACTTCACAAACCACAGTCATTGCCAAGGCCAGACCCCGGGCCGTCTGCAGGCTATAGGGGCAGCACAGCTCCACGTGGGGCCCAGAGTGCATCAGCCACAGTGGTCTGGGGAGGTGAGGCACTGCAGTTTTGGAAAGGCATGTGCTAAATCCATTTTACATGTGGCGGGGGGAGGGGGAAACAGTGTATATACAAAAAGACTGACCTATTTAAAATTATCCTGGGGACTCCTGTTCTCACTAATCACATAGAAAAGAAATACCCTCCCGGAAAGGAACTGTGCTGAAGAATACCCATGCTGATGCCTGGCTCTCCAGTCAGCAGTGCCATCCCTGCACCTCAGGCATCCGTGCTCGGGCCCTTGCTCATCAAACACATTTCTACAGAGTACTTGCTAAGTAGCAGGCCCTGGGCAGGGTGGGGCAAAGGACAGGATCCAAAGCCCTGCCTAGTCAGACACAGAAAACAACAAAAATGTAGCACCCTCTGCACCCCCGAAAAGTAAAAACATCAGGATTCACTGTAGAACAAAATTAAATTACTTTTCATGAAACTGAAGAAGTATAGTTTAAAAAAAAAAAAGACAAGATCTTGGCACCATGCCCCACACATACCAAAGAAAGTGAGATAAAATCAAGGACACAATCTCCTCTCCCCTTTATCAGCTGGGAACAGCTGCGTGCTCCTCTCACCGGCCCACCTGATGACATTCTGAGCAGCACAGTGGTGGGGGACAGCCACCCCTCCTTCAAGGTTTGCCACGTCTAATTTGTTCAAAGGATGAAAACATAAGCTTTCCTTGACTGAAGGCAAATAAATGAGAAAAATCGAATGTGTTAATAAAAGTCCCAGAATACTGACCAAAGGAAAGAAGTCCTGGCTTTGGGGAGCTGTATGCGGCGTTTGCTTTGAGGAAAGGAACCTCTGGCCGTGACCCACACCCTCTATCACCACCTCCTGCCCCCAGCACATGAGGGAAGATGGGATTCAAAAGGTGCCATGGTGTAAGGCCAGCAGGCTGCTGTTCAACTGTGCTTTGCCCCAGCGTTCTTGGTCAACAGAAAAGGACCGGACCCCCCATCTTTCCTCATCAGCATCCCTCTGTGTCTTTGTCTTCTCCACCCACCCACTTCATGGGAACTCTCCCTATAAACTCAGAGGGAACCAAGGTTTAAGCCAGTGTCTCTTCATAACTTTCTTAATGTAAAATAGGATTTCCTGGCTTAACCCCTCTATTTCTTTCATTTAATGAAAAGTTTCATCCTTTGTAAATCTTAAAACTGTTTAAATAGACTTGTTTCAAATTTAAAATATTTTAAAGACTATGGGATAATTGATTTAATTAATTACACTGTAATTCCTAAATTCCATACCCCCTCTAATTCTATCCAAGGGAGGGTTTATCTAGTCCTCAGGCCCCTGGGTGGCAAGATGGCCAGTCTCTCTGTTGGGTGTTGGGTAGGCTATTAACTATGACACTTGCATAACACCTTAGAGTTTATAAAAACACTCCAACAAGCATTGTAACAGGTTGTTAAATGCAACATTTTCTGTTGTCTCTTAGTCTCAAGAGCCATATCAAAGGCTAAGTATGGTACAGGAATTCCAAGTACCACATATCCTATATATGCATAGTGGAAGAGGACTGGCTGAGAGAGTTAGAATGTTGTGGTCCTTTCCCTTCCCTCCCCAGGAGAGAAATATGTGCCTCTCCACTTGAGCCCATGAAGGATCAGACCTTTGATTAACTATTTGAGTGTATATCCTGTTCTAGACCAAAAGCATTGTATATAAATCATTTTGACATCCTTAGTATTTAGAAATCGTTGATTTACACACCAGAAACTGAGCTGAAGTTTAGTTAGATGACAGTTAATTTCCATTCCATATTATAGCCATTGTTAGTAGATATGCATAACCCAGAAATGGGCAGCTTGTAAAACATGACTACTGACTACCCCCGACCGGGCCAGCTAGCGTGCTGTACCACTGCAAATGTGATTGGGTGACATAATCCTAACTTGAGCACGTCACATACACAGGAAAACAGGAAACCAAACTATGCAGGAGACCATTTTCAGACAGCTCAGTGCTTATCTAGCATGGCAAGGCCATCTAGCAGCAAACAAATGCAGCACTTGGAAACTTCTATCCTAACATGGGATAGAGAAGTTCACAGCCTTTTGACTTAAGAGACCTCCCCCATTTCTCCTCTCCTGACCCTGATCCTCCAGGGCCTCCACCCTGTGCTTTATTTGGTTCCCTGCCTGGTGGTATCTCTTTTCCATTTAGCCTACAAACTTTGCTCTCTTAATTTTTGTTTTGTTTTCATTACATTGTTTACAGATTCATTGAGGTATACCTGACATGCAATAACTTGCACATATTTTGTGTGTACGATTTGATGGGCTTTGACATACATATACACAGTGGAACCATCAGCACAACCAAGATAATGAACACACTCATCTGCAATTTTTTGACTTTATGATGGTACAAGAGTGATATGCATTCAATAGAAACTATACTTCCAGTAGCCATATAACCATTGTTTTTTCATTTTCAGTACAATAACTTTCAGTATTCCACAAATTACATGAAATATTCATTACTCTATTATAAAATAGGCTTTATATTCGATCATTTTGCCCAACTGCAGGGTAATGTAAGTATTCTGAACACATTTAAGATAGGCTAGGCTAAACTATGATGTTCAGTAGATTAAGTATGTTAAGTATATTTTTGACTAGCAACATTTTCAACTTAAGATGGTTTTTTGGGAAATAACCCCATCATAAATTGAGGACTGTCTGTAGTTGTATAGATTATTTCTGGACTCTTTGTTCCATTGATCTATTTGTTTCTCTTGACATCGACACCACATTATCTTTGAAATCAGGTAGTGTAAGTCCTCCAAGTTTGTTCTTTTTCAAAGTTGTTTTGACTATTCTAGGTCCCTTGCATTTTCATATGATTTTAAGAATCAGCTTATCAATTTCTACCAAAAAGCCTCCTGGGATTTTTATCAGTTTGAATCTATAGATCATTTTGGGGGAGCACTGAAAACAATACTGAATCTTATGATCCATTAACATCTCTATTTACTCAGGATTTCTTTAATTTTCTTCAGCTATATTTTGCAGTGTTTAGCGTGCAGGTCTCACATCTCTTGCAAGTTTAGTCCCAAGATTTCACGATGTTTGATGCTATTGTAAATGGTATTGGTTTTTTATTTCAATTTCCAGTTGTTCACTGCTGCCACATAGAACTTGCTAAATTCACTTTTTTTAGACTTCTTAGGACTTTCTACATAGATTATCATGTTTTTTAAATAAAGAGTTTCACTTCCACCTTTCCAATCTTGATGGCTTTTACCTCTTTTCTTGCCTTATTGCACTGGCTAGAACTTACAGTAAAATGTTGAATAGAATTAGGGACAGTGGACATACTTGCCTTGTTCCTGATTGTGATTAAGTATAATATTAACTGTAGGTTTTTCATAGATGCCCTTTAATGGGTTGAGGAAGTTTCCTTCTATTCCTTGTTTGTTCAGTGTTTTCAGCAGGAATGGATGTTGGATTTTGTCAAATGCTGTCTGCATCTATTAAGATCATGGCTGGGCGCAGTGGCTCACACCTGTAATCCCAGCACTTTGGGAGGCCGGGGCGGGTGAATCACCTAAGGTCAGGAGTTCGAGACCAACCTGACCAACATGGTGAAACCTCATCTCTACTAAAAATACAAAAATTAGCTGGGCATGGTGGCGGGCACCTATAATCCCAGCTACTCAGGAGGCTGAGGCAGGAGAACTGATTGAACCCAGGAGGCAGAGGTTGCCGTGAGACCCAAGATCATGCCAATGCACTCCAGCCTGGGTGACAGAGGGAGGACTCTGTCTCAAAAAAAAAAAAAAGATAATCATATGGTTTTTCATTATTATTCTGTCAATATGGTGAATTTTGATTGATTTTCAAATGTTAAAGAAAACTTGTATTCCTGAAAATTCTGCTTGTTCATAATGTGCTATCCTTTTAATATAGTATTGGATTCTAATTACCAAAAAAAAAAATTTTAGAGAACTTTTGCATATACATGCATGCTGGAAATTGGTCTGTTGTCTTTTCTTCCAATGTGTTAGTCTGGGTGTTCTATCAGAGTAATGCTAGTCTCACAGAATGAGTTGGAAAACATTCCATGCTCTTCAATTTTCTGTAAGAGTATGTGTAAACTTGGTGTATGAGCCCATTTTCACACTGCTGATAGACATACCCAAGACTGGGCAATATACAAAAGAAAGAGGTTTATTGGACTTACAGTTCCACATGGCTGGGGAAGCCTCACAATCATGGCAGAAGGTGAAAGGCACGTCTCATGTGGCAACAGACGAGAAGAGGGCTTGTGCAGGGAAACTCCCATTTTTATATAACCATCAAATCTTGTGAGACTTATTCACTATCAGGAGAACAGCAAAGACCCACCCCCATGATTCAGCCATCTCCCACCGGATCCCTCCCACAACATGTGGGGATTATGGGCACTACAAGATGAGATCTGGGTGGGGACACAGAGCCAAACCATACCACTTGTATTATTCATTTCTCAAATGTATGGTAGAATTCTCCCAGAATTCCAGATGGTGGTGGGGCCACCAGTTGGTGGAGCAGTCAGAACACACACATTTATAGGTTAAGTTTGCCATCTTATATAGGCACAGTTTGTGGCACCCCAAAACAATTACAGTAGTAACATCAAAAATCACTGATTACAGATCACCGTAATAGATATAATGAAAAAGTTAGAAATATTGCAAGTGTTATCAAAATTTGACACAGACATAAAGTGAGCACATGCTGTTGGAAAAAATGGTACCAACAGCCTTGTTAAATGCAGGGTTGCCACAAACCTTCGGAAAACATGCAGTATCTGTGATGCACAATAAAGCAACGTGCAATGAAATGGGATGTGTAAAATCACTTAGCAATTGTTTGATCCTCCAGGCTTGTTTTTAAGTTTTGCTTAGTAGGATCATAATGGCCTTTAGTCTAGGCCCACTACTGAGGCAATACCCTTCTGAGTACTATATGAAGGCTGAGAAGTGCCCAATGCCCTGTGTACTGCAAGGTTTTTCACCAGTGTACTGGCTGGTGAGAATGTGAACTGTTCCTGGCCCTGTGTGAACTCTAGGGATTGTTTTGCCCACTCCTTTCTGATGGTTCTTTCCCTGTCCTTGGTATCCTTATAAGCATGGGCAGATTAGCACTCAGCTGAAGACTTGAAGAGGACTCTCCATAGATCTCCAAAATTCTGTGTGCAGCTCTTTCCCATTCAGTACTCTCCCCTCCAAGTCCTAGCTGCCTTGCTACCAAGAGAGATCACTGGTGTCTATTTGGGTTACCCTTTGTGATGGTTAATCTTAGGTGTCAACTTGGCTGGATAAAGGGATACCCAGATAGCAGATAAAGCATTATCTCTGGGTATGTCTGAGAGTGTTCCAGGAAGAGACTAGCATTAGAATCAGTGGACTAAAGCCAGGCACAGTGGCTCATACCTGTAATCCCTGCACTTTAGGAGGCCGAGGTGGGTGGATCACTTGAGGTCAGGAGTTCAAGGCCAGCCTGTCCAACATGGTAAAACCCCATCTCTACTAAAAATACAAAAAATTAGCCAGGCGTGGTAGTGCATGCCTATAATCTCAGCTACTCTGGAGGCTGAGGCAGGAGAATCGCTTAAACCCAGGAGGCAGAGGTTGCAGTGAGCCAAGATGGCATCACTGCACTCCAGCCTGAGTAACAAAGCAAGACTTCATCTCAAAAAAACAAAAAACGAAAAACAAAAACAGTGGACTAAGTAAGGAAGATCTGCCCTTAACCAATGTTGGCAGGCACCATCCAGTTGGCTGAGGGCGCAGATAGAACGAAATGGCAGAGGAAAGGAAAATTCTCTCTCTCGGAGCTGGAACTCCCATTTTCTCCTGCCCTTGGACATCAGAACTCCAGGTTCTCCAGCTGCCAGATTCTGGGACTCACACCAGTGGCCTCCTGGTTTCTCAGGCCTTCAATCTCAAACTGAGGGTTACACCATCAGCTCTCAGGTCTTTCCATTTACACTGAGCAATGCTACTGGCTTCCCTGGTTAACTAGCATGCAGATGCATATCATGGGACTTCTCAGCCTTCATAATCCTTCAAGTCAATTTTCATGATAAATCCCCTCTCATTTATCTACCTACTTACCTATCCATCCTATTGGTTCTGTTTCTCTGGAGAAACCTAATACACCCAGCCCTGCTTTGCAACCTGGAAACTGGCTCCAGGCAGTAAACTGGACAAAGGACTCTCCTCGTTTGTGTCCCTCCTCCTGGGGAACAATGCTGTCCAATGTCCAATATCAGTTTTATATATTCCGTCAGAGTTTTAAATTTTAAGGCAGGGAGGCAGATTACATCCCTATTTTTCTTTTAAATTTAAATACCATCCAGAAGAAAAAAGCCTGTACTTAACAAACCCTTAAAACCTAGCATAGAAAAGACTCACCTATCCTAGCAGTGAAAATTGTCCCATTTTCTCCATAGCAATGCTGAACAGGATCAATTTATTTTGACAGTTGTTATGACTACCAAGAAAGAAAGGAAGTTCCTTAAAAGAAGATTTCTGGCCAGGCGCAGGCCCAGTATTTTGGGAGGCCGAGGCAAGCGGATCACGAGGTCAGGAGTTCGAGACCAGCCTGGCCAACATGGTGAAACCCCATCTCTACTAAAAATACAAAAATTAGCCAGGCGTGGTGGTGGGTGCCTGTAATCCCAGCTACTCAGGAGGCTAAGGCAGCAGAATCCTTTGAACCCAGGAGGCGGAGGTTGCAGTGAGCCGAGATCGCACCATTGCACTCTAGCCTGGGCAACAGAGCAAGACTCTGTCTCAAAAAAAAAAAAAGATTTCTTAAACTTGGATTTATGGTAAACAAATTTTACTCATTTACCGCCATAAGTGGTAATTACATCACATGTCTCCCTCGCCTTCTGTAATTCTCTCAATGTGGCAGCTCTGTCATACTGCAGGGGAATGCTGTAGCCTTCATCTTTCCCATTTGCACAGATGCTGCGTCTAGCTTTGACAACAACACAATATGATGTCTGGGAGGCGAAAATGCCTATAAGGAGCCTTGCCAAACAGAAGGCTTTATACTGCAAAGTGTTGTAACAACAAGCAAACACTGCTTTCTGAGAAGCACTTTCCTGCACAGAAAAGAGTTCTAAATTATTTCTGAAAGTGAGAGAAACCCCATCATCTGGCATTTGATGATCCTCCATTGCCAAGATGGGAAGGTACTCTTCAAGCAGATCCTCCCTTTGACAGAAATGATAGCACGTATGTGAGGTAATGTTGGTAGGTGATTTAGAAAAGGTCAGAAAGAGTTTATTTTATTCCATCATCAATTTCAAATATCCTGGCTGGTGGGCTGGATGTGGTAGCTCACACCTATAATCCCAGCATTTTGGGAGGCAAGGTGGGCGGATCACTCGAGGCCAGAAGTTCAAGACCAGCCTGGACAACATGGTGAAACCCTGTCTGACACGGTTAGGCTTTGTGTCCTCACCCAAATCTCATCTTGAATTGTAATCTCCATAATCCCCATGTGTCAAGGGAGAGACCAGGTGGAGGTAATTAAATCATGGAGGCAGTTTCTCCCATGCTGTTCTCATGACAGTGAGTGAGCTCCCACAAGATCTGATGGTTACATAAGGGTCTCTTCTGCCTTTGCTTGGGACTTCTCCTTCCTGGCACCTTGTGAAGAAGGTATCTTGCTTCCTCTTCACTTTCCACCATGATTGTAAGTCTCCTGAGGCCTCCCCAGCCAAACTGAACTGTGAGTCAATTAAACCTCTTTCCTTTATAAATTACCCAGTCTCAGGTATTTCTTCATAGTAGTGTGAGAACAGACCAACATATCATCTCTACTAAAAATACAAAAATTAGCCAGGAGTGGTGGCGTGCACCTGTAATCCCAGCTGATTGGGACACTGAGGCAGGAGAATCACTTGAACCTGGGAGGCGGAGGTTTCAGTGAGCCAAGATTGCACCACTGCACTCCACCCTAGCCTGGCCAACACAGGAAGGCTCTGTCAAAAAAAAAAAAAAAAACTGGCTGGACTTTCCTTATATGCACATCAACATAATCATCAGTGTAAGCTGGGCCCTCATATTATTCTGTAAAAGGTGAATGGTAACAATCAACAGGGAAGGGTGTGTTGGGTGCAGGGGAAATGACCTGTTAGGCAGGTAAGGCCAGATTGAGATTCATCTAGGAAATGTTCAAAGGTTGTCCTCCAGGTCTCTATACCTTCACATGGCCTTCAGATTCCTTCTTCATTCTCCCTCAGCCAGTTCTTCAGGGGCTAACCCCACCCTCCACCCCAGATCTAACAGTATCCTGTGCTCTCTCCAGAGCTAATGCATGGTCTGTTGCCCATTTACAAAGAGATGGGTAGAAATTGAGTGTGAGCATTTAAAAACTTTTATAGCAATCAACAGAGAAATTTTAAATCAGTTGAATATGATAACTAATAATATTATAAACTAGGACTTGTATTTTTCACTTTTATTTTTTATCATAATTCATTTTTGTTATATTTTGCAAAAGTAACTATCCTTAACACTCCAGCCTGGGCAACAGAGTGAGACCCTGTCTCGAAAAAAAAAAACAACTAGTGCCAATATCCAAGAGTCTGTGAGAGAAGACATGTATGAAGGTCAGCTGGCCCCAGATCAAGAGGAGCTGGAAACATGTGACCGCAGTGAATTCTGCACTGAATCTTGGCTTCAGGAACCACTACTTTGGCTGATTTAAAAGACCATAGTATAATATAATCTGATACCTCCCTGTTGTTTCAAGCATCAAACTCTAAGATTGAATAAAGAAAGCCCCATATGTTGTCCAAATAGAGATATCTGTAAGTCTTCAGGTGAACATTAAAACCTGGATATACACAGTGTTTGAGGAAGAAAAAAAAAATCAATAACCTAAAGGCCGAACAAGAGTAAATGGCTAAGCAAAGCTACCAATATCTGCTAGAGCAGCTGGCTTGGACACCAGGTAGATCGTGAACTGACCAGTGTGACAACCATCCAGAAACTTAGAAAATCATACAAAATAACACATCTCTATTGCAGTAATGTTTATGCTTCCTAATGTTAAAAAGGAAGAGGATCGGCTGGGCGCGGTGGCTCAAGCCTGTAATCCCAGCACTTTGGGAGGCCGAGACGGGCAGATCACGAGGTCAGGAGACTGAGACCATCCTGGCTAACACAGTGAAACCCCATCTCTACTAAAAAATACAGAAAACTAGCAGGGCGAGGTGGCGGGCGCCTGTAGTCCCAGCTACTCAGGAGGCTGAGGCAGGAGAATGGCATAAACCCGGGAGGCGGAGCTTGCAGTGAGCTGAGCTGATATCCCGCCACTGCACCCCAGCCTGGGTGACAGAGTGAGACTCTGTCTCAAAAAAAAAAAAAAAAAAGGAAGATGATCTGGATATTCAATAACAGAGAAATGGTTGAACAATTTCGTATAATGCCCTCATTTCAAAGATTGTGTTAGATCTCTCCTAGTTAACCCAGAATGGTTTCACAGCATTTTGAAAAGTGAAAAAAAAAAAAAAAAAAAATACAGGAGTTCGAGACCAGCTTGGCCAAAATAAGGAGACCTCACCTCTACAAAAAATACAAAAATTAGTCGGATGTGGTGGCAGGTGCTTGTGGTCCCAGCTACTCAGGTGGCTGAGGTGGGAGAATCACTTGAGCCCAGGAGGTCAGAACTGCAGTAAGCCATGATTGTGCCACTGCATTCCAGCAGGGGCAACAGAGTGACACTCTGTCTCAAAAAGAAAAGTGAAAAAGCAAGATACAGACTGCGCACAGTGGCTCATGCTTATAAATTCCAGAACTTTGGGTGGCTGAGGTGGGAAGACTGCTTGAGGCCAGGAGTTCAAGGCCACCTCTGGCAACACAGCAAGATTCCGTCTCTACAAAAAAAAATTGTTTTAATTAACCAGGTCTGGTGGTATGCACCTGTAGTCCAAGCTACTTATGAGGCCGAGGTGGGAGAATCACTTGAGCTCAGTTCTAGGTTACAGTGAGCTATGATCATGCCACTGCCCTCCAGCCTGGGCAGCAGAGCAAGACCCTGTCTCAAAAAAAGAAAAGAAAAAAGGAAGGAAAGGAAGAAGGAAGGGTCACCAAAGTTACAGTGTTATTTTAAGGGCAGGTATTCCTGATTTTATTTTCTTCCTTGTATGTTTTTCTCATTTGAATGTTTCCAGATATTATTTATATAAGAAAAAGCCAACAAAACTAAACCATCTGCATATCTTAGACACCTTATTTCCCTCCTCCACCTCCCACTTTTCCCTCAAGTCAAGTCCCTTGCTCCCTGACCTCATGCCACAATGTCAGTTCAGGCTCTCATTGCCTCTAATGGGCCCCCAGCTTCAGTCTCTGCCCTTTCTAGTCCTCCACATGGAAACCAGAGTGACCTATCTATATTGCATATCTGTGCATGACACTCCCGTGCCTGAACCTCTTCTAAGCTGCCCAAAGCCCGAGCAGCAGTTTCTAATCTTCAGCACTGCATTTTACAGTCATGCCTACTTCCCTCTGCTCTTTCCTGAAGATTTGTTCAAACATCATTCCCTTCTGCAACAACTCTGGCATTTCTCCTATTTTCCAGTAGTACTTTGTGTAGACTTTATCATAGCACAGAAATCATTATTTTTAATGATTTGTTTTCTCTCCCTCCCTGCCTACACTATGAGCTATTTGAGGGTAGGATCATATCTTTACCAAATGAATGAATCTGTAAAAAAGTAGGACCCCAAACGTAAGTATAAATGCATGCCAACCATGTAAAGTGTCTGTGTAAGCAATGAAAAAAGGTTAAAAGATAAACAATTTAAAGCTCTTTTCTTTTTCTTTTCCAGCAAGTGGCTTGAGCTACTTTTAAATTGATTGCCAGTCATTCACTTAATGAGTAATTTATGTCCAAGTTACCAAAAGTTACCTACAGTTTAAATCGCTATCAAAATAAAAACAAAGTCCAAAAGGAAACCATTTTACCCTTTTCAAATAAAATAGAAGTTCAACATTCTTCTTAATGTCACACTAGTTGTAGAAACAGCATCTCTCCCCGATAAAACATGGCCCAGCTGTGTGGTTACTTACTGGAATTGAGCAGGATCATGGCCTTGACACAGAGATACTCTTTGTGTTGGAGTTTTAACTCTCGAAACCTTGAAGTAGTTGCCAGGAGCATGTCAAAGATTTCCAGAATTCCTTCTACGCATTTCCCCTCATCCCTACAAAAGTTCGTTTGGAAATTTAAGGAACATAGCTTCAGGAAACCATCAAAAAAACAATAAGGAGTGTTTTATTTTTAATCTCAAGTTTCATCTTGTAACATGTTCATCTGATAATATCATTTTAACTACAACAGGGTGTTAATGAGACCACACCCAGCAATATGAAATTACTAGAATTATCTTCATATAAAGAAGATAGGTCATTTCCTATAAATCCCAAAAGTAAATATATGAGTAAATATTATTTAGGCAACAATGTGCACTGGAATATTTTCCTGCTATATTTTCACCAAATGTTTTCTTATAGCAATACCACTCCTATTGATTGTTTTCAATCAAAACCATGTCAGTCAACCAGCCCCAGATATGACACATTTTTCAAAACGAGACATTCCATGTTCCCATCGGGAAGTATTAATGAGGAAGACTGTGTGTCATAGAAGCAAGTGTCCCAAGAATAAAATTCCATATCTAGGGCTTAACTCTCACTTCCCGGTGGTCATTTAGAAACTGGTGTAGCAACTAAGACATTTACCTGTAATTTGAAAAAGCTGAATATGACAAAGAAATCACAATTAGAGAAGATGGATTAGAATCAGGAAAAGAAGGTATACATGGAGGTGGGGAAAATTTTTGACTTGCCAAGGATTATCTTCACGCAAGGATTATCTTTAAACCTTGAGCCAGCTAATCAAAATTCTTTGGAGCACTCCTTATAGAAATAAATGTTTAAATATACTTTGAAAATAAATTATTTGAACTTTATCTGGAAAATACCAGCTTCTATTCACTCCAGCCAGACACACATTATTCCACCTCACTGCTCCCCCAAAACACTCTATTATTATCAGTCACAGGGTTATTGGAAGTCCTTGACAAGCAGTTAGATGATTTTGTCATAAAACCACTGTTTGCTCCTGAAAGCCGGCAGCACACAGGAAGGGCAATGGGTTTATGTGAGTTCCATTTTCAGTCTCTAGCAGCCCCTGAAGGGGCCTTGAGGTCTTCAAAGAGCTGGCTGCTCCCCTCCTCCTTTCTCAAACTCAGGGCATTTCCAGTGATGGCAGTATTTCAGGGAAGAGCCTCTGACACCACTGGATACACCAATCCTGTGTAAGTCTTTCCCATTAGCTGCTATGTACATGGCACTCACCGGGATCCTGCATTCTGAAGCATTCACACTGTCCCACCCAGACTCACTCACACAGAGCTACAAGCGTGCAAATTGCTCACTTTGGCATGTGAGCATTAGTAAGTTACTAAATTTACTAAATCGTAAATTCTGTAAACACCTGCAATTTTCTGTAAGTACACAGGTTAAGTGACAAAACACCAGTGCCCCCTGGAAGTCACTCATAGGAAAAGGCCATCTTAGAGAATCCAGAGCACTGGGCAAAGAGTGCCAAATCTACAGGAAGCCTCATCTTTCCACCTCCCCAGCTCCAGGCTCTCCCAGGCAACGTGATGCAGGCATCCAGTAAGGACAACACAAGCACTGCACAGAGATAACACACAAAACACCTGGGCACTGAATCCCTTCATGCCACATCACCAAATCACCCTGCCTGCGGACAGTTCATTATGGGAAATTGTAACTGTTGAACTTGGGGATATTTGATACTAAGGAAAGCAGTTTGAAAATATCTCTGTGGGGGAAAAAAACTCCTGCATTGATAGTTTGATTATCTCTTTATTCTTCTGTGCTGATGTGGGATTATACACACATGCACAACACATACATACATACACACACACACACACTCACACACACCCCTCCCCCCAAGTGGTATGGTAAGGGGACCAACCTGAAATCAATCCTATTTTCCAGAAGTACCTGTGCCTTAGTTCCTAAATATTGAAATTGGCATCATTTCCTCATTAAAATATATGCCATTTTCACTACAAATTTATGTTCCAAAAATGGGGGGAGGGTTTGCATACTGAGGTATTTTAAACCCTGATAAAGGCTGTCACTCACAGTAATCAGACCATATATACCTCATGGAAAAAGTTAATTTCTAAACAAAGTCTAAAGAACTAGGTCTGATTGCTTTCTTTTTAAGCAGGCATGACAGTCAACCATTTCATTCAAGGGGTGGCAAAGTTAGAATATTTTTATTCACTTCACAGTCTGCAGAAACCAAATAGATTTCTACAAAATAAATGAGAAATGAAGGGGCAATAAAGTATAAGACATCGTAAATGACAACCCAATAAAGATGAGTTATACAGAACAAAGTTAGGAAAGACTCTAAAGTAAATTAGTGACATCTATTTTATTTATTTTATAATTTTAGATTGTAACTGAATTATGAGTAAGAAATTAGGACAGGGTTAAAAGAGTTGAATTAAAGAGGCTGGCTGCTCATGTCTGTAATCCCTGTGCTTTGGGGAGGTCAAAGTGGGAGGATCACTTGAGGCCAAGAGTTCCAGACCCGCCTGGGCAAGATAGGGAGACCTTGTCTCTACAAAATAATAATAATAAACCAGGCATGGTAGCATACACCTACAGTCCCAGCTATTCAGGGGGCTGAGGCAAAAGATCACTTGAGGCCGGAAGCCTGAGGTTGCAGTGAGCTATGATGGCACTGCTGTATTCCAGCCTGGGCCACAGAGCAAGACCCTGTCTCTAAATTAACAAAAACAGAAACAAAAACAGGACATACGATTTCAATGTTAAAATATTGAAACAATGGATCAATCAAACTGACCTACTCAGGAAATTTATTTTTGCACACTATCTGTCCATCAACTACTAAATAAAATCAGTAATAACATGGAATATCTTTGTATTAGTCCATTTTCGCATTGCTATAAAGCATTACCTGAGACTGCGTAGTCTATGAAGAAAAAAGGTTTAACTGACTCACAGTTCTGCATGGCTAGGGAGGCCTCAGGAAACTTACCACTGTGGCAGAGAGCAAAGGGAAACCAAGGCACTTCTTACATGGAGGCAGAAGAGGGAGCGATTGAACGAGACGGGGGAGCTGTCAAACACTTTTAAAGCATCAGCTCCCATGAGAACTCACTCACTATCATGAGAACAGCATGGGGGAAATCGTCTCAATGATCTGATCACTCCCACCAGGTCCCTCCCTTGACAATTTCAGATGAGATTTGCTGGGGACACAGAGCCAAACCGTATCAATTTTATTACTTGATAATCACTTTTTTGTTTTTTTTTTTTGAGACAGGGTCTCACTCCGATGCCCAGACTGGAGTGCAGTGGCATGATCTCTGCTCACTGCAACCTCCGCCTCCTGGGTTCAAGTGATTCTCCTGCCTCAGCCTCCCATGTAGCTGGGATTATAGGCACGCACCACTACACCTGGCTAATTTTTGCATTTTTAGTAGAGAAGGGGTTTCACCATGTTGGCCAGGCTGGTCTTGAACTCCTGACCTCAAGTGATCCACTCGCCTCAGCCTCCCAAGGTGCTGGGACTATAGGCGTGAGCTACCGAGCCTGGCCAATAATCACTCTTTATAAAATAAGAATATTGTTTTTTATTTTTTTTGAGATGGAGTCTTGCTCTGTCGCCCCAGGTGGAGTGCAATGAAGTGATCTCTGCTCACTGCAACCTCCAATTCCTGGGTTCAAGCAATTCTCCTGCCTCAGCTTCCCAAGTAGCTGGGATTACAGGCGCCTGCTACCACACCCAGCTAATTTTTGTATTTTTAGTAGAGACGGGGTTTCATCATGTTGCTCAGGCTTGTCTCGAACTCCTGACCTAAGGTGATCTACCCATCTCGGACTCCCAAAGTGCTGGGATTACAGGTGTAAGCCACCGTGCCTGGCCTAAAGAAGAGTATTGTTTAATACAACAACAAAATGTTGAATGAGTGGGCCTCCCTTTGGGGTATACTATTTTGTACCTATATATATATACCTCCTGGCAGCACACACCTGGGTACAGACCATGGTTTACCTCTGTGTATATGGCAATGGCAGGGAGTGCTTAAGGCTTAGAACATAAAAAGGACTTAATAACTGAAGTGAAATTACTTATGTACAAAGGGTAAATTAAAATTGGGAACTGAAAATTCGGTGGCTACCTTGAAGGAATTTAGCATACAAATAACTAATGCGAATGTAAACTCAAGACATTTATACATATATAATTCCATGAACCTCTCTGCAAATGTCCACAATGGGATTCAAGCCCAGATACAAACTTCCTCTGACTAATAATTTAACATTAGTCAGTTGCCTGTTGATACTAAGGACACAAAAATGCCTTTGCATATGTGATTTTTTTTTGAGCAAGTAGAAAATCAGGTTCCGTAGAGGATCTTCACATGAATTTATGATGAATTCAGTGGTTAGTAAAAGAAGAACTAAATGCTTAGAAATAAGCTGGAGTAACTAGATTTTCCTCTCATCCTCAGTAGATACAAGTTTTCTTGTTGCAGAAACCTCAACAAGAATAAAGGGAAACAGAAATTATAGTTTCAGTATCCACAAATGGGCTGTTAGTTGTATTCACTGTTTATACAGCCTTATTACCACCTGAAGAAACTCTGCTAGGACAATCCAGCAGAAGACAGTTATTTTCAAATAGTATGAAGATTATGTCTTCACTTTGCAAAAAAGAGTTGTAATAGAACTCCTTTATGGAGCATGACTCCTGACTTTTTGAATGAGCAACTCCTCTACAAATACACCTATTACATAAAAGTATATTCATCTGTATAAGAGATGACTACGTAACTGAACTATCTTAGACTTCAAGTTCCTGACTTCACAAAGTTAATGTGTTAAAAATGCTAGAGATTGTAGGCTGGGAGCAGTGGCTCACGCCTGTAATCCCAACACTTTGGGAGGCTGAGGTTGGGGGATCACTTGAAGTCAGGACCTCAAAACCAGCCTGGCCAACATGGTAAAACCCCATCTCTACTAAAAAAAAAAATAATAATAATAATACAAAAATTGGCCAGATGTAGTGGCACATGCCTGTAATCCCAGCTACTCGGGAGTCTGAGGCACAAGAATCGCTTGAGCCTGGGAGGTGGAGGTTGCAGTGAGCTGAGATTGCACCATGGCATTCCAGCCTGGGTGACAGAGTGAGACTCTGTCTCAAAAACAAAAAACAAACAAACAAAAACTACTAAAAATTGCAACAAAAAATAAACACCAGTAATCATTCAAAAAAAAAGTCTGCTCAATGTGAATGCATTTACAATTCCCAAGAATTCCTCTTCTATACTCAAACATACTAGATTTATGTTGTAAAACATAATACTTTCACATAAGTTATAAAGGCAGTGTGAGTCTATTATAAATAATTTGTTAAAAAAATAACTTTTCTTCTACTAACTAAAAGGTAGGCCTAATATTTTTCCAGGATTTGTGTCCACTTATAGTAATGTATACACACAATTACACGAATTAAAGAACCCATACAGAGAAACAGGAGAGTGGAGAGTTAATTGTACTAAAAACCAGGAATGAATCAGTCACCAAAAATAAACACTAACTTTGGCATCAATTTAGAAATCAAGACAAGAGATAAAACAATTTAATCCCAAAGTCTGCAAATTATTTGATTTGTCAAGGGATGGAACGTCTCCCTAGGACTAACCTCTAGGAGAATTATATGTGTGTATTTATACATATGTATATTTGTCCTCAGTTAAAACACCAAGCAGAATACAATGGCTTGGCTAGGTGCTTGGCTTTTCAGCCTGCCTTGCAACATGGTACCCTGAGATGACAGTGGGGAGAGTGGGTTTCTGCAGTGTGTTATGAGTAGAACAGGGCTGTTCTGTACCAAAACATCTCTGTACTGAAGAATGTGCTCTTTGTCTACATTGTCACCCAGGACAACAGGCAGAATAAAGTAGACAGTTAGTTTGCCGTTTGGCAATCCCCTAAGTCCAGTCCCACCACCTACTATCCTACCTGTCAGCAGGTTTATTAATCTCCCATTTCCAAATATCTGAATGATAGAGATAATAATGGGTCCTACTCCCTTAAGGGTGCAGGAAGATTGTGAAGATTAAATGTGTTGACATAAGTTAAGTGCATAAGGTGCTGCCAAGCACATACAAGCCAATAGGTTAGCTATTTTGTTTGTTACTGAAGCGTCTTGTGCCCTGCACTTCTCTGGTCTTCCAGAGCCTCTCTCCATGGTTTACCACCTGGGCTCTCGTTCAAGTCAATCCATCCTCCAGCTCTTCCCAAAGGATCTGTTCTCTATCAAAACACCTTCATTATGCAGAACAGTGCTCTTTTAACAACATTGTCAACCATGACAAAAGGCAGAATGGGGACTGATACCTTGGGGCATCACTCTTCATCTGTGTAACACAGGGTCTATGGATGATCTTAAAGTGGTAACAGGATTATAATGCAAGAGTTGGGGTAGACACTAGGCATCCTCCCACACTGTGCAGACTCAGATGTGGCTGAACATTCAACACTAGCACTTTTTCCACAAAAGGGGCGTGGAAATCAATTTCCATGCAGATTTCAAACTGCTCGAATTTACACCAAGAGGGTATTCTACTTTCCTGCTAAAAAGTTTGAGTGTTTTTATATAGTCCAGCTTTCCCTCCATAAACAGTTCACCTAAGTCAATTAAAAACTGGTTCCTTTTCTGTGTCATCTTTAAAAGAAAATCAAATGCAACCAAGATACAGATAGCATCACGTCCCATTTTCTGTTAAGTTTCATGTGGTTTTAGTAACCCTTCCTTCCACCACTATTGCCAAAAATGCTGTATAGTACATGCATTAGAATGAGTTAAAGCAGACTGGGTACAGTGAGGGCTGTAATCCCAGAGCTTTGGGAGGCTGAGGTGGGTGGATCACCTGAGGTCAGGAGTTCAAGATCAGCCTGGCCAACATGGTGAAAGCACTTCTCTACTAAAAATAGAAAAATTAGCCTGGCGTGGTGGTGGGCACCTGTGATCCCAACTACTCGAGTTGCTGAGGCAGGAGAATCACTTGAATCAAGGAAGCCGAGGTTGCAGTGAGCCAAGACTGTACCTCTGCACTCCAGCCTGAGTGACAGTGAGACTCCGTCTCAGACAAAAAAAAAAAAAAAAAATAGAATGAGTTAAAGCATAAGAAAATAAACTTGGCAGATTTGTAAGAATTTTATCACCTGTCCAGAAAGCTCCAGACGTAATTGGTCACTATAGGTACAAAAAACAGCAGGACAACTTAAGATTATAACCTGAAAATGGAATTTTTAATGCAGAAAAGTCTTTGTCGACTTATACATGTAGTGGCCACATACCTACAGGATACACTCCCCTATTAAAGTGCCGGCCTGTAAATACTGCTGCACCACAGATTAAAAATGAGTCACAGGACCCTGAATCCCTGGACTCAACTCTCCTTCTCCGATTCTTGACCCAGTGAAGGAACTGATGATACTATCATCCTCTAATTGCTCTGCAAGTGTGAGATTTTAATTGCAGCACCCAGGACTTTGTTCCCACTAAGCACCTTACTCAAACAAGTGGGAGAAGAAACACAATGCATTTTTTCTCACCTGTCCAGAACAAGATCTGGAGCAAAGATGAGCTTGCCGGGGTGGTCAATTGAGCGCCACATCAGCCCCACCATTAACACCTCCATCCAACAGCTCTCCAAGAGCCGCACTTGGTCGAACAGGCTGAGCTCCACAAAGCCTGGGGAAAGCAAGAGGCGGTGAGACACCCCCACCCTCCTCCTCAGCTTCCTGTGTCTGTAGAGACAGAATGGCAAGTGTTAAAACACTAAGAAAACGCAAACCATTAGGGAATCGATATTTTATAGATATGATTAACTACTCATTAAAGGAAGAAAACTTTGCAGTTAAGCTGCACGACTCAGTTTCCAGTCTTGGACCCCTTCTAGAGACAAATATACTTCATTTAGAGTTTGTCAAGCATGATGACCTGGGCTCAGAACTGATCTTTGTTAGCTGTGTCCTGATAATTCCTTTGCACTACTGAGAAGGTTGATGCTTGGTTGCCAGTGAGAGCAGCTGCCTGTCTGACCCAATCTTTGACTGGGATCAGAAGGGGTGGGGGAATGGGGTAGGTGGAGGTTGGGGTTGGAGGCTTGCAGACAGCAGTGTCAGCCCTCGCAGAAAGCCAAGGCAACTTCAAGGATTTATCTGATCGCTTAAAATTTCCCATCCAGTGTTAAGATCCTTCTGGGTAGAAGCACTGTTTCTGGGCGATTCTATCCTAAGCAGCAGATATCACCAAGCACAGTGGCGCACACCTGTAATCCCAGCACTTTGGGAGGCCAAGGCGGGTGGATTGCCTGCACCCAGGAGTTTGAAACCAGCCTGGCCAACATGGAGAAACCCCATCTCTACAAAAAATTATCTGGTCATGGTGGTAGGTGCCTGTAGTCCCAGATACTCTGGAGGCTGAAGTGGGAGGATTGCTTGAGCCTGGGAGGTTGAGGCTGCAGTGAGCTGAGATTACGTCACTACACTCCAGCCTGGGCAACAGAGCAAGATCCTGTCTCAAAAAATAAATAAATAAATAAATAAAATAAAGAGCAAATATAATAACAAAGCAGGTCCTGACAACCTAATAACCCATGTTGGTCACAGTACTGTTTGGAAACAGGTAATCTCTGGGGAAGGAAGCACATCAAAAGCAAAGTAGAGAACACTGGGGCTTCCTTCACAAGCCATGATAAAAGGAGAGGGCCATGTAATATAAATATGGTAACAAAAGACACAGCCTTGGAGTGAAATGGACTCTGGTTTGAACTCCAGCTCAGCCTCTTTCTAGCTGGTCACTTAATCTCCCATTAAGTCTTTGTTTTTCTTATAGGAAAACGGAGGTAACAATGCCTATCTCTGAGAGTGTCCTATAGGCAAGATCTCTTATTCTTGTTTTACGGATGAGGAAACTATGGCAGAGAGAACACATGTGTTCAAGTCTTTGAACAATTATAATGTAAATCTGTCTCAAGGAGAATGTAATGGTGTTATGAGTGTAAAGATGGATAAATACTTTCTAAATCCACATGCTTTGCTCAGTTTAGATTCCTAATATGTATACACCTTCCCAATCTCACCCATAGTAATAGACAATAAGCCTACCCAAGAGATCATGGCTCTTAACCTTGTAGATATTCAACAAGATCAAGAATAGATGATATTTTAATTTTTTTTTTTTTTTTTTTTTTTTTTGGTTTGGACAATGACTATGCCAGCTAAGAGAGGGGGAGAAAATCACACCTCCAGACTATGCCTACATTTCCTGAAAACTTTTCAAAACACCAGGCTTGAATAAGGAATAACGCAGTTTAAGAGTTCAGACTTCTTATGGCACAAAGAAGTGGCACAGCTTTCAGCAAAAATTAATTTCATCACTGCTCTCCGTGTGTGGTCCTGAAAATCGTGTTTGGAATACACTTAAAGCAAAAACTAGAGGAAAGTGCATCAGGATTGCCTCCTCCGGGAAAAAGCAGAGAAAAAAATAATTCTGGCAAAGGTGAAGATGTTAGACAAAACAAAATACAACTCGAAACCAAAAATCCTCAGGAAGCTCAGAAGAAATGGGCCCAGTTCAACAAAAGTCCCCAAATGATACTGTCACCATAGGCCTCAGTTCCCTGGGCTCTTTACCTGAAACTTCTCTTCCCCCACCTTCTCACCCCTCCTCATCTTTACAGCTTGCCCAGTGCAGTCGTTGCCCCCCAGGCCATGGGAACGCCCCCAGTGGCTCAGAACTTGTAAGAGGCTTCATTTCTTCAAGGACTGTGAAGAAGGGCATGGAGAAGCTTTCACAGGGGGATTGTGGGGTGTTGTCATTCTAGGTTAGAATCCTAGATTCACTCTTCTACAGAAACACCAAGTCAAATGATAATTAGCTGGTAATTTCAGCATCATACAGCACTTCAGGTCTATGTTACAAATGGGCTTGGGAGAAGTGATCACTTTAGAGGATGGAAAATGTAGGTTCCAAATGATAACTCATGAGTAACTAAGCTCATTTTTAACTTGATAGCATTCCAAGTTTATGGGCCCATTGATGATTCGTGTAACTTCAACCACTGATTTACTCTATTTGTCCATACATATTCATTTGTGTATATAATATTGATTCTCTATTGGAACAATAATTTACAAAATTCTATTTAGCATCTGATGAACCTTTCACTTTCAAACTAGTCATACTGTACTCTACCCCACCCTACCCCACCATGCCCTTCCTCTCAAGGTGAGGAATCCAGAGCCAAGAAATGGGGCAATGTGGAGTCTATCATCTTAACCATGTTCCAGGTTCCAGGACTCTAGGATTTCTTGCCCAAATGACCCCAAGCCCAGTTCCAGAGTCTGGGTGGGTTCCCTGGGTCCATCCTCCCAGACCACCTCTAGGCATGAGAGGGGGCCGACAGGTGAGTGTCTGTAGCAGATGTGGACACACAGGATAGGGTTTGTGCCAGGTAGTATGGGAAGCATCTAGCCACGGGAAAAGAAGAGAGTCAAGAATAGAAATGGCTGGGCCATGCACAACTCTTTCTTCACTACCATGTTGGGTACAGAACTCAGAGGAGTCTCAGAATTCTGAATCAGAACGTGGCCTTGTTGAAGGTAGCTATGCCAAGACGGGAGGAAGGAACATATTGCACTCAAAAGTTACGAATCCAGCTGAGAAACTGTTAAATATCTAGGCACAGCTCACAGACGTCTACTTTATACTCTTGTCCTTTAAATATTAGCAGCAGGCCTTTCTACAAGTACATGGAAAACTAATAGCCCGAAAGCCCTACCGGGAATCTTCTTGGCCCAGCTGATCATGTGTACCAACTCCTTGTCAGCCAGCTTGGTCAGGGACATCATCATGGAGGCCTCGGTGAAGGGCGCACTGGGGCGGCTGATCAGTACATGGGGTGGCTCAGCCTCCAGGAGGGTGAGCACCAGCTGCTCGGGGCTCAGGGCGTCCAGCAGCAGCTCCCGCACTAGGGGCACGTGGCTGCCACTCCTCTTGGCCTTGCTGGCGCAGTGCAGTTGCTCGTCGGCACTTCTCTGTCTCCGCACAAGGCGGTACCCACATCTCTCTCTCCGGGAGCCTGAAGAGGAAAGCAGGGTCATTCAAATTGTCGGGGTAAAACCGCAGTCAAGTAAAAGAAGCTTGACTTTTATTTTCTGGAGCCTGTGGGGCACGTACCAAAGATTACTATGGTCGTGACTGTACTAGGAAAACCAACGACATAACTTTTCAGGAACTTTTTAGGTCTCCATTTCCAGGTCATCTATAGATACTAACACCATTTCTCTATAAAGCGTGCTCATAAACCTGTTTCCAAACCATAAAATTAGGAATTTTCTTCAGGTAGAAAATGGGGATATTTCCAAAGGTATCAAATAATATACTTTTAACACATTCTTAAAATGTTTATATGCATGTGTGCATATGTATATAGTTCTTTATTCATACTTAAACAAGTACATTTCAAATAGCAAATTAAGTGAAAAAATCTGGAAAATATGGAAGAGAATAAATTTTGGCATAAATTCTTTCAGTCTTTTTAATGCCTTTATATTTTTCCATGTTTTATATACAAAATTATTATTTTGTTTGTTTGTTTTTGAGACGGAGTCTCACTCTGTCACCCAGGCTGCAGTTCAGTGGTGCGATCTCGGCTCACTGCAACCTCAGCCTCCCAGGTTCAAGCAATTCTCCTCCCTCAGCCTCCTGAGTAGCTAGGATTACAGGTGCCCACGACCATGCCCAGCTAATTTTTATATTTTTAGTAGAGACGTGATTTCACCATGTTTGGCCAGGCTTGTCTCAAATTCCTGACCTCAGGTGATCTGACCATCTCAGCCTCCCAAAGTGCTGGGATTACAGGTGTGAGCCACCATGCCCAGCCTTTATACACAAAATTAGATTGTAGTATGTACACTATTTTATTATAATCGTATTTTTGAGACAGAGTCTTGCTCTGTTGCCCAAGCTGGAGTGTAGTGATGCAATCACAGCTCACTGCAGCCTTCCTCTCCTGGACTCAAGCAATCCTCCTTCCTCAGCCTCCCAAGTAGCTGGGACTACGGGAACATGCCACCATGTCTGGCAAATTTTTAAATTTTTTTGTAGAGATAGGGTCTTACTATGTTACCCAGTGCTCAATAGTTTGACTATCTATTTTCTCCGAACCCATTGGGCATTAAAAATCATTTTTAATGTTTGCTAATCTAACAAGTGACTAACCATCTTGCTTTACTTTATATGTTTTAATTACTAGCAAAGTTGATTTATATGCTTGTTCTTTGGATTTATTTACCTTTTTTTTTTTTTTTTTTTTTTTTTTTTTTTTAGAGACAAGGTCTCTGTCACCCAGGCTGAAGTATGGTGGTATGGTCATGATCACAGCTCACTGCAGCCTCAACCTCCCAGGCTCAAGTGATCCTCCCACCTCAGCCTCCTGGGTAGCTGGGACTACAAGTGTGCACCAACACACCCGACTAATTTTTGTATTTTTTGTAGAGACAGGGTCTTGCCATGTTGCCCAGGTTGGTCTCGAACTCCTGGGCTCAAGTGATCCACTTGCCTTGGCCTCCCAAAGTGCTGGGATAAGCCACCACACCCAGCCCAATAAGTAAGTTTTGGTGATATAGAAACAAGGTGGAACCAAAATACCAAACAATAACATGTAAAATGAGAGAGGAATTATTTTGGTTAGAATTTCTAAGATTCTTTTTTGGGAAGACAGAAGCTTAAATTCTCAAATTAATCAAGAACACATGTTAAAAAGCAGAAATATCATTAAAGGAATTGAAACATGGCCAAGCATGGTGGCTCACACTTGTAATCCCAGCACTTTAGGAGGCCAAAGGTGGTGGGGGAAGGCAGATCACTTGAGGTCAGGAGTTCAAGACCAGCCTGGGCAACAGAGTGAAACCCAATCTCTACTAATAATACAAAAACTAGCTGGGCATGGTGGGAGACACCTGTAATCCCAGCTATTTCGGAGGCTAAGGCGGGAGAATCACTTGAATCTGGGAGGCGGAGGGTGCAGTGAGCCAAGATCACGCCACTGCACTCCAGCCCAGGTGACACAGCGAGACTGTCTCAAAAGAAAAAAGGGAATTCAAACAGAATGCATGACTTTTAAACTAGTAAAAGAAGAAAAAGAAAACATAAAAATGTGATCAACTCCCAAAACGGAAGAAGTAGAAAATACATAATAAAATTTTTTAAATCACAAAATAAGATGATAGAAATGAACCCAAATATCAGTTGTCACAATAAACAAAAAATACCAAATTGACCATTTAAGAGTGACCTGAAATCGTACATATTTTTAAATCTAGACATAGATTAGTTGTAAGATATACAACTAACATATAGGAAAACAAAGTAGACAGATAGAAAAATACATAACAGGCAAAATTAACCAAATAAATTGATGTTACTCTACTGATACCAGACAAATAAACTTTAAGGCAAAAATTATTATTATAGATAAGGAGACTTGTTGCCAGAATATTTTAAAAAGATAAATAATTCTAAACTCATATACTTCAAAACAACCAAGGCCAGGTGTGGTGGCTCACGCCTGTAATCCCAACAATTTGGGTGGCCAAGGTCGACGGATCACCTGAGGTCAGGAGTTCGAGACCAGCCTGGCCAACACGGAGAAACCCTGTCTCTATTACAAATACAAAAGTTACCCAGGCATAGTGGCGCATTCCTGTAGTCCCAGCTACTCAGGAGGCTGAGGCAGGAGAATCGCACAAACCCAGAAGGCACAGGTTGCAGTGAACTGAGATCATGCCATGCACTCCAGCCTAGATGACAGAGCAAGACTCCGTTGAAAAAATAAATAAACAAACAAACAACAAAACACAGCGTCCAAACACAACACAAAAGTGATTGAAAGAAAAAGAGAAACTGGCAGATGCACTATTAAAATGGGATATTTAAACCTCTCTCTCAACAGCTGAAAGAGTGAAGAGTCAGAATGCAGAATATTTGAACCACATAATTAACAAGCTTGATCTACAAAGGCCATAGATATTTCGCAAAAATTATCACATACTAGGCAATGAAGAAAATCCTAAGTAAAATAGGCATAAGACCATTTTCTCTGACCATAAGAAAAATGGAAAACAACAACAAAAATATAACTTCCAAATCCCTATATATTTGAGCACCAAAATCTTTATAAGTTTTCACTGGTTAAAGACAAAAATGTAAAATGGAAATTAAGAAAAACACGTTATAAGTAAGGATGTCATTAGCATGGTTACAACTTTTATATGAATTTCCCTTAAAAAAAAAAAAAAAAACCCTAAAAGTTGAAATCTGCAAAATGCTTAGTTTTATACTCCCATCATTATGTTTATTCACTAAATTGTTTACATTTTTAAAATAAATATCAGTTAGAAAATATGAGCAAATTTAAATTATTGGCTACTGGAAAAATTTGTCAGAATTTCCTCTTAACATTGACTAGTTATAGTAGAAGAAAGGGCTCTATTTATTCAGAACATTTGAACCAAATTTACTGCTAAAAGAATTAAAGGCCTAAAATACAATTCATTTTATTAGTAATCAAGTACAATGCTATGGATATTTAAGGTCAATTATAAACCCAGGATAAAATGGAGCAAAATGTATGTTTTTCTTAATTTTTTTTTAATATACTTTAGGTTCTGGGATAGATGTGCAGAACATGTAGGTTTGTTACATAGGTATGCATGTGCCATGGTGGTTTGCTGCAAAATGTATGCTTTTAAAAAGCACCTTTCTGCCAGGCAAGGTGGCTCATGCCTGTAATCCCCCAGCACTTTGGGAGGCTGAGGCAAGAGGATCACTTGAACCCAGGAGTTCAAGACTAGCCTGGGCAACACAGTGAAATCCTGTCTCTACAAAAAATACAAAAATTAGCCAGGTGTGGTGGTGCACACACCTGTAGTCCCAGCCACTCGGGAGGCTGAGGTAAGGGAATCAATTGAGCCCTAGGAGGTCAAGGTTGCCGTAAGCCAAGGTTGTGCCACTGCACTCCAGCCTGGGTTGCAGCAGAGTGATACCCTGTCTCAAAAAAAAAAAAAAAAAAAAAAAAAGTCCCTTTCTGATCATACATTTCTCTTTTGTAGAGTACATAAGGATAAAGAATTACAAAACAGATTTATATACCCTTTACATACCCAAAGTGAGAGATTTTGAATTTATACGTTCAAATTTACTTGACAAATTTTCACTGACAAAGTCTAACATTCTAGGTCCTGTAGTGAGTTCTGGGGATTCTAGACTCAATAAATAAAGCCCTTGACAAGGAACTCATTTTTCTATCAAGGATGTTTCTAGTGTTGTGGCTTTGACACTGTAACCTAGGCAGCTGCCTCTGAGTGAGCTTAATGAGCAGCTCCACCAAATAGGAGTGGTAAATAACCCCAGCCAAAGATGATGATGATAGTAGCGATCAACAATACTAATGGCAGCTAATGTCTACTGGAAGCTTCTATGCACCAGGCATTGCATATTGCACATATCCTGACAGCTACCCTACAGTACAGGAGCTATTACTGTCTCCAATGTACAGAGGAGAAACCAAACATAAGCTCAAATAACTTGTCTAAGATGGCATAGCTAGAAAATAGCAGAAGCAGGATCTAAACCCAAGCAGCAACCTAAATCCAGAGCTGGTGTTTTTAACCACTATTTTATACTACCTACCTATCAAATCCCTTTCATGGAAGACTATACAGCAGTTGTATAAAGATATGGCACCCAAAATATGTTGAACTATTGTCCCAATACAGGGATATAGGCCAAATACATGGCTATTCAGATGGATTTCCTGGCTCCTTACATTTCAGTGTATCCTTATAATGAAGTTTCATCCATTAAGTTAGTCTAGGTGGGTGTTGTCCTACCGTTGTATGACCACATCCACACTTCAGTAGAAAAGACAAGATCAGAAATTCAGAAGAAAAAGGTGATAACAGACTAAATGGTTTCAGAATAAAAGAAGCGGGATGGTGCAAGAGGATCCAACATGCAAGTATAATCTCTAATCCTCCGAGACCTGATGGAAGAAAAAGTGTGCAGAAAGGGTTTTTGGGAGGGCAGATAAGAAGAGTGATGGGAAAGGACACAGACAGAGTTAAGAAAGTTCACCTCGGCCGAGCGCGGTGGCTCAAGCCTGTAACCCCAGCACTTTGGGAGGCCGAGACGGATGGATCACAAGGTCAGGAGATCGAGACCATCCTGGCTAACACGGTGAAACCCCGTCTCTACTAAAAATACAAAAAACTAGCCGGGCGAGGTGGCGGGCACCTGTAGTCCCAGCTGCTCGGGAGGCAGGAGAATGGCGTGAACCCGGGAGGCGGAGATTGCAGTGAGCTGAGATCCGGCCACTGCACTCCAGCCTGGGCGACAGAGCGAGACTCCATCTCAAAAAAAAAAAAAAAAAAAAAAAAAGAAAGTTCACCTCTAATGGTCTTTCTCTATGGTCAGTGAAGGGCAAAATATCCCATTGTATATGTGCAACAACCCATCTCATTTCTTCTGTAATCTCCAAAGAGAATACAGTCTTTTCTTAGACTTTCTGGCTAAATTAAACAAACTTTCTCTCATTCCCTTTTCTATGAAATCTTCTTTAACCATCCCTCTGTACTCTATCTCATGAAATGGTGTTGTATCAAAACTCATATGAGCTTTTCAGGGAAGGAGAGAGAACGGAAGGAAAACTAAAATTGAGCGTCAGTTACTGTGCTAAGTCTTTATATATGTTTTTTGTTTTTTTTTTTTTTGAGACGGAGTCTCGCTCTATTGTCCAGGCTGGAGTGCAGTGGCAGGATCTCAGCTCACTGCAAGCTCCGCCTCCCGGGTTTACACCATTCTCCTGCCTCAGCCTCCCGAGTAGCTGGGACTACAGGCACCCGCCACCTCGCCCGGCTAGTTTTTTGTGTTTTTTAGTAGAGACGGGGTTTCACCGTGTTAGCCAGGATGGTCTCGATCTCTTGACCTCGTGATCCGCCCGTCTCGGCCTCCCAAAGTGCTGGGATTACAGGCTTGAGCCACCGTGCCCGGCCTATATATGTTTTCATACTTATTCTTTACAAAACCCAGTGAAGCAGATATCTCTGTTCAGAGATATGAAAACCGAGGGCCAAAGAGGTGATTCAGTAGTTTGAGCACAGTCACAGTCAGCAAGAAGTGATGAAACAAAAATGAAACATAGACTCTATGGGATCCAACCTTTATGCTCTTCCCAGCATACACTGCCTTGAGCCATGAGGGCTATAGCTGTGCAATGAATCCTAGTATAATAAAAGCATTCTTAAGACTAAGTTGGAAATCATTTTTTAAACACACACACACTCACCTTAAAATATTGTTTAATTTAAAACTTAAAGCATTTATTTGCAATATTTTGTCAGAGCACCAAGGCTTTCTCTTTATGCATCTGGGCCAATTAGACAAAGTCACTTTTCTGCATAAACGTACCCATGAGATATTATCTCTGGATTTTCAGTTTCAGCTTCTTTAAAACAAAAACAGAGCAAGAACCTAGATACTTCTAAGGAATTCTGAATTCAGGATCTCCCAAGGTTTATGTTTTGTTTTGTTTTTCCCCCCAGTCTCACCCATATCTATCTCAATAGTTATTAGTCCTTTAAGATTTTATTCAAAACTTTCAATGCGCCGGGCGCGGTGGCTCAAGCCTGTAATCCCAGCACTTTGGGAGGCCGAGACGGGCGGATCACGAGGTCAGGAGATCGAGACCATCCTGGCTAACATGGTGAAACCCCGTCTCTACTAAAAATACAAAAAACTAGCCGGGCGACCTGGCGGGCGCCTGTAGTCCCAGCTACTCGGGAGGCTGAGGCAGGAGAATGGCGGGAACCCGGGAGGCGGAGCTTGCAGTGAGCTGAGATCCGGCCACTGCACTCCAGCCTGGGCGGCAGAGCGAGACTCCGTCTCAAAAAAAAAAAAAAAAACTTTCAACTAAACATCAACCCCCACCCAACGGAGTCTCATTCTGTCGCCAGGCTGGAGTGCAGTGGCATGATCTCGGTTCACTGCAACCTCTGCCTCCCAGGTTCAAGCTATTCTCCTGCCTCAGCCTTCCAAGTAGCTGGGACTACAGGCGCCCGCCACCATACCCGGCTAATTTTTGTATTTTTAGTAGAGACACGGTTTCACCATGTTGGCCAGGATGGTCTCGATCTCTTGACCTCATGATATGCAGGCCTCGGCCTCCCAAAGTGCTGAGATTACAGGCATGAGCCACCACACCCAACCTCAACTAAACTTTCACAGAAAAAACCAAACTTGTCTTTTCCTATTCATGTTTGCACAAATTTTAATTAAATTTTATAATGTAACAATTACAGTGAGTAGAAACAGGTTTGAGAAGAAGCTCACTGGTTTCTGATAAGGATAAAGTAAAGCGGTGGGAATGGAAATGTTTAGGTGTTCGAGAGAGTAACCAATACACACTGTGAGGCTATGGGCACTGGCAGGGTGTTCTACAGAGGAAATGAAGATCATCGGTGACTCTAGGAAGCCAGAGAAGTGTGATCAGATGAAGAGAACTTCTGCTGTAACTGAACTATAATCGCTGAGGGTTCTAATCTGTTACATACACAGAGAAAAAGAAAAGGGCAGAGAATGCTCACGAGGCAGAGCTACTAAGAAATTGTCAGGGAGGGCAGGGCGCGGTGGTTCACACCTGTAATCCCAGCACTCTGGGAGGCCGAGGTAGGCGGATCACGAGATCAGGAGATCGAGACCGTCCTGGCTAACATGGTGAAACCTGTCTCTACTAAAAATACAAAAAATTAGCCAGGCATGGTGGTAGGCACCTGTCGTCCCAGCTACTCAGGAGGCTGAGGCAGGAGAATGGCGTGAACCCGGGAGGCGGAGCTTGTAGTGAGCCGAGATCATGCCACTACACTCCAGCCTGGGCAACAGAGCAAGACTACTTCTCAAAAAAAAAAAAAAAGAAAGAATAGAAAAAGAAATTGTCAGGAAGTAAAGTGATAGATTTTTGCTTTAAATTCAAATAATTACAATGAGAAATTACAACCAACCACAGGTAAAATACTGGCTAGCAGAAGAGTAAGTGCAGGCAGAGCTGCTCGGAGTACATATAAACAAGCAAGTGAGTACAGACAAGTGAACCAAAAGCTAGCCAGGTGGAGAGAGCTGGGTGTTGGCATCTTTGTCAGTTATATACTAAAGTGCTCACTTTTCTTTGTGTATAAAATATATGTGAATATATGTGAGTATATAAAATACATGTGAATATATGTATGTGAATGTATTACATATACATATGTATACATCTATTACTGTCATAGAACAAAATCTATGCTGTATGTACTTTTCATAGTTCCATTATCTTTCTGACTCCTGCATATTTTTCCACTTCTAGAAAGCTAGACGAGGGGATAGGTATGAGCCTCCCCATGGCTACCCCAGTAACCCACAAGATACACTACTTTTTTGTCACAAGCTTTAACCATGGACATTTACCAGGATTTCATCCTTAGAACTGGACTTTTCAAGATCACAGACAGATGGCCACCCAGCCCTGTTTGAGGATTCCAGTGGCTAGAAGTCCCCTAAACCATCTGGTGGCCTATTTATTCTGTGGTCAGACCACTTGAACTGTAGAAAGTTCTTCTCTACTTGGGGCCAAAATCTGCCTCCCATAATTTGTTCCCACTCACCCCAGCTCTGTTCTCTGCAGTTACTGTGGATAAGTCAATGCCCCCTCCAATGTGACAACACACAAATACTTAATTACTATGTCCTAAATCTCTCTTCCCGGCTACTGTCCCCAGTTCCTCAGAGGACAGGGCTTTTAGAAAGGTCCATATACAATAAGAAGGGAAGCAAGCACTCACCACACTTCACCATTCCCACTTCATAACACTTCCGAAGTCGGCAGGCCTGGCAGCTCTTGCGCCGGTTTTTATCGATTGTACACTGATTTGTAGCTGGACAAATATAATCATTATGGCCTATAGCAGAGTGGGGGGGAAGAAAGATTATTGATACCATCTCTTGGTTAAATCTCTTCCTGGTCAACAACACTGATAACACTTTCCAGCTGAGAGATAGAGGACATCTTCTTAATGACCAGTATAGGTACAAAGGCAAAGTCAAGCTACATTGACACCTTGTTAATGAGTAAAGGAGACCTAGGAACATTTCAATATCCTGGTTTTTGACTAATATGTTATTCTCTGCATATTCTTGGAATTCTCAAAAGAGAGATATAAAAATATATCCTTTGGATATGGAAAATGAGACAGTAACATTAAATTGATTTGCTCCAAGTCACAGAACTCAAGAGTTGTAAATCAAGCCATCAAATTCAACTTTTTATATTCTTTTACATATATCCCTCTTTTGGGTTTAATACAATATTTTAATGGGAATTCATAGTCAAAATAACAAAAGGAACAAATAAAGAAATTAGCAATCTAAATAATGACAGAAAGTACTGCTATTGACAAGAGTTGTGGTGGATTACTGTTCTCAATTCTTCATTCTCTCCCTCGGCCTTGCGACCATGCAGTGTACTAGAGTGGGCAGAGAGTAAACACTTCCCTACCAATTGATGTTGGGCTTGACCACAGGACTTTCTATAGCCAATGATATATCAATAAATGTGCTGCTCCAACAGTTTGGCTTGGCCTCTCGAGCTCCTGTGAGGTAGCCACTGGTCCAAGAAGAACGTGGGGACATGTGGAACAGACCTGACCTCCCCAGAAGCCCAGAACCAAGTTTATGAAGTAGAGTTACTCTAAACAACTCAAAGACATAGAAGTACAGAAAATAAGACTCATTGTAGTAAAATCCTAAGAGTTTGAACTTGTTAGTTATATAGCAATCTCTAAGACAATGATACTCTTAATTCTTTTATGCAAGGAAGAGCTAAGAATATTTACATTTCAAAAATCGTTTCAGATGCAGTACGAAGAACCAATGAGAGGCAGCAAAACTGATGAGGCCATGAAACCAGATGACAGCCTGCTATATTTGTGCAAATGAGAGAAGATGTCTGGACAGGGTATTGGTAGGGAGGATGAGGACAGCTACATGGGTCTGAGAAAGGGTTAATAGAAATTATAATAAAATAGATGAAAAGCAAAAGTGAAAGTGAGTAGGGCATTTTGATGCCTTTCTAATAAACAATATGGCCTGAACATCTTACATTAAGCCTATAATGAACCAGAATTTCAGAGCGGAGAATAAATGAATCTCAAAAATAAATGAAATGAGCAAGTCATAAAAGAAAAAAGTTGCAAAAGAATATGTAGGAGAAGACATGAACACAAAGTTCAAAAACAGAGAAAATGAACCTGCATTATTTAGGGATGCATGTGTAGGAGGCAAAACCACACACAGCAAGGAAGGCAGAAAGGAGGACTGTCCCACCTCTGCAGGGAGGGAAGCGGGTGTGGCAGGAGGGACCACCCAGAGAGATTCTGGGGAGCTATTATATTCTATTTCATTGTTTGAGCACTGGTTACACAGGGATTTGCTTTATAATCATTCTTTAAACTGGACATGGTACATGCAGAATTCTACACGTTAGCATACAATGAAAAGGTAATTTTTTTTTTTTTTTTTTTTTTTTTTTTTTTGAGACAGACTCTTCCTCTATTGCGTAGGCTAGAGTGCAGTTGCATGATCTCGGCTCACTGCAACTTCTGCCTCCTGGATTTAGGTGATACTCCTACCTTAGCCTCCCAAATAGCTGGAATTCAGGCACCCACCACCATGCTCTGCTAATTTTTGTATTTTTAGTAGAGATGGTGTTTGGCCATGTTGGCCAGGCTGGTCTCAAACTCCTGACCTCTGGTGATCCGCCCGCCTCGGCCTCCCAAAGTGCTGGGATTACAGGTGTAAGCCACCACAGCTGGCCAGAAGAGGTAATTAAAAACCTAATTGTAACTCCAATCTTGACACAGTCTTCACAGTCTCTTATATCTACATGAACCTCTCATGTTGCAAAGAGATATCTGCACTTTTATGTTTGTTGCAGCATTGTTCACGATAATGTAAGCAAAGAAGATGTATATGAAGTGCAATAATGTTTTTCAAGCTTTCTTAGGCTCCTTTTCTTCTATTACACTTAAATTATTAACTACACTTCATATCTTTTACTTCAAACAATAGCATCTCTAGTATGGCCCAATTTTATTAAAGTGCTTTGATCTATCATCTTTTTTTTTTTTTTTTTTTTTTTTTTTTTTTTTTTTTTCCGAGACAGAGTCTCCTTCCGTTGCCCAGGCTGGAGTTGCAGTGGTGTGATCTCAACTCACTGCAACTTCCACCTCTTGAGCTTAAGCAATCCTCCCATCTCAGCCTACCATGTAGCTGGGACTCCCACTTTTCCACTCCTACTACCCTTCCTAGCCTCTGGCAACCATCCTTCTACTCTATCTCCTTGAGTTCAATTGTTTTCTTTTTTTTGGTGGTGGGAGGGAGATGAAGTCTCACTCTGTCGCCCAGGCTGGAGTTCAGTGGCGTGATCTCAGCTCCCTGCAACCTCCACCTCCTGGGTTCAAGCAATTCTCCAGCCTCAGCCTCCCGAGTAGCTGGGACTACAGGTGCATGTTGCCACGCCCAGTTAATTTTTCGTATTTTAGTAGAGACAGGGTTTCACCGTGTTGCCCAAGCTGGTCTTAAACTCCTGAGCTCAGACAATCCACCCGCCTCGACCTCCCAAAGTGCTAGGATTACAGGCATGAGGCATCGCAATTGTTTTCATTTTTAGCTCCCACAAGTGAGAACATGGGAGGTTTGTCTTTGTGTGCCTGGTTATTTCATTTAACATGACTTCCAGTTGGATCCATGTCGTTGCAAGTGACAGGATCTCATTCTTTTTTATGGTTAAATAGTGGTGTATATGTTCCACATTTTCTTTATCCATTCACCTGTGGATGAACACTTAGGTTGCTTCCGAATCTTGCCTATTGTGAACAGTGCTGCTGCAAACATGGGAGTGCAGACATCTCTTCTATACACCGATTTCCTTTCTTTTGGGTACATACCCAGCAGTGGGATTGCTGGATCATATGGTAGCTCTATTTTTAGTTTTTTTGAGGAAACGTCAAACTATTCTCCATAGCAGTCGTACTAATCTCCATTCCGACCAACAGTATAGCAGGGTTCCCTTTTCTCCACATCCTCGCTAGCATTTGTTATTTCCCATCTTTTGGATATAAGCCATTTTGACTGTGGTGAAATGATATCTCATTGTAGTTTTGATTTGCATTTCTTTGATGATTAATGATGTTGAACACATTTTTATATACCCATTTGCCATTTGTATGCCTTCTTTTGAGAAATGTTTAGCCAGATCTTTTGCCTATTTTTTAATGGGATTATTAGATTTTTTTTCTAGAGTTATTTGAGCTCCATCTATATTCTGATTATTAACCCCTTGTCAGATGGGTAGTTGGCAGATATTTTCTCCCATTCTGTGGGTTGTCTCTTCATTGTTTTCTTTGCCATGCAAGCAGCTTTCTAACTTGATGTGATCCCATTTGTCCACTTTTGATTGGTTGCCTGTGCTTGTGGGGTATTACTGAAGAAATCTTTGCTGCAACCAATGTCCTGGAGTGTTTCCCCATGTTTTCTTTTAGTAGTTTCATAGTTTGAGGTCTTAGATTTAAGTCATTGATCCATTTGGACTTGATTTTTATATATGGTGAGAGGGATCTAGTTTTATTCTTCTGTACACGGATGTCCAGTTTTCCCAGTACCATTTATTGAAGAGACTTTTTCCCCAAGGTGTGTTCTTGCACCTTGGTCAAAAATGAGTTAACTGTAGATGTATGGATTTGTTTCTGGGTTCTCTATTCTGTTCCATGGATCCCTATGTCTATTTTAAGCTAGTACCATGCTGTTTTGGTTGCTATAGCTCTATGGTATAATTTGTAGTCAGGTAATATGATTTTTCCAGTTTTGATATTTTTGCTCAGAATGGCTTTGGTTATTCTGGATCTTTATGGTTCCATACAAATTTTAGGGTTGTTTTTTCTATTTCCGTAAAAACATCATTGGTATTTTGATAGAGATTGCATTGAATCTGTAGATTGCTTTGGGTAGTATAGACATATTAACAATATTAATTCTTCCAATCCACGAACACAGAACATCTTTCCATTTTTTTGTGTCCTCTTCAATTTCTTTCACCAATGCTTTATAGTTTTCATTGTAGAGACCTTTCACTTCTTTGGTTAAGTTAATTCCCAGGTATTTTATTTGTAGCTGCTGTAAATGAGATCACTTTAGATTTTTTTTTTCAGATTGTTTGCTGTTGGCATACAGAAATGCTACCGATTTATGTTGATTATGTATTCTGCAACTTTACTGAATTTATTACATCTAATAGTTTTTTGGTGGAGTCTTTTGATTTTTCCAAATATAAGATCATATCATCTGCAAACTAGGATAATTTGACTTCTTCCTTTCCAATTTAGATGCCCTTTATTTCTCTTTTCTGATTGCTTTAGCTAGCAGTTCCAGTACTGTGTTGAATAACAGTGGTGAAAGTGGGCATCCTTGTCATGTTCCATATAGAGGAAAGGTTTTCAGTTTTTCCCCATTAAGTATAATAGCCATGGGTCTGTCATATATGTCTGTTATTGTGTTGAGGTATATTCCGTCTATACCAGTTTTTTAGGGTTTTTATCATGAGGGGATGTTGAATTTTATCAAATGCTTTTTCAGCATCAATTGAAATTATCATATGGTTTCAACCTTCATTCTGTTGACATGTTGTATTAAATTAATTTTCATATGTTGAACCATCCTTGCATCCCTGGGATAAATTCCACCTGGTTATGATGAAAAATCTTTTGAATGTGTTGAGTTTGGTTTGTGTTTTATTGTGGATTTTTGCATCAATATTCATTGGGGATATTGATCATATCCTTTTGATGTTTGTCTGGTTCTGGTATCAGGGTAATACGAGTCTCACGGAATGATTTTGAAACTATTCCCTCCTTCTCCTCTATTTTTCAGAATTGTTTGAATAGGATTGGCATTAGTTCTTCTTTAAATGTTTCCTAAAATTCAGCAATGAAGCCATCAATCCCGGGCTTTTCTTTGCTGAGAGACTTTTGTGTGTGTGTGTGTGTGTGAGACCTGATAACACTCCATCACCCAGGCTAGAATGCAGTAGTGCAATCTTGGCTCACCACAGCCTTGACTTCCCGGTCCCAAGCAATCCTCCCACCTCAACCTCCTGAAGAGCTGGGACTACAGATGTACACCACCACACCTGGCTTATTTTTTTTTTTTTTTTTTTTTTTTTTTTTTTTTTTTTTTGTAGAGATAGGGATCTCCCTGTGTTGCCCAGGCTAGTCTTGAACTCCTGGGTTCAGGTGATCCTCCAACCTTGACCTTCCAAAGTGCTGGGATTATAGGTATGAGCCACTTACGCCCAGCTTGCCGGGAGACTTTTTATAACAGCTTCAATCTTGTTACTTGTTACTGGTATGTTGAAGTTTCGGATTTCGTCATGGTTCAATATTGACAGGTTGTATGTGTCTAGAAATTTATCCATTTGTTCCAGGTTTTCCAAATTATTGGCATATAGTTGCTTATGATAGCCTCTAATGATCCTTCAGATTTCTGCAGTATCAATTGTAATGTCTCCTTTTTCATCTCTGATTTTATTTGGCTCTTCTTTTTTAAAAAAAATTAGTCTGGCTAAAGGTTTGTCAGGTTTATTGTCTCAAAAAAATTCATATTTTGTGAATCTTTTGTGTTGTTTTCTTGGTTTCAATTTCATTTATTTCTGCTTTGATCTTTTTATGAATATTTCTTTTCTTCTATTAATTTTGGGTTTGGTTTGCTCTTGCTTTTCTAGTTAAGATGCATCATTAGGTTGTTCACTTCAAGTTTTTCTACTTTTTTGATTGATATAGGCACTTAAGCTATAAACTTTCCTCTTAGTACAGCTTTCACTGTATCCTATAGGTTGTGGCATGTTGTGTTTTCATTATCACTTGTTTCAAGAAATTTTTAATTTCCTTCTTAATTTCTTCATTGACAGACTGGTTGTTCAGGAGTTTAATTTCCATGTTTGTATAGTTTCCAAAATTCTTTATTGATTTCTAGTTTTATTCCATTGTGGTCAGAGAAGGTACTTGATTTGATTCCATTTCTTAAAAATGTTTTAACACTTGTTTTGTGGCCTAACATATGGTATATCCTTCGGAATGATCCATGTGCTGAGGAAAAGAATGTTTATGTTGCAGCCACTGGATGAAATATTCTGTAAACATCTATTAGGTCCATTTGGTCTTTAGTGCAGATTAAGTCTGACATTTCTTTGTTGATTTTCTGTCTGGATGATCTGTTCAATGCTGAAAGTGAAAGTGGGGTGTTGAAGTGTCCAGCTATTACTGTATTAGTCTGTCTCTCTCGTTAGCTCTAATAATATTTGCTTTATATATCTGGGTGCTCCAGACATACTTACAATTGTTATATTCTCTTGCTGAATTGACACCTTTATTATTAGCGACCTTTTTTGACTCTTCTTATAGTTTTTGTCTTGAACTCTATTTGGTCTGTTGTAAGTATAGCTACTCCTGCTCTTTTTTGGTTTCCATTTGCATGAAATATTTTTTTCCATCCCTTTATTTTCAATCTACATGTGTCTGAGGCAGGCTGATCTCCTGAGGTCATGAGTTTGAGACCAGCCTGACCAACATGGTGAAACCCTGTCTCTACTAAAAATACAAAAATTAGCCGGGTGTGGTGGTGGGTGCCTGTAATCCCAGCTACTTGGGAGGCTGAGGCAGGAGAATCCCTTGAACCTGGGAGTTACAGGTTGCAGTGAGCCAAGATTGCACCATTGCACTCCAGCCCGGATGACAGAGTGAGACTCTGTTTCAAAAAAAAAGTTGTTATAGTTACTGTTTTTCATTGGTTCTTCCTTTAGGCTTTCTACTCAAAATATGAGTAGTTTACAAACCACAATTAACAGTGTTACACTATTCTGCGGTTTTCTATGTACTTACTATTACCAGTGAGTTTTGTACCTTGAGATGATTTCCTATTGCTCATTAACATCTTTTTCTTTCAGACTGACGAACTCCCTTTAGCATTTCTTGTAGGACAGGTCTAGTGTTGATGAAATCCCTTAGCTTTTGTTTATCTGGGAAAGTATTTCTCCTTCATGCTTGAAAGGTATTTTCACTGGATACACTATTATAGCGTAAAAATTTTTTCCTTTATCACTTTAAATATATCATGCCTCTCTCTCCTGGCCCATAAGGTTTCCACTGAAAAGTCTGCTGCCAGATGTCGGAGCGCTGTTGTATGTTACTTGTTTCTTTCCTTTTTTTTTTCCTCGCTCTGTCACCCAGGCTGGAGTACAGTGGCGATCTCAGCTCACTGCAAGCTCCGCCTCTCGGGTTCACACCATTCTCCTGCCTCAGCCTCCTGAGTAGCTGGGACTACAGGCGCCTGCCACCATGTCAGGGTAATTTTTTGTATTTTTAGTAGAGACAGGTTTATCTTGCTGCTTTTAGAATTTTGTTTCTTTTTTATCTTTGAATTTAAAGATGAAAGATCACGTAATAAAATCATTCTAACGTTCCTATGAACAAACAAGAGAAAATGGCTAGGACATTTTTTAACTTGTACCAGCAGGTGTTAAATACATTATAACACCATAATAGTTGAAATAATGTAGAATCATGTAAAATAGTTCTTATGCAAGAATGGAGAGAGAGATCAATGGAACAGTCAAATAAAATGCTAATATACATAAGAACTTTGTATATCATATTTATACATATGTAGAGAAACAAAATCCAATGGAAACATGAAGAGATGCACAAAATCATCAGGGAAATGCAAATTAAAACCACAATGAGATGCTACTGCATACCATTAAAAGGGCAAAAATTGAAAAGACTGACAATATCCAGTTTTGGCAAAGATGTAAAGCAACGGGAACTCTCTCATACATTGTCGTCAAGAATGCAAAGTGGTCCAGCCACTTTGGAAAACCATTTGTTAGTTTATTATAAAGTTAAACATATACTTATCACACAACTAGCAGTTTTACACGTAGGTACCCAAGAGAAACAAAATCATATGTCTGCACAGAGAGATATGCATGAACACTCACAACAGTTTTATTCAAAATAGCACAAAACTTTAAACAATGCCAATGAATGAATGATCAGTGATGTATCTATACATTGCAATATTATTCAGCAACAAAAAGGAATGAACTACAGATACATGCAACAACACAGATAAATCTCAAAAGCATCATAAGTAAAAAGCCAAATTGAAATACAGTATGACATTCTCAAAAAGGCAAAACTAGAGGGACAGAAAAGAGACCAGTGATTCCCAGGGACAGGGAAATTCAGGAGAAATGGGTTGCAGTGGACATAAGCGAATTCTGGGGGGTGATAATAAATTCCCATCTTAATTATGGTGGTGGTTGCATGATTACACATATTTTCAAAACTCATAAACCCATATAATTAAAATAGGTAAATTTTATTGTATGGAAATTATATCACAAACTCAACTTTTTAAAATTGACTCCCATATTTTAAAAATCAATGAAAAATGAATGGATTTATTCAGTAAAATTATGTGGAGAAAATTAACTATTTAGAGATAAATACATTTGATTATTTCATTCAGTATGCCAAAATAAATTCCTTTTGAATTAAATAATAAAATGTAAAAACAAACTATTAAATAACAAAACATAGGCAAAAGTTTATATAATGCCTGGGTGTGAAAGGACTTTCTAGGCTTAAAAACTACATACAAAACTATCAAAGTTGGTAATATTTGACTATTTAAAGATTAAATATTTCTGCATATCAAAATCAGAGTCAAGTGGAAAAAATATTTGTCATACATGTAATAATAGGTTAATATATAAAGCACACAATTTAAAAGGAAAATGTCAGAACCCCATAGAAAAATGGGCGAAAGCTCTGAATAAAAAAGATAAAACAGAAAACACAAATGGCAGATAAATTTATGAGAAAACATTTACCTCACTAATAAAGAGAAGCAAATTAAAACCAAAAGATACCAATGTAGCAAGGTTTTTTCTTTTTGATAAGAGTCAATGCTACCAAGAGGTTGGTAAAAGAGACACTCATGCTGCTGGCAGAAGAGCAAGTCTGTACAACCTTCTTGAGACTTGAACACCTGAAAACATGTCAAGAACTTTAAACATTAATATACTCTGATCCCATAGATTTGTTCTAAAAATATATCCAGAGAAACTATTAGAGATTTTTTCAAAACTTCATGAACAAATAAATTAACCACAGCATTGTTTAAAACTGAAAATCGGGCCGGGCGCAGTGGCTCAAGCCTGTAATCCCAGCACTTTGGGAGGCCGAGACGGGCGGATCACGAGGTCAGCAGATCGAGACCATCCTGGCTAACACAGTGAAACCCTGTCTCTACTAAAAAATACAAAAAACTAGCCAGGTGAGGTGGCGGGGCCTGTAGTCCCAGCTACTCGGGAGGCTGAGGCAGGAGAATGGCGTGAACCTGGGAGGCGGAGCTTGCAGGGAGCTGAGATCCGGCCACTGCACTCCAGCCTGGGCGACAGAGTGAGACTCCATCTCAAAAAAAAAAAAAAAAAAAAAAAAAAACCTGAAAATAATTGATAAGATCTTCAACAATAAAGAGTTAAATAAATCTGATAAGATAGAATATTACACAGTTGTGAAACAAGTCTCTGGAAATTTAACAACAGAAATGCTTATAAGACAATATTAAGTGAAAAAGGATACAGAACTCTGTATAAGCCCAATTAATTTTGAAAAATCATATGCAAGGAATTGTTAAGTGCTACTGGTGAGCAAAATGGACAAAAACCCTGGTCCTCATGGAATCTGTAATCTGTTGTCTTGCTCGCCACTGTATCCATAGAGCCCAGTACAGTGCTCAACAAATATTTATTAAAGGAACACCAACAGGAAAGAGAACAAAAAGGAAAGGATAAGCTTGAAAAACAAGCCGTGCCTTCATCTGGACCAGACAAAGTGATGAGGTCTCTCTCCCTATGTCCTCCTTCGTCTGCGCTCCATAACCCAGGAGAGAAACAGCAGCACTTATCAGTCTGACGGCAACTCATTGTGTGAGGAAGCCAAGAAAGTATCAATGGAACAGCAAGCACAACACAGCTTCCAGTGCATTCGTACAGTGAAGGTGACAGATACATGACTAAGATATGGTCAATTAGCTTATAAATCAAGTTAGCAAGACAAGTTCAAAATCATAAAAAAAGAATGGACCAGACGTGGTGGCTCACGCCTGTAATCCCAGCACTTTGGGAGGCTGAGGCGGGCAGATTACAAGGTCAGGAGATCGAGACCATCCTGGCTAACACGGTGAAACCTGGTATCTATTAAAAATACAAAAAATTAGCCAGGCGCAGTGGCAGGTGCCTGTAGTCCCAGCTACTCGGGAGGCTGAGGAAGGAGAATGGCATGAACCCAGGAGGTGGAGCTTGCAGTGAGCCGAGATTGTGCCACTGCACTGAGCCTGGACGACAGAGAGAGACTCCGTCTCAAAAAAAAAAAAAGAAAAAAGAAAAAAAAATGCAAGGAATTTCTCAGTACTGTACCGTCCTGGTCTATTTGAGACAATTTTAAAAAATGAGTGACCACTTTCAGTTACTGCAGTGGAAAGAAAGGATCTTTTATGCACTACAACTGTAAGAGCTTTAACTCTTTCCTCTTTGCACATTTAGAATTTGACATTCCTGTCTGATGCAGCAGGAAGGAAGAAACAACACAGAGAAGCAAGGAAATTTACTTTCAACTGTTATTAGCTGTAGTCTCAGGGGTCAAAGATGTTTCAAGCAGACAGATGTTTCCCCAATGGCAAAAAAAAAAAAAAAAAAAGAAGAAGAAGAAGGATCTCTTTTTAAAAGATACGGTTAGTAGTAATAGGTCCAAACGTTCTTAAGGGGTAAAATCCTAGAACCTCAGCAAGATAGAAAATAGTCATCATATCAAGTTCAGAATTTCAGAAAATCCAGATTGTTCTTATCATATAGCGGGGAACTGGACCTGGCCTTATAATCGACTGTTATAGTTGTCACAAATAAAATATTTGAGCACTGAATATGTTTTCATATCAATCAACCTCATTTCATCTTTAGAAAATCCCTATGAGTATCTCCATTTCACAGAGAAGGAAATAGGCTGGGAGGTAAAGTCACAGAGCTAATAAGTATAAAATCCGGGACAAAGAGGCTGCCATTCATACAGGGTGAATTTCAGGGGACAGGTAGGAAGGTGACTCTTCACCAACATTTCACTCCTCACCATATCCTGGATTCTATCAGTATTTCTCTGATTGAGGTAAAACATCCTCTTAATCTAGAGTTATCAGTGGGTGAGTTAATTTAGTAAATTGCTATTTGCCATTTGCACACTACGAATTCCCTCAACGTTGCTTTTCTTAACTGGCAAAGAACAAAGAGCTGGGGCTTTGATAGAAAAAGGAAGGGAGCTTTCAGATGGAAACGTAGGGTGTTGCCTGGGAGGGGGTGATTGAGGGACAGGCAAAAAGAGAAAAAAAGAGTAAGCAAGAAAGTGACTTCAACAAATCAGGGCTGGCAAGGGAGAGAGAGCGTAGCAAGGACACGCAGGGAGATGGGCTGACCGGCCTTGAAATCAGGGGTGCGCAACTTGAAGTTTGTAAACCAAAAAATAAAATCCTAAGGCTCCTCAACCATCCGAATGGGTCCCTCCTCTTGGCCAAGGGCATTACAAAGTTAACCCAAAAAATAAGTTTAGGCCATGATGGGAAGAGGGAGCCAGACATGGTTCATTATACTCTCCTCCCTTTTGGAATCACTGATAGAACAGACCCTTTAAGTCCCCTAAGAAACATTTACAATCTATTCTCTCTGAAGTCTGCTACCTGGAAGCTTCATCTGCATGATAAAACCTTGGTCTCCACAATCCCTTATTGTAACCCAGTCATTGCTTCCTATTGATAATAACTCTTTCAACCAACTGCCAACCAAGAAAAATCTTTGAATCGCCTGTGACTTGGAAGCCCCTGATTTCCATTGTCCTGCCTTTTCAGGCTGAATCAATGTACATCTTACATGCATTGATTAACGCCTTATGTCTCTCTAAAATGTATAAGACCAAATTGTGGCCTGACCACCTTGGGCACATGTTCTCAGATCTCCTGAGGGCTGTGTCACGGGCCACTTATCACTCATATTTGGCTCAGAATAAATCTCTTCAAATATTTTACAGAGTTTGATTCTTTTCATTAACAAGTTGATTAAAACAAACAAACAAACAAACAAAAAACAGTCCAGGCCGGGCACGGTGGCTCAAGCCTGTAATCCCAGCACTTTGGGAGGCCGAGACGGGCGGATCACGAGGTCAGGAGATAGAGACCATCCTGGCTAACATGGCGAAACCCCGTCTCTACTAAAAATACAAAAAACTAGCCGGGCGATGTGGTGGGCGCCTGTAGTCCCAGCTACTCGGGAGGCTGAGGCAGGAGAATGGCGTGAACCCGGGAGGCGGAGCTTGCAGTGAGCCAGTGAGCTGAGATCCGGCCACTGCACTCCAGCCTGGGCGGCAGAGCAAGACTCCGTCTCAAAAAAAAAAAAAAAACAGTCCAGAAGGAATTTAGAGAAATTTAGGGAAATAATCTAAACCCAGCACAGAAAACAAGGCGATCGTGAACTGAGACCCTCCTAGCCTAGGGGAAGAAATTTGTCTAGATCAATTCTCCAAGTCCACTGCGGCTGAATTCCTGATTTCTGACCATTTCCATAAAATGTGTTTATCCTCTCTTCCTCAGGAGCCAGCCCACCATCATGACTGTTAAGCATGCTATATATTAAATTTAAGTAAAAGAAAGAAACAATCTTTGCAACTCCCTGTGAGCACATTTTTTCCAAGAGACACCTTTACAAGGTTGTAACTCGACGCCTTCTATCCAACACCCATGTGAGTGAAAGAGGAGTAAGACCCATTCGAGTTGGCTGTGTAATCTTGGAGTTCTGGGGTAGAAATCTGCAATTCCACCCCACCACCCAACCCACTCCCAAACACACATGATCTTCTGAACTGCTCATCAAATACTTTGTGTGCCAAACAGGCCAGTGGTGACATTTCTGCCAAGTCATCTCTGCAAAATTGTTTGAAAGCAAAAGTAGGAAACTAAAGCAGTTAACAATTCTCTTGTACCTTGAATGCTTCTTTTAAAAAAGGCCTTACATCCTTCACACGACCAGACTCCATAGTGATATCCCGATGCGTAATCACTGCAGACAGCGCAGAAGTGAGCGTCCCTCTTTGAACTTGGACTAGTAACAGGGCTGGTGCAACGGTTCCCACTAACCTTCCTTTTCAATGTCTCTCTAGGGAGCAAAGAAAATATCCATTGAACAGAGCATAAAAGGGGAAAAAAGGGCTTTCTAGGGAAAAAAAAAATAGCATGAACATTGCCTAATTTAATCTCTTTTTCCTCCAGGGTTCATGGTAAATATATTCCCAGAAATCTGATAGAGCAAAGCTTTTGATACTGATATCATATCTACAAAGAGCCACGCTGTGGGGAATGACTAATGTTTGAAAGTGGGTAGGTGAGTTTATGCCCATCCACGTGATGCTGATGAGCATTTGTCACTGCAGAAGACCAGTCATAGCCATGGGGTGGGGGGTCCATCTCTAAGTGTAATGAAAGGAGTGGCTAGATCAAATCTTACCCACAGGTCTGAACCACAGGCAGGATATGCATTGGTCTTCTGTAGTTACTAGAGTTCACAAACACTGCATGGATGGGCCTGAAGGCACACAACCACTTTCAAACATCAGTCATTCCCAACAGCATTGCTAAGCAGCCCTTCAGACATTTTAGGTTCCCATTTAAATGGAGAACAAACATCTCACTCTCTGCAATTTCAGATAAAGGTCTAGATTTAAAATAACTTTCAGGTCGGGAGCAATGGTTCATGCCTGTAATCCTAGCACATTGTGGGGGCCAAGGTGGGCATATCACCTGAGGCCAGGAGTTCGAGACCAGCTTGGCCAACAAGGTAAAACCCTGTATCTACTAAAAATACAAAAATTAGCCAGGCATGATGGCACACACCTGTAATCCCAGCTACTTTGGAGGCTGAAGCAGAAGACCGCTTGAACCTGGGAGGCAGAGGTTGCAGTGAGCCAAGATTGTACCACTGTACTCCAGCCTGGGCAACACAGTGAGACTCTGTCTCAAAAAAATAAAATAAAAATAATTTTAAGAGGAGTAACAAATGGACTTTAAGTTACCTTGAGATGAATGGGAGACAAGGAAAAGGGGGAAGAGAAAAGAAAGGGAGAGACAAAAAAGAAGAGAGAAGAGAAGAGAGAGAACAAGCAAGTGCCTGGCCTGGAAAGGCTTGGAAGGAAGCAGAGGCTTGAGGTTCATCAAGGAACAGAGAGTCTAGCAAGGGAGCCCCAGGCAGGCCCCAAAACACATCTGGCTAGTTCCTGATGTTGCCAGGGCATGGTTCTTTTAGAAAGGGAATGGTGAAGGTATTATTGATTTATAAATGAAGATAATTATATCATGGATTAATTTGCTCCAAAATTAGCAGAACTTTGATTATAATTCATGCTCAGAAACAAAATATGTCTTCCTTTAAAGAAGGAAGAAAAAAAAAACCATTACTTTAAAAAAGTTATCCACAATGTTTATATTCTCTTCTTTATTTTACCAATGAGTAAAATGTTTTTAAAAGAAGAAAAAAAAGAATTATAGTGCAATGTTACTGTCTCAAAGTTTTATAATAATATTTGAAAGTAACAAATTTCAATATCCAATATGCCCTTAGTACTTTGTTTTAGATGTTTATCTCCCCCTCTCCTTTCTCACTATACCATCCCTTCCCTTCATACCTATTATCATTAGAAATATTAATAATTAGATGGAAATAACCCATAACATTACCTTGCATTTAAAGAGTACACATATCCTTTATAACTTCAGGGAATGTTAACTGAAGCCTATACTTCAATAGTTTCCACCAATCTTTATATAATGTTATTATTTTAGTTCATGGTTAAAAAGTTTATACCAATCATCTGTCTTTTCAGGCTTTGCATGTCTAGAATTTCATTTAAGTTGTAATACTGCCACAGTTACTTTTATCCTGGAAACAATTTGTCATTAACATTAAATTGTGATTTCACTATAAGACGACTCTAAAACTGAAAGTAAAGTAAAAATTCATTTTTCAAATCCAAATAACTCCGTTAACAGTGACTTAAGTTCAGACCAGGCGCAGTTGTTCATCACGTCTATAATCCCAGCACTTTGGGAGGCCAAGGCAGGTGAATCATTTGAGGTCAGGAGTTCAAGACCAGCCTGGCCAACATGGTGAAACCCTGTCTCTACTAAAAATAAAAAAAATAAAAAAAAAAAAAAAAGAGCTAAGCATAGTGGCATGTGCCTGTAATCCCAGCTACTCAGGAGGCTAAGGCATGAGAATCGCTTGAACCCAGGAGGTGGAGGTTGCAGTGAGCTGAGATCGCGTCATTGTACTCCAGTCTGAGTGACAGAGAGAGACCCTGTCTCAAAAAAAGAAAAAGAGTGACTTAAGTTCAGTCTTTACTATATAAACACAATAGTCATGATAGCAAATTCTCCCCACAACACCGACGTACACATACCACTTTTTAATGAGAACTAAAGTATCAGAATAGAACAGGGCATCCTGTGTTTTGAGTGCTCTAAGTAAACTATGTAATTAATAAAATAAAGAAATTAGGCCAGGCGCAGTGGTTCACGCCTGTAATCCCAGCACTTTGGGAGGCCAAGGCGGGCGGATCACGAGGTCAGGAGATCGAGACCATCCTGGCTAACACGGTAAAACCCCCTCTCTACTAAAAATGCAAACAATTAGCCAGGCGTGGTGGCGGGCGCCTGTAGTCCCAGCTACTTGGGAGGCTGAGGCAGGAGAATGGCGTGAAATCGGGAGGTGGAGCTTGCAGTGAGCCAAGATAATGCCACTGCACTCCAGCCTGGGCGACAGAGCGAGACTCGGTCTCAAAAAAAATAAAATAAAATAAAATAAAGACCTTGTCTAACATATTATTTCCTTCTCACTAAACCATAAAGTGATTTGAGAAATGGCCAGGAACTATAATTCAGAATGAAGACTGGACTTACCTGTTTACAGGTAAGGTGTGTTCTAGTGATCTTGCTTCACACCAGGGACTCTTTTGAGGTTCTGCATACAGATGTGATAACTGGCGATGGACTGCTAAAGGAGAAAGGTGCCCAGGTGTTGGCCACAACACATTTGGGCTTGCGGTCTGCCGACCAGGCCCACCTTCCAAGTTAGTGACATTGCTGGGAATGCTGTAATTCATCACAGCAGGGCTATAGAATGTCATGGCTGGATATTCATGGTGGCTCTCTACATAGGAGGAAGGTATGTATATAGAGCCGTGCTCCAGGGGTAAGATGGATTGACTGCAGTTGTAGGAGGAAGGAGAATTAAGGCTAGATGGTGAATTTTTTATATCCATGTCTTGAGATAACAGCCGAGAAAACACCTTGCAAGAAGAGGCACGAAGGTCATTATACTGTTCTCAAAGATTTGTGGGCAAGTATAATGGCTGTAAAGAAACACAGAGGATATTGCCAAGTTAGTTAGAGCTACAGGTGTAACTATGAAAATTTAAATATTTTCATTAAAAAAATACACACATTTGTATGAGATTACAAATACATCCTGAAAATATATATATGAAAATATTAACCTCAGAGGAGTGGGAATGTGAGGCATGAAACTCACATTTTCTGCTTCATTCATCTCTTCATTGCTTGTTTGTTTAATCAACAGTTTAAGCACAAGAGTTTAATCATGAAAATTTATTATAAAATAGTCTTTAAAACTAGATAACACAGGATTAAATAAAAATGAAAGTTGTTATGGAAAAATAAGCAAGAATAACCAAGTAAACCCTAAAAGAGAAGATCAATGAGTAAGGCTAGTCTCAACCAATATTAAAATACACGGAGGCCAAGTGAGTGGCTTACGCCTGTAATCCCAACACTTTGGGAGCCTGAGGTGGGCGGATCACTTGAGGTCAGGAGTTCGAGACCAGCCTGGGCAACATGGCGAAACCTCATCTCTACAAAAAATTAACCGGGCATGGTGGCATGTGCCTGTTGTCCCAGCTACTCAAGAGGCTGAGGCGGGAGGATTGCTTAAACCCAGAAGGCAGAGGTTGTAGTGAGGAGACATCATGGCACTGCATTCCAGCCTGGGTGATAGAGTAAGACCATATCTCGAAAGAAATAAAAGAAAGAAAAGAAAGAAAGAAAGGAAGGAAGGAAGGAAGGAAGGAAGGAAGGAAGGAAGGAAGGAAGGAAGGAAGGAAGGAAGGAAAGAAAGAACACATTATGAATCTTCAATAATGAAAGACAATGGGTATTAGCGGAAGAGACTGACCAGTGTAACTGTGTCACTTATCAATCTGTTGCCTCTAGGTTTTGCTTTTGTCTTTTTTTTTGTTTTTGAGACAGGATCTCACTCTGTCACCCAGGCTGGAGTGCAGTGGCGTGATCTCGGCTCACTGCAACCTCCTGCCTCCCAGGTTCAAGCGATTCTCCTGCCTCAGCCTCCCAAGTAGCTGTACTACAGGTGTGCACCACCATGACTGGCTAATTTGTTGTATTTTTTAGTAGAGATGGGGTTTCATCATGTTGGCCAGGCTGGTCTCGAACTCCTGATCTCAAGTGATCCACCTGCCTCGGTCTCCCAAAGTGCTGGGATTACAGGCATAAGCCACCATGCCTGGCCTACCTCTCAGTTTTGAATGTGCCCTTCAATTTTTGCTCTACAGTAAACAACATAATTTTTGTATGTAAAGTGAGCACAAAGCTGGGGGTACTGGCTCATTACAGGCAAATCTTTTTTTTTTTTTTTTTTTTTTTGAGACGGAGTTTTGCTCTTGGCTGGAATGCAGTGGCCATATCAGCTCACTGCAACCTCTGCCTCCCAGGTTCAAGCAATTATCATGCCTCAGCCTCCTGAGTAGCTGGGATTACAGGCACATGCCACTGCACTAATTTTTGTGTTTTTAGTAGAGACAGGGTTTTACCATGTTGGCCAGGCTGGTTTCGAACTTCTCACCTCAAGTGATCTGCCTGTTTTGGCCTCCCAAAGTGCTGGGATTACAGGTGTGAGCCACCATGCCCAGCCACAGTAATAGACAATACAATATCTGAGGTATAATTCATCACTTTCTTTCCCAAAACCACTCATTCCCTATTTGTGTTAATAGAAAAAGCCCATTATAGTTACCTTTGACATCTTCCCTTGACTCAGTTAACTTTAATCACCAAGGCACGTTGGTTTTTTCTCCCAATGCCTTTTTTCCACTGTCTTTCTTTTGCTGCCATCTTGAAGTAAGCTCTCATTACTTCTTCTTCTTTTTTTTTTTTTTTTTTTTTTTGAGATGGAGTCTCACACTGTCACCCAGGCTAGAATGCAGTGGCGCTATCTTGGCTCACTACAACTTCCACCTCCCGGGTTCAAGCGATTCTCCTATCTCAGCCTCCCAAGTAGCTGGGATTACAGGCGCCCATCACCACACCCGGCTAATTTTTTGTATTTTTAGTAGAGACGGCATTTCACCATGTTGGCCAGGCTGGTCTCAAACTCCTGACCTTATGATTTGCCCGCCTCAGCCTCCCAAAGTACTGGAATTACAGGTGTGAGTCACTGTGCCTGGCCCAAAGTTTTTGTGTGTGTGTGTGTTAAAATACAGGTAACATAAAATTTACCATCCTAGCCATTTCTAAGTATAAAGTTCAGTAGTGTTAAGTATATTCACATTGTTGTGCAACCAATCTCTAGAACTTATTTCATCTTGCAAAACTAAAACCCTCTATCTGTTAAACAAATTCCCCACTCCTCCCTTCCCCCAGCCCCGGGCAACCACCAGCCTACATTCTGTCTCTATGGATGTGATGACTCTAGGTACCCAGCAGTGGTGAAATCAACTATCAGACCACACCACCAAACGACAAATGCCAGGATGCACCTAGCCAATCAATCAGGTACATGGCAACTTTGCTTAGAAAATACAGATCTCACATCTCAACATATCACCAATCAACTTGTGTAGAATTTCCACATACCCCCAGAAGGATGATAATTACAGTCAGAGAACTGACTTCTGGAGAGTCATTAAAAGGCTAGGTGCTTTTTGTTTGGATATATTTCAGATATACCAGATTCACGTGATTCACAGATTCACTCTTTGTCAGTGGCATCTTGAATAGATAGGAACTTGGCAGCCAATGCAAAGATTTTTTCTTCCTAAGCAGAGCCATAATAAGGGGAAGGAATGATGAACTTACACCATTGTAATAGTTCTCTGAGACAGGACAACAGGTAGTAAAAAAAAAAAAAAAAAAAAAAAGGGGGGGGTCTTCTCTACCAGAGGTCTATCAAAATAAATCAACAAACCCATTCTGGTTGAGAAGCCCTCCTCTAAAACAGAGATATAAACTGGTCAAAGGAAAGACTCCCCAAAAGATTTAATTTAACATTGCAGGGCAGCGTTTTCCCAACATATCGTTTGAATGTTCAAACACGGCCTCAGTACAATGTTCTGGTACAACAGGAAAAAAACGTCTCTAAAGAGTTTAATTGTTGGGCCTGGCATGGAATTTCACCTGGCCAACCAAAGAACCAGTACCCAGACATCCTGATTCTAAGAATTATTCATTTATTTGCATGTAATTTTTCTTTTTTTTTTTTTTTTTTTTTTTTTTTTTTTTTGAGGCGGAGTCTCGCTCTGTCGCCCGGACTGGAGTGCAGTGGCCAGATCTCAGCTCACTGCAAGCTCCGCCTCCCGGGTTTACGCCATTCTCCTGCCTCAGCCTCCCGAGTAGCTGGGACTACAGGCGTCCGCCACCTCGCCCGGCTAGTTTTTTTTGTATTTTTAGTAGAGACGGGGTTTCACCGTGTTAGCCAGGATGGTCTCGATCTCCTGACCTCGTGATCCGCCCGTCTCGGCCTCCCAAAGTGCTGGGATTACAGGCTTGAGCCACCGCGCCCGGCCGTAATTTTTCTTTAATTAGTCACCATAACTAAAATAGTTGGTCCATATCCTGGGTGGGGAACAGCCCTGTGTTCTGTCCAGAGATTTCTCTCACTCCCCCAGCACATACCCCTGTGTTTGGCCATCTCAGGTTACATCCGAATTCAGCCAGAAAGCTTTTTGTACACATGGGATCATGCATGGTGTTCTAACATACTGGCTGGGGAACATACTATGGCTTTTGAATTAAAAAAAAAGGTATTTAAAATTCCCAATATTGACAGTGATTCATGGAGAAGGAAAAGGTTGGCCCTAGAAATGGCAGAAAGACACTCCAAAAAGACTAGACTGATTTTTATCAAAGCAACTATAAATCTAGTTAATAAGAAATTAGGGCTGGGCGTGGTGGCTCACGCCTGTAATCCCAGCACTTTGGGAGGCCAAGGCGGGCAGATCACGAGGTCAGGAGTTCGAGATCAGCCTAACCAACATGGTGAAACCCCATCTCTACTGAAAATACAAAAATTAGCTGAGTATGGTGGCGTATACCTGTAATCCCAGCTACTTGGGAGGCTGGGGCAGGAGAATTGCTTGAATCTGGGAGGCGGAAGTTGCAGTGAGCCGAGATCATGCCACTGCACTCCAGCCTGGGCGACAGGGAGAGATTCCGTTAAAAAAAAAAAAAAAAAGAGAGAAATCAGTCACCCAGGCATGGGTGGCTCATGCCTGTAATTCCAGCACTTTGGGAGGCCGAGGTGGGCGGATCACCTGAGGTCAGGAGTTCAAGACCAGCCTGAACAACATGGAGAACAGTCTCTACTAAAAATACAAAACTAGCCAGGTGTGGCAGCACATGCCTATAAACCCAGCTACTCAGGAGGCTGAGGCAGGAGAATCACTTGAACCTGGGAGGTGAAGGTTGCAGTGAGCTGAGATCGCACCACTGCACTCCAACCTGGGTGACGGGCAAAACTGTCTCAAAAAAAAAAAAAAAAAAAAAAGGTCAGCCACCATCAAGCCTGTTCTTATGTATATTCTATCAATGGACAGAGCAGAACAGTCATTCTAGCCCCAGCTCTGCCTGAAAGCCAGGCAATCTTAGACAAATCCACAAATTCCCTGAGCTGCCACATCTTCTTCAGTAGAAACAGGTACCTATTTGGTGCTGTATCTTTTCACAGTGCTCTAAGGATGAAATGAAATGATGTCTGTGAAAGGATTCTGAGGCCGGGCGCGGTGGCTCACACCTGTAATCCCAGCACTTTGGAAGGCCAAGGTGGGCAGATCACAAGGTCAGGAGGTCGAGAGCATCCTGGCTAACACAGCAAAACCTTGTCTCTACTAAAAATACAAAATTAGCATGGTGGTACATGCCTGTAATCCCAGCTACTCGGGAGGCTGAGGCAGGACAATCACTTGAACCCAGGAGGCAGAGGTTGCAGTGAGCCGAGATCGTGCCATTACACTCCAGCCTGGACAACAAGAGCAAAACTCCATCTCAAAAAAAAAAAAAAAGAAAAAGAAAAAGAAAAATCAGCCCGGCGCGGTGGCTCACGCCTGTAATCCCAGCACTTTGGGAGGCCGAGGCGGGCGGATCACAAGGTCAGGAGATTGAGACCACGGTGAAACCCCATCTCTACTAAAAATACAAAAAATTAGCCGGGCGCGGTGGCGGGCGCCTGTAGTCCCAGCTACTTGGGAGGCTGAGGCAGGAGAACGGCAGGAACCCGGGAGGCGGAGCTTGCAGTGAGCCGAAATCGCGCCACTGCACTCCAGCCAGGGGGACAGAGCGAGATTCCGTCTCAAGAAAAAAAAAAAAGAAAAAGAAAAGAAATGATTCTGTAAGGTATTATTACACATCCAAGAAGATGAAGCCAGTCTATTGGTATGTCATTGGATACACATACAGTGTTGGTTGGAATTTCCAGACAAGTTGCAATGTCTTTATGGCCACCCTGAAGATTTTTGCCTCCTAATTTTACTTTTTGACTTCTGTTCTACAGAAATCCATCACCCCTAGTCCAGATAGCTGGGCTGCTGGTAGCCTGCCAACACTGTGTGTGCGGACAAAATGCCACATATTCCTGATGCCATATTCTCAAGCTTGCAGACTAGGAGGACTTAGACAGCTCATCCCTATTCTTCTTCCACCTGCCCATCACACTTTCCCAAGCATTCAGTTCAAATGCCCCACATTTGTGTGCCCTGCAGAAGTAAAAAATTCACACTCACAAAGCAGCAACTAGAAGGAATTTCATGGAAAAGATTTTAAAAGATTTCTTAAGCAGCAAGCATCCTTGATGTGCCTAAGCAGCTGTTTGACAATTATTCGCTTTCTTTTTTTTTGAAATATGGTCTTGCTCTGTAACCCAGGCTGAAGTGTAGTGGTAAGATCATGGCCCACTGCAGCCTTGACCTCCTGGGCTCAAGGGATCCTCCAAACTCAACCCCCCAGGTAGCTGGGACTAAAGGCATGCACCATCATGCCCAGTTAATTTTTAAAATTTTGTACAGATAGTGTCTCACTGTGTTGCCCAGATTGGTCTCGAACTCCTGGCCTCAAGCAATCCTCCCACCTCGGCCTCCCAAAGTGCTGAGATCACAGGCATGAGCCACCACACCTGGCCAATGATTATCTTTAAATGTATTCTATTTATTTATTTATTTATTTATTTATTATTTATTTAGAGATAGAGTCTTGCTTTGTTGCCCAGGCTGGAATGCAGTGGCATGATCTCGGCTCACTGTAACCTCTGCCTCCCAGGTTCAAGCAATTCGCATGCCTCAGCCTCCTGAGTAGCTGGGATTTTGGCATGAGCCACCATGGCCAGCTAATTTTTTGTATTCTTAATAGACAGGGTTTCATTATTTGGCCAGGCTGATCTCGAACTCCTGGCCACCTAGGCCTCCCAAAGTGCTGAGATTACAGGTGTGAGCCACCACACCCAGCCTTCTTAAATATATTCTTTCAAAACAAAATACTAAGGCCCTCAATTAATTTAATATTAGGAAGATAAAACACTCCAAAATCACCATAGAATTCATCATTAACAACTGATTTGCATGTAATTCTTAAGAACATGTACATCAGGAAACCCTGCTTCCTTCCAAAATGAGGAAAAGCTAATTCTCCTAGTAACCAATTGGCGCTTATTTAGTTGAATAGAAAATAGAGTTTTGAAGGCTTGAATAGGGCAAGAGGACCAAGCCTCGAAGGCAGGGGTGGGAGAGAGTTCATCAGTCTTCTTGAGTGTCTTCTCTCTCAACAGCAAGTCTCTGCTCTTGCCTAATACCAACAACAGCCACAGACCATGCTCTGTAGGAACTGGACCAAATTCAAATATTCATTTGGGACAGGGTTAGAGAGAATTCTGAGTGAAGAGATTCAAGATGACACAGCCAATCCAGAAGTTAGGTTGAATGCTCTCAACCCCCCTTCCAGGCCTGGGTTTGACAGTAGAACACACAACAATTTACTAACAAAATGCTGCAGTCTAGCTTTGAGGAAACATACAAGTCCAGCAATCTATCTTTCCAGGTCACCCTAACTCTCCTGTCCTCTCTCAAGTACACCCACACAAAGATTCTCCACTAAATGCCCTTCATTTTCAAGACCTGTCATAATTCCAGCTAGGAAGGCCAACTATCCAGTTTGCTGGTTCCTCATAAACTTGCCACTCTGCATATCCTAGTTACTACCACTGTAACTGGGTATGCAAGGTAAGTTACATATTTAAAGTACAGGCTGTTTTTCATAGAACAAAGGAAAAAGGAAAAAGACATCAACTTTATATATGTATATTAGCAGTACCTACCAATAACAGGCTCCTAACTGCATACTGAATTGAATACTGCATTAAACAGTGAAAGCTATTAGTTTACAAAAGATTTTGCATCTCTACCTGCCAGGAAAATCTAGACTTTAAGACATGAGCAGAGAAATTTAAAAATCCTGACATCTACAAATAAGTTGGGTACAGACCTAAGCCCCTATGAAGATAAATATTTTACCTTCAGCAATTGTAATCACTCTGCATTTTAAATGTCTTCAATTTATCATTTTCAAACCCTCTTTTGCTTCTCACTATTTGATAATATGCAATTTCAGGTAGCTTTCTTAATCTCAGGTATAATGAAAGTAGTTTTTTTTTTAATATAGAAGTTTTAAAATTCAAAGATTATACCAGAATGATGCATTCTACTAATATGATATAAATAACTTTTAATGGCCTTGTATTTCAATTCAGGATAACTAATGATATATGCCATAACCAAAGGCTTAAATCACAATAGAATCTAAATCTGCTAAGAACTAAATCTATCAGCCCTATATGAATTTAACACTTAGTCCAAGTCTCTAGTTTCCCATTTGCAAGTAGCATTGTCTTTGCCTTGATTTATCCCAAGGTACTAGAATTCAAAATACCACAAACTGACTCATCCTATAAAAAGGGAAAAACAGGTTTTTCTTTCAAAAAAAAAGTGAAGGAAAATATGTCTAAGTAAAAACATACTAAAGAGCAAAACTACATATTTATTATGTAGTTTTGATCAGTCATTTTCAGGGGCAGTGGGGTAGGTGGAGGTACAAAGGGGACTTTTGGGGTGATGGAACTGTCTTGTGTCTTGTCTGTGGTGCTGGTTACATGACTGTGCATCTGTCAGAATTCATAGAGGTACACTTACAGAGGCTAAATTTTACTGTATGTAAATTATACTGTAGTAGCCTAATTTTTTTTAAGTGCTATTACACATAAAACAATGTGCTAGACACTGAATTATGACATCTAACGTTCAAGCATACAATTCTCAAGGGTTCTAGATGTATTATCAAAAACTTACCATTAAACACTTAAAGTTCAGCCTTCAGTATTTTATATTTTATCCACATTTATATTCTATAAAATGACTCAAAACATCACCTAAACTTATCACAAGATGAATTTTGAATCATTATGTGTTCAATACACACTTAAAGAAAATCTCATTGTCTTATTCTTAAAAGTGAACATCTCAATATCTATTAAATGTTAATTATATGGTTATGAGTTGAATTTGCTACTAAATTTTACCTTTTCTGAATTATAAATACATTCTGAGAAATGCAAACTGTGATTAGATTTATTCACATCCCTCAGAACACTACAAAATGTGTCCTAAACATGTTAATTGATTTCAGAGACTTCTATGTCTTGAGCAAGACTTCAGTGTTAACAAGTGTCTGATGGCTTTTAAAATGAGAACGTTTCAGAAATTCATCTAAAAAATTGCTTGAACGTAAAATGCAATCCTAAGGTGTATACTCTAATGCCTATTGATAAACAGATAACTTAGTTTCCTTCTAGAACTCATGTCAAAATACATTTTCTTCAGAAAAAATAGGAGTCAAAGATGTTTCACGTTCTTTTCATAGTCACATTACATTTGCTTTTTACAACGCTCTCAGAAAAGTCTTTCCTTTCACATATTCACTTTTTAAATGACAAACATCTTTCCCCTCACTAGACACTGAGTCATGAAACTTAGAGCAAAAGTAAAACTTTCTAATGGAATGCTCATGTAAATACTAGAAATAAAACAAAATAAGGCAAACTCTTTCCTTCAAAATGTTGCCTACCACACCCAAACACAATCCTGCAAGTGAAATTAAATCAACCATATTTTCCTAAATAGAAGTCCACTCAAAGTTTTTTTTCACAAATATGACATTCACTTGACTTAATATTATCCTTCCCAGAAGAATAACACGCAGGGTGTTAGAAGGCAGTTGTTGGACTCCTCTTCAGCAAATAAAGGAGACCAGATAGAGCTTAGCTTGGTCTGCCCAGGAAAGGAGGAACGCAGCTTGCTGATATGGCTAAGGAATGCCAATTAATACATTTTAAAACCCCTATCATCTGCCTGAGATGTGTACATCTTCCCAGGCCCTCAAACTTCAATCAGAAAGTGTGTTCAACTCCACTGTCATTTCACCCACAGTGGGGAAATCCATCGAGGAAAACCATAGGAAAAAAAAGTTTTTCAGACATTCATATTAGCATAAGCAACCCAGAGCTCACAGCACAAACTAAATAAGTTAACTTGCCGGTATCTTGAATGAAGACATTTAATCAAAGCATACATTTTCCATCTTTCCAGTAGCTTTCAAGACAGTTGGTTTTGGTGACCGTTTTTTGGTCTTTTATTGTTCTCAACATGACTGGTTTCTCACCGCAGGATTTCAAACAAAATGAGACAATTAAATGACATCTCGAGAGAAGGGGTGCTTACCTTGCAGATAAACAAACGGGCCTTGCCTTCTCTAAAATGCGGACACGTGCTTTTCCAGCATTAGGGGGCTCCTGGCGCGCGCCCCGCGGCCACCTGTTGAGGAAAGCTAGCGCAGCTCCTGCAGCCCAGGCTCCGGGCGCCAGCCCTGCCCCGCAGCCCCGGGGCCCGTCGCAGCTCGAGTGGTCCTCCCCGGCCCAGCGCTCGCCGCCTGCTCTCCGCCCTGCAAGTTTCAAGAGGCAGTTATTTCTCGCAGCCACTGCGCTTGCAACTGCCTCCGGGCGGGGGAGTGGGTGTCCAAAAAGCCAGCAGCTGGAGAAACTGAAAAGATCACAAGCGACTAAACGATAAGCCCCTTCTTCCTTTTAAGGACCGAGAGGAGGGTAGAGGGGAGTAGTGCCTGAGCCCACGTGACCACCGAGCCCGGCGGTCTCAGGAGCGCCCGGCGCCGCGCGTGACCCCAAAGTGGGAGCACCCTCGAGCCGCCTCCTGGCCCACCCCCAAGGATAGTGGCGCACAGATGGCGCTCCCCGCAGCCCCAGTCTCAGATTTAAGAGGTCTGTAGTAGGGCCTGAGAACATGCATTTCCAACCAGGTCCTGCGGGATGCCGACACTGATACAGCCAGTCTGGGGACCACACTTCGAGGATCACGTCCCCCAGCCCCTGACTCACATAAGTGTCATTCAGTACAGAAGTCTGATTCTAAGGAGCCAGTGGTGAAACCAGAGAGGCTTTGGGTTTGTCAAATCCCCAGCAGCAAACGTTAACTTCGGGTCCTGGAGTGGCAAAGCCGTGGACTAGAGGTGGAGGGCGTGGGTTCTCAGCTCTCAAGAGCTCTCTAGGAAGGCCTTTCGCGTTGGATCAAAGATCCCAGGTACTTCCTCGAACTCACTTGGTGGAAGTGGCACTGGGGAGACCTGTGCCTCTGGCCGCTGCGCCCTTCTAGGCTGGAGGTACCTGCCCACCCCTCTCCTTGGGCGAAGGCCCCTCGCGCCTCCTGGTGGCAGCCCCAGTTCACCCAGCTTAACGGGGTATTCCCCTCACCCAACCCAGGAGGAGCCCCAGGGTGTGAGACTGCGACCACAATCTTAACTGGCTTTAAGGCAGCTGCTGCTGATGAAAAGGAAAGTAACGTGTGACCCACAGGCCATTGCGAGAACCCAGTGTCACATCTGTGCCTAATTAATCATCAAACCATCTACTCAGGTGGCATAAGGGACATGGTTTTTGAGGCTTGTGATCCAGATCTCTAACAGAGGAAGACCAAGGGGGCATTTGGAGGGAACCTTTTACAGTACCAGCCTCAACTGTTTGGTGTCTAGCCAAAATAGACACAAGTGTGCTCTGGGTTGATAAGGATGAGGTCCACAGGTAATGAAGACAGGCTCCAAAGATGGAGAAGCACCTGCTTCATCAGCTAAACAATAGCTGTGAAAAGTCTCCACTGCCCCACACCAACTCCAATTTTCATTAAAGCTGACCTGGTTTCTCTCAGGTTGAAAGGCAGAGTCTCCCGGTCCTTGAGGCAGAGAAGTTAGTTTGGACAGGAAGAGTGTGTCGCTGGCAAATAAATGCAGCGGACAACATGCCAATCTCAGCCTCCCTGTCCCCTGTCCTGGGGTCTCTCAAGGTACCCAGTTCCCATATACTCCTCCTCCTTGCCACCTTATGGAGAAAATGTTAAATGATGGTTTAAAAAAATCAGCTTCATGGCCAGGCATGGTGGCTCACACCTGTAATCTCAGCACTTTGGGAGGCTGAGGCAGGTGGATCACGAGGTCAGGAGTTTGAGACCAGCCACTTTGGGAGGCTGAGGCAGGTGGATCACGAGGTCAGGAGTTTGAGACCAGCCTGACCAACATGGTGAAACCTCATCTCTACTAAAAATACAAAAATTAGCTGGACGTGGTGGCATGCACCCGTAATCCCAGCTACTCAGAAGGCTGATGCAGGAGAATCGCTTGAACCTGGGAGGTGGAGGTTGCAGTGAGCCAAGATCGCGCCACTGCATTCCAGCCTGGGTGACAGAGACTATGCCTCAAAAAAAAAAAATCAGTTTCATTTGGTAGTATATACGTGTTAACAAGATATCTCTGGAAATGGAAACCGTCATGAAGGAATTTCAACCATAAGCCAACAGGCAGAAAAAGATGGGTGAGGGTGAAGAAAATGCATCTATCAATATTAACATCATACCTGATGCTGTGCTAAACACCTGCACAGCATCTCATTTAATCCTCACACCAGCTCAGTGAGATATTGACTCCACTTTTCAGGTGAGGAAATTGAGGCTTACAGAGCTTCTATCAGCTACCTGAAGCCACATGTGAGAAAGGAACCCAGTAACAACAGTGGCTTCATAGACAGCCACCACTTATTGGACATTTATGCCCCCCTTTCTGTCAATAATTCTTATTTTATATGCAAGCCTATAAGGCAAATTCTATTATCCCCATTTTATACTTGAGAAAATGAATGTTCAGGAAGGTTAAACAACCGCCCTATGGTCACATGACCTATCAGTGGCTAAGAAGGACTTGAATCCGGGAGAGAGGCCAAGGATCCATTTACCTCCACACCATGCCTGCAATCAATCAGAAATGAAGATGGCTTGACTCTGCTCTACGCGGAACACTGCAGACAAACTCCTGCCACCTGTGAGCCAAGCTTCTGCTCTGTGTTCACTGTGATGCTTCCTTCAGAAAGCATTCTACACACAGGAACAGCATGTTCTCTTTTTAGAGCAGCTCAAACACCCACAGATGCTGTTTATTATACAAGGAAACCTCACTGCAGGAAATAATAAGCAGAAAATGAATGGGAGTGAGTACGTTTCCTTCTGACTCACCCTGTCCATCAAGAAAGACAATTGTACCCAGGGATGGAAACTTTGCCTGGTTTAATGCAGAGGGAGAGGTTGATTATTCCAATTCTACCTGAATTGTGACCACAATGACGAAGGGATTATTCTTGAGGCAGTTTATATCAATGGCTAGACCAAAAAGCACTCTGAAGCCTGGTATTGAGGACGATGCCTGCTATATAAATGAGCAGGGTCCCAGCCTCATTTCCACCTCACCCCTGACCTGCCTAAGGAAGCACCCACATATGACATTGAAAGGACTGCCTGTCTCCAAAATAGATTACACTGGGGACTGAAATCTTCACCATTAAGTCATATTTTGGGGATAAAGCATTGAATTGTTAAAATTAAGTCATGTTATATATGATGGGTAATATTAATTTGCTAGCATTTATGATTAACAAGAGGAGCTTGCAAGATGAGCTAGATGTCACCTGGGAAAGCAAAGGAAGTCAATGTAGTACAGGTATGGTTTGCTGTGAAGAGGAAGGAAAGCTTCTCCATAAAGGTGCACCTTCCTCATCTTCTCACCCCGCCCCTTCTCTATCTAGTGAAGTCTTACACATCCCAAAGCAAAGAGACTGAATAAGGTAAAGAGCACATTAGCCCAGTGGAACGTGCACATTGCCTCCCCCACAGCCCTCATCTTACCTGTCAACACAACCTGCGCTGCAATTGAACAGTGCATGTCTTATATCTCTAGCATTCTCCATGGTCCATAACACCCACCTAGCACAATCCAGACATTCAACAAATGTTTGCTGAAGGCTTTGACTTGGAAAGATCAGAGGGAAACAGTAGGGAGAATTTTCCATAGGAAAGAAACTACCAAGAGGCAAAACAAAGCCCTGTCAAAGGCAAGAAAGCAAAAGCTAACACAAAAAATGGAGGGAAAGAGGAACCCTACAAATGTCTAGAAGGGTGTCATGCCAAAGGGTGCCTTTGAATTTTTGCTTTATTCTCTGAGCTTGAGGTCAAGTAGGAGGATTTGGGTTCTGGGATACTCTTATCTGCTCCAGAGTATTATAGGAACAAGCTTATTTATATTATGCGGGTACAAATTGGTCTGTTTTAAGAGAATCTGAGAGATAAAACCCTACACTTATGGAATTAATAAAGGAAAGGGGAAAGATTAATTGAACCTGCAATAACACTTTTGGTGGTGATGAATGAAAAAGATGGGATTACTAATTAATATGTCAGAGATCATCTCAACTGAACATAAATCAAAGTTCACAAAATGTGATTTGATATTTGAAACTTGAATTTGGATAGAGCTCTTTAGGATCACATCTTTTGTAGAAATAAAAACAAACCTAATATTTATTGAGCATCTTTCTAGCCTGGACACCACAGTAGGCAGGCTTGAATAGGTTGATTCACTTTTATTTCATTTAATCCTCGTAAATTCCCTGGACTGTCTATTTTACGGATGGGAAAACTGAGGCTCAGAGAGCTAACATTTCTTTTATAAGTCACCCATGTGCATTTGGTAGGGTGAAAGTTCCAACCCAACTTTACCTACCTACCTGCACATCCCATGTTTTCTCCGCTGTTACTGAGATGCTTTTCTTATTTGTTGCATAAATGGAGGCATGTCTGTCCTGTGGAGCCCAAATATTGTTGAATGAAATGTTGTCAATTTCTTGTCTAGGAATGACCACCTATGAGCATATTTATGTAACTTATTCTTTATTGATCTGTGTTGGACTGGGGACCTCAGAGGGTAACAAGGACATAAGCAGCAAGATAGACCTAACCTGATACCTGGGCACCAGGACGAAGAGACAAGGTTACTCTGACCTGCAGTTTAAATGAACCACCTGAGCAACCAGCACCTGCAGCCAACTCTTTCTAAATCACCCTTATTTGTCTCAGTCTTGATCTTTGCTATTTGTAAACAAACAGGTAAAAAATAACTTTTTGTCCTGTCCACAGGCTCTTGAAGGTACTTAAATTCCACACAAATCTCTTGCATAACTTAAGTTTCTAATTTTCTATGCATTTGAAATCAAACATGAAGAATACACATTTTTTTCCTTACTTCCAACTCTGAAGCAATTCTCTTGAGCTAGAAAAGAAATTAGCCCATAGAGGTCATTGACATGAATGTGAACATCCCAATGAGAAAAAAAAAAAGTTATAGGACTGTTAGAAATGGCGGCAAATTGTTACATGCAATTTCACAAATGACTCAAATACAATTCTGAAAATGCAACTTCCTTACCTTTTCTGGCTCAGAAGAAGATATTAATAACAGGTCAGCCAGTGTAATATTCCCTGAAATGAGATCAAAAAAGAAATAAGGTATAGACATACATGGCTTAAGACCATAGATAAGACTGATTCCATAGAGTTTAATATTTCAAAAAATGTTTCAAAAATTTTGACTAGAGTTTTTTCTACATCTTCTTGTAAATGTATCTAACATTTTCAATTTCTTTGTTCATATCATGGAAAGTTACTATGAATGCCTCATATTGTCCTTTAGACCCATAGCAACTAACTCTCCAGTGACGCACATTGCAGAAACGGCTTTTTTTTTTTTTTTTTTTTTTCCCCAGACGGAGTCTCGCTTTGTTGCCCAGGCTGGAGTGCAGTCTCGGCTCACTGCAAGCTCTGCCTCCCAGGTTCACGCCATTCTCACACCTCAGCCTCCGGAGTAGCTGGGACTACAGGCGCCCGCCACCACGCCCGGCTAATTTTTTTGTATTTTTTTTGTAGAGACAGGGTTTCACCTTGTTAGCCAGGATGGTCTCCATCTCCTGACCTCGTGATCCGCCCTCCTCAGCCTCCCAAAGTGCTGGGATTACAGGCGTGAGCCACCGCACCCGACCCAGAAGTAGCTTTTATAAAAATACAGACCTGATTTTTTGTGCATAGAAAGTGCTTCTTTCACATATGTCACTGTTTGATCTGATGAACCTAACCAGAGAAAGGAATCGTTTTCTTTTCTCTTATTCAGTCCTCTCCTTTGCTGGGAATTATAACCAGAAAACGAACTTCTCCAAGTAGTTCATGCAGCTACTTAAGGATCTCCAATGCTGTTCCTTGGACCAGGATCTCTGCATTCTCCTCTCCCCTCACATTGTTTCTCTTCCTTTTATGTCCTCACATATTATTTTTCTACTGTCCAGGCAGTTTAGCTAACTAGCTTAATGGTTCTGCTCATATTCAATTCAAGTGCTTCCTCAGCCTGCTCCACATAGTCTACCAAGCCACCAGCCACAGCTTGCTAGGAGACCTACTGTCCTAGCATATTGGCTTCTAGTTAACAAAGCACTTGCATGGCCACATCATGCTGCATGTTCACACCAACCCTATGAGATTGATTTTATCACCAATTTACTGACCAGGAAACTTGAGTTTTCCAGATTTGCCCTCAGAGAAACACAGGTCATCTGACTTGTATATAAATGTACACCTGCCTCCCTGCAAAAGGTTCAGTTTCTGTGTTCCTAGCACTGAGGCTGTCAACGTCCACCATATTACAAAACTGCTAGTATTTCATAGGCCTTTCAACCGGACCCCATCCCTTCCCTCCCATCCTACCTCTACCCTCCCTCATCTCAGTCTAAAATACCACTGAAGGGAGAAAGTTCTTGACAACTTTAGTTATTTTCACCTTAAAATTTTTCTGACAGGCTGGGTGTGGTGGCTCGTGCCTGCAATCCCAGCACTTTGGGAGGCCAAGATGAGAGGATCACTTGACCCGAGGAGTTCAAGACCAGCCTGGACAACATGGCGAAAACCCATCTCTACAAAAAATACAAAAATTAACCAGGTGTGGTGGCACCTGTAGTCCCAGCTACTCGGGAGGCTGAGGCTGGAAGATCACCTGATCCCGGGAGGTTGAGGCTTCAGTGAGCTAAGATCACACCACTGCACTTCAGCCTGGGTGACAGAGACCTCGTCTTTAAAAAAATTTTTTTTCCAACACTCAGCATTACATTTATTCTTTCATAAAACACTCTTCTTTGAGACTGCCTCTTGCCCTCATGCATTCCTTAATGCTTGCAATACCTTAAGTGTCTACCTGAGACACAGGAAATATGAGGGTGTTTGCTCACAGATGAGGAGGAGGCTATAACTACCGTTCATTCAGCAGTTGCTTGTAAATCCTTTGCCTGTACTATTTCATTTTATCCTCAAAATAATCCAATGAGGTAGGTACTACTTATATTTCCATTTTACAGATGAGAAGAATAAGACTCAGAGTTTAAGGAACTTGCCCAACAGCTATTAAGTAGCAGAGGGTTCAAACCAGATCTGTTTCACGCCAAAGCCCATTCTCTCTGAAGTGCTGGTCTCCCTAAGACTTTATACACTAGCTGAAGGGAGAAGACAAACGCATAAGATGACCTGCAATGCCTGTTACAAATGATAAGTGATAAATTAATGGTGGCAATCAGGAATTTTGTGGACTTTCAGAAGGTGAGAAGTCACGTTCCTGCATGTTTGGGTTCCTCTGAGACAGTTACAGTAACTCCCAAAGCTCCTTACCAGGGCTAATTGGAGGGTGTTGATCTCCTCTGCCGTATCATCTGAATTCCACAGGTGCATGGGCCCATCCTTAAATCCTTCCCTTGGAGTCCCTCATTCTTCCACTTTAGCACTCTAGAAGCTTCATTCAGGGCAGCTGTAGGCTACAAACGACCTCCATCTGCTCTGTTTTTCAACCTAACCTTGTGGTTGGGGAAAGAGAGCCCAGGATTCCTACGGAGAGAACAGAGAACACAAGGAAACTAGCGCACACAGATCAGAATTGCCCAGTGCAGGGATGGAACCCAGGCTTGGAGTTCCAAGGCTTGGACCTGGGGTGGGTTTTCAGCCCAAACACTTGCTAGTTGTGTGCCCTTGGACGTTTACCCGACTTCTTTGATTTTTCTCTGTAAAATGGGAACAGCACAAGAAGCTACTTCACAGAAATGACAAATTGTTGTAACGTGCCTGATGCTTTGTAAATTCTCAATAAGTAGTAGCTTGAAAACAACCGAGAGATCCTTGGATTGAAGGATTTCCTAGGTGTACAGAAGGTTTGGCCTAAGAGATGGCAATGAGCAGGTTTTCCTCTTTGGGAAGTTTGAGCTCTGAGGGTAGAGGAGATAGTGAAGGGGTTAAATGCTTGCCTGGAGTGTGTTGTAGAACTCTGCATATATCTCTTCAAGCAGGCCCAATTGTGAAGTTAGAGAAAGACCCCCGACACCTGACCCAATTATAAGAGTAAAGTTACAGCAGTGTTTCTCCCATTTCACTAGGTCATAAGAGTCACCTGGGTCCTTTTTTTTTTTTTTGAGACAGAGTCTCGCTCTGTCGCCCAGAGCTGGAGTGTCAGTGGCGAGATCTTGGCTCACTGCCAGCTCCGCCTCCAGGGTTCACACCATTCTCCTGCCTCGGCCTCCCGAATAGCTGGGACTACAGGTGCCTGCCACCACACCCAGTTAATTTTTTGTATTTTTAGTAGAGATGGGGTTTCACCATGTTAGCCAGGATGGTCTCAATCTCCTGACCTCGTGATCTGCCCGCCTCAGCCTCCCAAAGTGCTGGGATTACAGGAGTGAGCCACCACACCCGGCCTCACCTGGGTTACTTATTTAAAATACAGATTCCCAGCCCACTCCCCCAAAATGTTCTAACCCGGGTGCTCTAGGGCAGGTCCTGGGAATGCTCATTTTACACAAGCCACTGGGTGATTTCATGACCAAAGAAGTTTAGGAAACATTGCTTTAAGCATTCAAAGAACTTATGTGTCCTCTGTGTAATAGAATCTATATAATGAGCAGATTTATCATCCCACTTTATAGGAAAAGTAAGACCCAACAAGTTTCAGCAGCGTGCAGGAGCCTGCTCAGGCTGGCTCAAGAGAGCCTACTGTTGTTGTTTTGTTTTGTTTTTTTGAGATGGAGTTTCACTCTTGTTGCCCAGGCTGGAGTGCAGTGGCACGATCTTGGCTCACTGCAACCTCTGCCTCCTGGGTTCAAGTGACTCTCCTGCCTCAGCCTCCCAAGTAGCTGGGACCACAGGAACCTGCCACCATGCCCAGCTTTTTTGTATTTTTAGTAGAAATGGGGTTTCACTATGTTGGCCAGGCTGGTCTCGAACTCCTGACCTCAGGTAATCCTCCCTCCATGGCCTCCCAAACTGCTGGGATTACAAGCATGAGCCACCTCACCCAGCCAAGAGAGCCTACTGTTAAATATTCAAGGAAGTTGCAGTTCAGTGATTAAACCCTGAATTGCCTGAATTTGGCCATGGTGGAAAAACTACACTCCAGATTTCTCCTGGCCAGAAAGGAGCTCACGGGTGCCCAGGTCGGCTTCTTTTTTCAAGCAACACAGGGCACTGATAGAAGTTAACACATTTTGGCTGTTCTCCTGTTTTCAGTCCACGGTTCAGTTTGAATTTTTGTCTTTTTCTCTACTGAAATTCATAAAGATTACATACAAATCAGCAACCCAGGTCTTTTTTTTTTTTTTTTTTTAAAGAACTGTTTTACTAGCACATCACTGAGTCAGGGTAAGTAGTGTGTCTGAGTGTTAGCAAAAAAGCTGAAGTTCACCTGTGTTCTCGCTCCTTAATCCATGTGCATTCTCCTCCTGCTCCCCTTATGGTCCCTCCAGCCTCCAGTCCTGGATAGAGTTAAGGGCTCAAATTCTAACAAGGATCACCTGCTAGAGAGTTGGTTCAGAATTTCTAGACTTTACGTGATCGTTCTTTTCCACAACAGGTTGATGTCTCCCTCTAGTGGATAGGAAAGAGTAAGACAAGTTTTTAGATCATTGTATATACGTAGCACGTTGAAATGTATAGAGGAGAGCTAATTTCCAATAGCAGCACAAAAATTTCCTTTTTATTCATTTAATATTTCATTCACTCAGCATTTATAATTTGCTTACTATGTGCCAGATATTGAGGTATAAAGATTAAAAAATGAGAATAGTCACTATATACTGAGAAAGACTGCCAAGATACATTGAGAAGAAAATCAGAGTGCAGAGCGTTATGAAAAATACACTATCATTTGTTTAGAAAGGCAAAAGAAAGAATACATACACACACATTCGCATAAGATATCTTTAGAGAGACACACAAAATAATGTTAATATTAGTTGGTTTCCCCCTGGAAGGGAAATAGAGGTAGGAGAGTTTTCTAGTAAATAGGGGTAGGAGAGTTTTCACTGCATTCCTTTTACGTGTGAGTGTGTGTGTGTGTTTAAAATTTTTTTCTTTCAAGCTAGGCTCTCACTCTGACCCTGTGCTGGAGTTGCAGTGGCACAATCTCAGCATGCTGCAGCCTCAACCTCCTGGACTCAGGTGATCCTCCCACCTCGGCCTCCTGGGTAGCCAGGACTACAGGCATGCACCACCATGCCTGGCTAATTTTTTGTATTTTTTGTAGAGACAGGATTTCACCATGTTACCCAGGCTGGTCTTGAACTCTTGGATTCAAGCGATCCGTCTGCCTTAGCCTCCCAAAGTGCTGGGATTACAGGTGTGAACCACCGCGCCCCAGCTCCCTTTTATATTTTTTTTATTGTGAACCACATGAAGGTATTTCCTAATCATAAAGTAGACAGATGTTAAAACTTAAGAAGAAATTGAGGAGGCCAGTCCTGCTTCAGTTTCTCGGAAGGAAATTCATACACATATACAGAGAAGTGTGATCAGGCTGTGTTAGAAGTAGGCACAGTGCACTACAAAGCACCAGGCAGAGGCCCCTACCCAAACTGGTTGTGGGGACGGAGTGGAAGCAGGAAAGATCAAGAGAGACCAGGTTAAGGAGGACGTTGCATGACAAGCTAACGAGCTTTCACTTGATTCTGTAGCAACAGCAAGCCATTCAAAGGCTTGAGCAGGAGACTAACAGGTAGATTCTCATTTCAGAGGATCATCTGGCAGCAGTGCAGGGGAGGATTCGAGGAGGTCTCCACTAGAGAGAAGGTAGAGTCATGAGCCCTTTTTTGTAATTTCTCTTCTTCAAAGACGTGTTCTCTAGGGTCAGAGGATTCAGGTTAAGAACAGGAATAGTGAGTCTAGGTTATAAATGCTTTATGTGGTCTTTATTCAGATGGCTTATTCTTAGTCCGGGGAGAATAATTTATGTGTAATCCACTTGCCAGTGGGGTAGGAACACTAGCAAGTCCTTTACAAATGACACCTCATTAATCTTCACAATAATCATAGAAAATGGGGGCATGATTATTCTCCTAAAAAGTACAGATGAGAACATTGAGACTAAGCAGATTAATCAACTTGTTCAAGATTAATAGCAAAAAAAAAAAAAAAAAAAAACTGTCAGATTTAAGTCCATCTGTCTGATTGCAAAACCCATATTTTAAAGTATCTGCAAGAGTCTCCTCTAAACTGTTCAACAGAAAACCACTACCCGTCTCTGCCAAAACCAAGCTTCTGAAATATTCCCTTTGGCCAGGCGCAGTGGCGTGACTCACACCTGTAATCCCAGCACTTTGGAAGGCTGAGGCCTGCAGATCGCGTGAGCCCAGTAGTTCAAAAACAGGCTGAGCAACATTGTAAAACTCCATCTCTACAAAGAATACAATTAGCCTGGCACAGTGGTGCATGCCTGTAGTCCTAGCTACTCAGAAGACTGAGGTGGGAGGATCACCTAAGCCCAGCAGGTTCGAGGCTTCAGTGAGCTATGACTGCCACTGTCCTGCAGCCTGGGTGACAGAGCGAGACCCTTTTCACACAAGACTAGTGCATATGCCACAGCAATTTGATTGGTTACAGATTGCTAAATTCCGAGAAAGAATAATCTATTACTCTAAAGGAGGGGTAATGATCTAAGGGGGTCTTTTGTGCTGTTTGGTCTTAATTATCCACAGGAAAACAAGGCAAAATTTGCAGCTGCATGCCATGTGACTCAGGCTGCACAGTCACACTCCTCTCAAGGCTGAGTATAAAGTTCCAACAGCTTTAAGTTTGAATTATTTAATTTCACATATTTATTCAAAAGTACATTAAAAGCTGGGCATAGTAGCTGATGCCTGTAATCCCCAACACTTTGGGAGGCTGAAGCAGAGGATCACTTGAAGTCAGGAGTTTGAGATCAGCCTGGGCAACATAGTGAGACCATGTTTCTGCAAAAAGAAAAAAAAAAATCTTTTAAAAATTAGCTGGGTGTTGTGACTCATGCCTCTAGTCCTAGCTACTTGGGAGGCTGAGGTGGGAGGATGGCTTGAGCCCAGGAGTTTGACGCTGCAGTGAGCTATGATTGTTCCACTGCACTCTAGCCTGGGCAACAGAGCGAGACATTGTATCAAACAAACAAACAAACAATAAATAAAGTATTAAAATTTAAAAAGTTAAAACTGGTTTTAAA